>NC_083236.1:14422377-14734650 GCF_032191835.1 Heteronotia binoei | reverse complement strand
AGATAAATTTGGTTAAGAAAGGTAACAGAGAGTGAGGTACTCACGGTAAAGTGTGGAGAACCGCTCAGTCAAAGATGGAACGTAGCACAGCCTGCCCGAACGATGAATCACGCCTGGCACGGACATCGAGTGCGTAGTGCGAGGCGAAGGTAGATGGGGAGGACCAAACTGCAGCAGCGCAGATGTCCTCTAGAGGGACGCCCCTCAGGAAGGCTGACGAGGTAGCGACGGCTCTGGTGGAGTGAGCTCTTATGTGCTCCGGGACTGGCTGTTTCGCTAACTGGTAGCATAGTTCAATGGCAGCGATAACCCACTTTGAAAGTCTTTGGGTAGATATTTTACTGCCCTTGTTATGAGTTGCATAAGCAACAAAGAGACTTGGAACTTTACGAAATTGTCGAGTCCTGTCTATATAAAAGGCAAGGGCTCTTCGTGCGTCTAGGTTGTGTAAAGCCCGTTGACCTGCATCCGAAGGATGTTGGGAAAAGGCTGGAAGGGTTGAGGGTCTCCCTAGATGAAAGGGTGAGACGACTTTAGGCAGGAAGGCGGGATCAGGGCGGAGAACCACTCTGTCATGATGGAAAGTGGTGTACGGTGAGTCTGCCCTGAGTGCACAAATGTCACTGGCTCTTTTGCCTGTAGTGAGTGCAGTTAATAGTGCCGTTTTCCAGGACAGCAGGTGGAGTGGGATAGATGCCATAGGCTCGAAGGGAGGCTTCATGAGCTGGCTTAATACGAGAGAGAGGCTCCAAGTCGGTAGGATTTGTCTAGTTGGGGGGTGTAGGCGAATAATGCCCTTGAGGAAAGCTTTTGTAGCGTGGTGGGAAAAGACTGTCACGCCTTCGATGCGAGGGTGGAAAGCCGATATTGCTGCAAGATGGACCTTCAGAGAGGAGTAGGAAAGTCCAGCGTTAGAAAGCTGGAGAGTGTAGGATAGAACCTGAGAGATGGTAGCTCGGGCAGGGTCAAAATTATTCTTGGAAGCATAGATGGAGAAACGTTTCCACTTTAATGAGTAGGACTTTCTGGTGGAAGGCTTCCTGGAATTCACTAGGATATGACGGACGTCGTGAGGAAAGTCTAAAAACTGATTTTCCAGGCAGTCAGTTTCAGCGTCGCTGGGTTGTGGTGCCAGACTTTGCCGTGCTGTTGGGATAACAGGTCCTGTACTTGAGGGAGCTGAAGGAATGTGTTGTTGGACAGAAGCAAGAGGGTGGTGAACCAGGGTTGACGAGGCCACCAAGGAGTTATTAGGATACAGTTGGTGTGATCCACTTGTATCTTCTGCAGGACTTTGGTTATGAGAGGAAAGAGATAGTGAAGCGCTCCCTTCCAGGATTGGAGAAAGGCGTCCCCTAAGGAGAGGTGTGACGGGGGCCCTCTCATGTAGAAGCGGATGCACTGGGCATTGGATGGGGATGCAAACGCATCTATCTCCGGGGTGCCGAAAAGCTTGAAGATCGGTAGGAGGTATTGTTTGCTGATTGACCACTTGTGGTCGTTGACCAGCTGACGGCTGAGGGCATCTGCCTGTACGTTTTCGATTCCTGGTAGATGGACTGCTGTGAGAAAGATGCCCTGGCTGATGCACCAGTGCCATAGAGTCAGTGCTCTCTTGCATAGTCTGATGGAGGCGGTGCCCCCCTGCCTGTTGATGTAAAAGACAGTGGCTATGTTGTCCGAGGTTACCTGGACGTGGGAGTTCTGTAGAGATGGAAGGAATGACCTCAGAGCTCTGTGGACCGCAAGAAGCTCTAGGCAGTTGATGTGGAGCAAGCTTTCGTAGTTCGTCCATTTGCCTTGAACTGTGAAGGCTCCCAAGTGGGCTCCCCATCCCCACTTGGAAGCATCTGTGGTGACGATCACGGAGGGAGGTGCCTGTTTGAATGGCATTCCCACAGAGAGGTGATGTAGTATCGTCCACCATCTTAAGGATGGGATGATGTGAGACGGAAGAGTCAGTAATATGGACTGATGCTGCCTCTGAGGGTGGAAAGTCCTGATAAACCATAGTTGTAGAGGGCGCATGTGGAGCTTTGCAAAGCAGAGGACTGCAGTGGTGGCTGCCATTAGACCCAGCATTTTCTGGTAGACGAGTGCTGTTTGGCAGCGGTGAGCGATAATTGTGTTGGCTAGAGATTGGATGCTGTGCATTCTGTCTTGAGGTAGAGAAGCTGTTTGGGAGACTGTAGAAATATTTGCTCCTATGAACTGTATTGATTGAGTTGGGGTCAACTTGGACTTTGCTGTGTTGACTTGGAGGCCGAAGGTGGCTAGAAGAGAAAGAGTGGTGGAGACGTCCAGTTGGAGTTGTTCCCTTGTGGGGGAGACGATCAGCCAGTCGTCTATGTAAGGAAAAATTGATATTTTCCGTTGACGCAGGGTTGCAGCCACCACCGCCATACATTTGGTGAAAACTCTCGGCGCCGTCGAGAGACCGAAAGGGAGAGAGCAGAATTGGAAATGTTGATCTCCGATGGCGAACCTCAGAAACCTTCTGTGGTGGTGAGTGATTGTTATGTGGAAATATGCATCCTGTAAGTCTATCGATGCCATCCAGGCTTGTTCTGGGATAAGAGGCAGGATTGACTGAAGGGTAATCATGCGGAATTTCCTGTAGGTGATATGGAGATTGAGCTTGCGGAGATCGAGGATAGGACGGAGTCCCCCGTCTCTTTTCGGCACCAGAAAGTAGCGGGAGTAGAATCCGGTACGATGATACTGAGGCGGTACCAGTTCTATCGCACCCTTGTCCAGCAAGGAGGAGATTTCCGCTTGAAGAGGTACAGAAGGTGGTGTGGTGATGAATCTGTGATGTTTTGGGGTGGATCTGAATTCTATTGTATAACCCCTGTGGATGATGGCGAGGACCCATGAATCCGATGTTATGGACTCCCACTTGGGGTAAAAGGGTAGGAGACGGATGTCTGAGTGATGATGTGGCTGAAGCAGAATATCTGGACGTCTTAGGGGGGTAGGGGAGTCAAAGAGACTGTTTGGTGGTAGGAGTGGTCTTCTTTGAGGTTTGTGGGCGAGCCCTTTGTTGATAGGGCTGTTTGGATTGAGGAGGCTTACGTTTCCATGCCTCTGGTTGTCTAGGAGATCTTGAGCTTTTATAGTAGTAAGGTCTCCAGTTTCTTTGCTTGGCAAGATGAGGTTGAGGCTGAGTGACTCCCAGTCTCTTGGCTCTCTTACGGCTATCGTCTACATTGGTGAGGATGTCGTCTGTGGTGGCATTAAACAGTCCAAGACCATGGAAGGGAAGATCCTCGATTTTGAACTTAATATCTGGTTGGAGCGAAGAGGATCTGAGCCAGGCATGCCTGCGTAGAGCTATGGCTGAGGCTAGAGTTCTGGATGAACATTGAGCAGCGTGGCGTGCTGTGTTAATTTGTTGCTTGGACACTCTGGCAATCTCTTGCAGGGCGTTGGTAGCTGGTTTCTGTGTCTCTTCCGGTAAGGAAGGGATCAGAGTGTTGAGATAAGATGTCAGGTTAAATGTATAGGCTGAAAAATATGCCATGTAATTATGGATTTTTGTCGTGGCAGTGGTAAGAGAGTAAATCTTCCTCCCGATGGTGTCTAGTTTCTTGCCTTCCTTCTCCGGAGGCACAGGGTGTCTGGTTTGCTTGGATTTAGAGGAGGAATGAACTATCATAGAGTTCGGTGCAGGGTGGTTGAACAGAAACTTAGATTCTGGAGCATGGACCTTGTAGAGTGCTTCGACCTTTTTGGAGGTTGGTGGTACCGATGCCGGCTTGTCCCAGGCTTCCTTGAGAGTCTCTAGGTGAACGGGAAGCATGGGGAAGGATGAGCCAGCAGGAAGGTCAGCATTCACTAGGTCGTATACAACGTCAGAGACTCTGGGGGCATCAGAGGTGAGTTTGATATTAAGCGAGTTGGCCATATTAGCCAAAAGGTCCAGGTAGGATTTAGGACCTTCAGAAGGCGACAGTTCTGCCGGCTTGGCTATGTCAGAGAGTGGAGAGTGAGGATCCGAATTCGAAGAATGAGAAGAGTCGGATTGCTCGGCTTCGGAGTCGATATCGGGTTCGTCCCGAGGTTTGGCCGGAGGTTCTAGGGTAGGAGGCTGTTTCTTTGAAGCCGAAGAAGTGGACCTCGCTGGAGAAGTTGGTTTGGTTTTAGAAATGTAGCGAGCCGGTTCTTCTCTGTGTCGAGGTCGCTCCTCATAGAGATAGCGTCTGTAAGGAGAGTAATCGTAGTATCGGTCTCGATGATCTCTGTAGGCTCGATCATGGCGTCGAGGAGAGTCTTGTCGGAAATCATCACGGTACCTAGGCTCCGCCAGACGATAAGGGTCTAGAGAGGGAGATCTTCGATGTCTCCGACGGTCCCGGGGAGACGGCGATCTGGACCTCGATCTGGACCTCGAAGGGGAATAGTAATAGTAACGTTCCCTATGGTGGCTTCGGGATCGTTGTGTTCGATGACGGAGTGGTACATCCTTAGGAGTCGAAGGTTCCCTGGTCAGGGAAAGGGCCGACAGAGGTTGCAGAGGTACTTCACGGAAGGAGCGTACATCGAGAGTATTGAGACGCTGGCTTTTAGGTGAGTCAATGTCCAGTATTTTCTCCGGTGGAGAGCCGTGAATAGAAGGCGATTTAGACGAGATACGGACTATTTCGAGCGGCGTAATGGCAGGGGTCGAAGTCGATCTCGAGCCCGGCGAGATAGGAATCGAGACGTTGGAGGTTGTCATCGGGTTCGAAGTCGAAGGCCTAGAGTCGGAAGACTTGTGAACGGTCTTAGGCTTCTTCGCTGTTTTAAGGCCGGTCGAGTCCGAATGAGTCGAATCCGAATGATGGCGCTTTTTGGAGTCATCCGATTTTTTAGGATGTTTTCCGGACTTAAGCTTGCAGGGAACCTGAGCCACGGAAGCTGCCGGCTGCGCCGCTCCCGTAGTAGTTAGGGAAGCTGGCGTAGATTGGTGGGCCGCGTGAGACATATCTGGTCGAAGGGAGGATTCCAGGAGATGGCTCTTAAGCCGCGCGGCGCGGTTTTTACGGGCCTGCTTGCCGAACTGAATGCAGTGATGGCAGGAATCCGTATGATGCGCCTCGCCGAGGCAGAAAAGGCACAAGGAATGTCCGTCAGAAGAGGGGATTTTAGCAGAGCAGCGAACACAGCGTTTAAAAGTGATTTTGTCTCTTCCTTCCATCCGCCCGGAGGGAAAGGAGGGGAAGGGGGGGTAGAGAAGGAGAAGACTGAAATAGTAAGGCTTTTTTTTTTTTTTTTAAATACGATACCAGAAGGAGTAAAGTGAAGAAGCTGAAGAAAGCTGGAAAGGAACGTTGAAGGTAGATTGCGATGAAGAAGCAGGAGACTCAACGAGGTAGGTATGATCCGGACGGCGGTAAAAAAGAAACTGAGTGGGCTAGCGCCTCCCCCTCGTCCAGGCATGCGCAGATGGTGCCTCCTCCCCAGGACGAGGAGAAGGCGCGCCAAATTTAAAGATTGCTTTGAATTCTCCGAGGTCGGGGCCGATCCTGCGGATTACCCATATGTGGGACTGCACAGAGACCACGATGAAGATCAGGAAATAATCAGGAAACCCTACTCTTCCTTCAGTCTCCTCCCAAATTGATTTACAGAGTCATTTTCTGCACAGCTGGGGACTCTCCCAAGTATATAAAGGCCCCTACCTTGTCTGCAGGAATATTCCTTCAGCATCTGCACAGGGTCAGCCAGTTTACTCTCTATAAAGTTTACAAAGGGCACAGCACCCAACTCACTTAAGAATTATCTAAGCAATCTGCACACCATAACATTGAGTGGTACAAATCACACAGATTGGACCTACCCAAGGAGTAAACATCAGGCACAGAAAAAACAGGCCAAGTGAACATAATCACCTTTTAATCCATACAGCGTTTGTACATTTGCAGAAAGCTGCCAGCATGACTAAGATTTTAATAAACACTGGTAAACTCTGAAAAAGGCAGGGTTCAAAACCACAGCTGACCCTGTTTCTCTGCTTAGGTTCATTCAAGTGTTCGGTCAAAGGAAGGACACTTACACTGACCTAAGCTACAAGTTTAATAATGCAACTGATATGTATTTCCTACATGAGTACATAATTTCTAAAAATGCTTCACGGCCTTTAAGTACACTTACCTGTGGAAGACTGGGCATTGACATCAGCACAATGAACAAGCAGCAATTTCACAATATCCACATAGCCACCACTGGCTGCTGCCATGAGTGGGGTTATGTCTCCTTTATTACCTCTATCTTCAACATTGGCATGCATGGCAAGCAAAACCTGCATAAATGAAACAGAAGCTCATTAAGATTTATAGTTATCTTTCTGCTTTCCTATCTTTTTGCCTTTAATTCACCTTGTTAATTCTCCCAGTGCAGGAGAGGAATCAAAGGTCTAGCCAAAAGACTATTTATTTGTGTTTTATGTAGTCCCTAGTAGAAAGCAATTAGTAGGCCTTGCTCAGAATACAAGTCCAGCTCAAAGGGCTTGAAAGACACAGAAGCTGGAAGGGAAAGAGGAAGAAACTGAAATACAGCCTATGACAGAAGAAAAAAGATGATGCCACACCAAGCTGAAAAGCACTGAAATAGGGGAGATCACTAAACCAAAGCTCTCTGGAGAGTTGTTACAACTATTCAGTTTGCTACTGGTGTGGTAGCCCTGGCTAGCCAAGAAGCAGAAACTGCACCTGCCTGCGCTATGGCCATTTCCATACCATGTCCAAGAAAAAAAAAAAGCACAGCATTATGGGAACTGCATTTGCCCCCATCTGTCTTTTTTGCCCCCATCTTTCAGCCTTAACACCAAGAGAGAGAGAGAGAGGCTAGAAGTTACAACAGTGCTCTGCTATGGCAACAAGGGGCAGCTAATCTCAAGATTCAATAACTGCAGATGAGAAAGCCTAGCCAGTTAGAGCACATCAACGTCTCTTCTATCTTTAGTCTGTCCTCCAAGCAACAGCAAGAGTGACCTGAACCAGTTTAATCCAGTTAATCAGGCTACCTCAGAGACAGAAGGACTGATTCTAGGTAGGAAGAGGGAAGTGTCTCCCAGACCAGCCCTTTAGCTAAGATCTATCTTCTGAAATATCTGTCTCCTGACTTGGCACCTGTTTGTCCTCACTGCCTTCTCTCTTTCTCTCTCTCAAGCCTTAACACTGGAGGAACACTTCACACCGCTTATGAAGAGAGCCCCTGTATGAGAAGAGCAGGAAGCATCACTGTCACACTCATCTGAGAGGCTACGGTGACAGCTGACTTAAATAGTTAATAATGCTTATTACCAAGTACAGAAGCAAGTATTATAACTAAGATGACCCATATTCAAGCTGCTCAGTTCCAGTTCATTTGCTCAACTTGAAGTTCTTCCAAATTGCTAGGCTCCCAACACAATTTAAACAATCATTCGCTTCCAAATCCACTGTCCATAGCCACTTTTGCCACAAAACAGGTGCAAGATCAAGTTGTAAATTCATGATCTTTCCAGATTTTGTTGCTCCAATTTTTAAAGCAGCCCTTAAGAATTGTTGGTAACAACTGCATAAAGTCTGATAACCAAAATAAGAATAGGGCTATGCAGGCAAAAGATATGGACTAAACAGAGATAGTAAGCTTGTTCTCCAGAACCACTGCCACCTCTAAAAAACCTCACAGCACTCCTCCTTCTGCAAGAGGGGGTAGCTCAGGAAACAAAAGCTGGCCCTGTGTGCAGCACAGCATCAGGGCATCCACAATGTAGATGGGAATTTACAATCACATAAACAGAGCCAAACCTCATCTATAAAAGACAGTAAAACAATTACTTTCAAGGTCAACTTCTATTGTGAACCCAGATTTGCACACTACCCACTACGTTCCTTGATTGCTAAATAGTGACAAATAGGGAGAATAGCATAGCACCTTTTCTGTATTCCACAGACCGCAATAGAAAGTAATTAGTTAGGAAATAAAGAAAATAAATTATATCTCAGGTTAATATACAGAACCTTCCCTGCTAGACACTGAATTGCTAGTGTCAGGAACACAAGGCAAGTTTGGGTGCATCTTAATATTTGCATGTGTACATCTCAACCACAGATATTGTGCTAACATCATAAAAGTTAGCTCTAGCAAGCAATCATCAAAAATTCATCTTCAATCAGTGACATGCCAAAAATTCTGGTGCATGGGCTCCCTTCACAACTTTGTTTTTATGGTCAGATCTTGCCAAATTAAGCTTCTTCTCCCTGCCCCCCCCCCCAAACCCCTAAACAAAATAAACTGTTCTGCATGTAAGTTACTCTTGGGCTTGCTACAAATTTCAGCATGAGAGTGCCAATATGAATATGTTAGGAATGCCAACTTATTTCTTTTATGCCTATAGGTAAAGGGAAGTTTTCCCTTTCCACTGAAAAATGAAGACAGCTAAAATAGTTTATACATAAAAGACCTCTCACTTCCAGAGCACACAAGAACTGTTTAGCTGGCTGCTACCCACTCACTTGTGCCAATTCATAATAACCAGCTGAACACGCTAAACAAAGGAGACTCTCCCCTTCTTCTGTGTGTTCATTTACGCTCCTTCCTTCATCCAGTAGCTTCCGGACTGCATTTACATCCCCATCTGAGCATGCTTCTGCCAAACTGCGACTGGAAAAAAAATGTTAAATGCAATAAATGCATACGGGAAACAACCAACATAACGACAATAAAGGATTAACTTGCCATCAACTAAAATTGCATACATCTTTCAAATTTAGAAAAACAGAATCTTAAAAAGGAGTTCATGAAAAAAGAATGTTGTTCTATACAAGGCATTCAAAGAAAAAAAATCTGCAATCTCTGTCCCTAATCAGTATTCTCCTTCTAAGACTGTTTTCTAGGGAGAGGCCTACAAATTGCATGAGCGTTCCTGGCTCCCATTTGAAGAATGCCAATACGATCATCTGGAGAACCTGCCATTCCAAACTGACAAAACTGAAGAGCCATAATGTCTTGAAGAGGGGCTTTGAGGTTTATCTCTATAAAGCTTTGTGGTAGTTCCTAGGATAGTAATAATACCAAATTGTTAAATACGCACACACTTAATTGTGGTGTTGGTAAAGGCATAATGAAGACAAGATTGCAAAAGGAGTGAAGAGGGTAGGATCAAGGGTTAAAATGTTTAATTAACACTTTAAACAGGATATGCAAAATACTTCCAAGATTCCTGGATATGCAGGAATAACTGAGGAGTGAAATTTGATAAAGAATAAGGATTGATATCTTTTAGGTTACGTATAAAGAGAAATCCGACAGTAATTAAGGTAGAGATTTCTCCATTGTATGCTAACCTGTGACACATTTTTCCCATTATTGTGGAAAGTGGGAAATGCTTATAAAACATGACACACAGGTCTTGACAATTAAAGTCTTAAACTTTGGCTCTCCACAGAGATTCAAATCTCATTTGCAGAAGTAAATGTAGTAGATGTAACCAAGTTAAATGTTAATTTTATTTATTCAATGCTCACTAGATATGCATCTGCTATATAACACCCCCAAAGTAGTCTGGTAGAGTACTTTACGCAGTCTATAAAATAAAAGCTGGCCTCTTCTCCTTCCTACTGATCAGTATACAAATAAAAGCTGACAAGGTGGTAGAGGTTAAAAATCTGCTACACAAAACAAGAGGTATGGCAAGGAGATAGAACAATGACAGTAAAGACAGGTTGCTTACCTGTAACTGTAAATCTTCGAGTGCTCATCTGTGCATTCACACTCATGGGATAGAGCGCCTGCATTGATCCCTGAATCGGAACCTAAAAAGCCCGGGATTTTTTTCGCACTCGACACCAGCGGGCATGCGCAGGTGTCCCAGTACGCATACTCATCAGTGCAAGGATCCTGCCAGTTTCTTCCTGACCGCTGGAAGCCCCTACTGGAGGGAGACCGTCAGCAGTAGGGAAGGAGGGCGGGTATTGTGAATGCACAGATGACCACTCGAAGATCTACAGTTACAGGTAAGCAACCTGTCTATCTTCTTCGTGGTCTCTGTGCTTCACACTCATGGGAGATTAGCAAGCAAGACATACCTGGAGGCGGGAAGACGGTCAACCAGAAGAAACAGCTTGCAGCACCGCAGCTCCCAGACGAGTTCTCTGCTGAGCATGCAGATCCAGAGCGTAGTGCTTCATGAAAGCATGAGGAGAAGACCAGGTGGCAGCCTTGCAAACGTCCGTCAGGGAAATGCCTTTCAGGAACGCCACCAACATCGCCATCACTCTTGTAGAGTGTCCACGAATGAGCCCAGGCAACGGCTTCTTTGCCAACAATTAACAGTTTAATAGTCTCAGTGAGCCACTTTGAAAGCCGCTGAGACGAGATTCTGGAACCCAACTTAGGAGCAGCATAAGAAACAAAAAGATGTTGGTCCTTACGAAAACTCTTGGAGCGACTCAAAACAATAAGGCACGCTTAACATCTAGAGCATGCCACCTATGTTCCTCATTCGAGGAAGGTGTAGGATAAAACGTGGGCAACCAAACCTCTAACTTAAGGTGAAACTGAGAAACCACACTGGGAAGAAAAGAAAAATCAGGAGCTAACGACACTCCAGACTCCTGAAAAACAAGATATGGGTAGTCACAATGCATAGCCGTGAGCTTCCCTGCACGGCGTGCTGATGTGATGGATACCAAAGAAGCAGTCTTCCAAGATAGAAGCTGTAACAAACATGTGGCCATTGGCTCAAAAGGAAGCCGAGTCAGCCTGTCCAACACTAAAGTCAAATCCCACAGCTGTGGGGGTGATCTCGATGGAGGATGAAGCCTAAGCAAACCCTTCAAAAATCTCTTAGAATGAGTGTGTGCAAAAACTGAATGCCCCTCAACTGGCTCGTGGAACGCAGATATTGTTGCCAAATCAACTTTAACGGATGAAAAAGCAAGGCCAGCATCCACCAGAGATAACAAAAATTCAAAAATCACCGATAGTCCCACCCGTTGGGGTGAGACTGCATGATCAACTAAAAACTGAAGAAACTTCCGCCACTTCCTATCACAGGAAGCACGGGTAGACAACTTCCTGCTGTTCAGGAAGACATGTTGGAATCTGCTGGAGAACTCACAGGGTCGATGAACCATGCTGTCAGCTTCAGGTGAGGCATGTTGTGATGGAATACATGACAGTCCTGAGCTGACAGAAGGTTCGGTTCCGCCGGAAACTGGTAGAAGACCCCCCTCGCCAGTTGAAGCAAGATCCGGAACCAGTTCTGCCAAGGCCACCACGGAGTCACCAGGATGCATCATGGTCTCTCTCTTGCGATCTTGTTGACAACTCTTGTCAGCAGTGGCAGAGGTGGGAACAGATATAGGAACCGACCTTCCCACGGAAACAACAGACCGTCTCCCAACGACTCTGGATCCGTGCCCCCTCTGGAACAAAACAGAGGACACTTCCGGTTTCTGGCTGTGGCAAACACATCCACCTGAGGGTACCCTCAGAGCTGAAACACAGGTTGAAGGAAGCACCACTGTATCTCCCACTCGTGCGGGGAAGCTGCACCTCTG
This sequence comes from Heteronotia binoei, assembly GCF_032191835.1. NCBI lineage: Eukaryota > Metazoa > Chordata > Lepidosauria > Squamata > Gekkonidae > Heteronotia > Heteronotia binoei. The sequence continues at coordinate 14,723,119 of NC_083236.1, read as the reverse complement.
CTCAGCGAGTCTGCTTGCAGATTGAGCACCCCTGGGAGGTGCACAGCCTTCACAAAGATGTCATGCTCCAGGCACTCCAACCACAGTTCTAGTGCCAGCGCACAGAGCCGTCAAGAAACTGTCCCACCCTGCCTGTTGATATAACACAGGGCAGTAGTATTGTCTGTTAGCAGAGCAACAACCTTCCCCGCCACCTTGCGGCAGAAGGACCGAAGAGCAAAGCGAACTGCCAGCAGTTCCAGGTAATTTATATAACAGTGAGTCAATTGGGAAGGCCAAGGGCATACACACAGAGAATCCATGTGAGCCCCCCAGCCCCACAAAGACGCATCTGTTGTGATCGTCACTGTTGTTGCAGGTAGGTGGCAGGGAGCTCCCTGACAAATGTTGTCCTTTGATTTCCACCACTGCAGTGTTCAGTGTCACAGGTGGAATTACAAACCTCTTCCAAGGTGAGTCTCTTAAGGGTCGAAACTGTCGAAGAAACCATAGTTGTAGGCCTCTCATCCTCAACTTTGCAAAGAGCAGAACGCTTGTAGTCGCCGCCATCAGCTCCAGCATCCACTGCAGCTGCTGCGCCGTGCCCCACTTCCGACTCTGTAAAAGGTTGACAAGATTGATGATGTCCATTGCTCTCTGCTGAGGCAGAAAGGAGCGGTGAAGGTTCGTATCCAGCAAAGCCCCTATGAACTGAACTGTCCATGATGGAGTAAGATGTGACTTTTCCAAGTTGACCTGCAGACCTAAGGTGTGAAGAAGACAAAGAGTGGTGGCAATACAGTAAGACAAACTCTATTTCGACTCCGCTACAAGGAGCCAATTGTCGATGTATGGAAAGACGACTATCCCTTGAAGCCGGAGGTGAGCAGCCACAACGCTCATCATCTTTGTGAACACCCAAGGTGCAGTGGACAGACCAAACGGAAGGGCTTTGAACTGGAAGTGGTGGGAACCTACTGCAAACCGAAGGAAATGCCTGAACGCAGGATGGATGCTGACGTGGAAGTAGGCATCCTTGAGGTCCAGCGTTGCCGTCCAGTCCCCTTGGTTGATGAGGGGCAGAATTGTTTGCAGAGTGGACATTCTGAACTTCTGGTATAGAATAAACCTGTTCAGATTCCGAAGGTCCATGATTGGTCTCAGACCCCCATCCCATTTGGGAACCAGGAAATAACGAGAGTAGAAGCCTCCCATTCTGGCCTCCACCGGGACCCGTTCTATGGCATGTTTCTGTAGGAGGTTGCTCACCTCCGCCAGCAGAGGTGGGGAAGAGGGTGTGGTGATTACCACAGATTGGTTTGGAATCTGAGCGAAGTCTATTTTGTAGCCTTCTGCGATGATGGAAAGCGCCCACCTGTCTGTAGAGATGGACTCCCAGGCCGAAAGGAATGGGTGAAAGCGGATAGAAGAAGTGGGGACAGTGACGCGTGCTACTAGAAAGTCAAAGGCCCTGCTTTTGCGGACGAGCACCCTTGGACTTGCCAGTGGTCTGTGCTGAAGCGTATCGGTGCCTGTTGTTCCCCCTGTATGGGGACCTACTCTCAGGTTGGGCGGAGTGAGGTCTCCACTGTTCTGGGGAAAACTTTTGATATGGTTTCTTGGACCAGAGTTTATGCCACTGTTTCGGTTTAGCAGATCTGGAAGAAGCCGGGACACCCAGGTTCCTGGAGGGCTTAATGCTCTTATCCATTTCCTGAAGAGCATTGTCCGTGGTTGAGCTGAAGAGGCCTTTGCCCTCGAAGGGCAGATCTTCAACGAAGGTTCTGGTGTCTTGCTGGAAGGCCGTTGACCTGAGCCAGGAGTGGCGGTGGAGGCAGACAGCAGACGTGATGGTTTTTGCTGAGATGTCCACCATATGCTTTGCTGCAGCCAGTTGTTGCTTGGCTACAGCAAAGCCTTCCTTCTGCAGCTTCTTCGCAGCAGACCTCTTCTCCTCGCTCAGGGAAGACAGGAGGGGACTGAGTTGTTTCCATACCGAGTATTGGTATCTAGCCATGCATGCAGCAGTTAGATACCTTAACCCCCAGCGCTCCAGCTGAATAAAACTTTCTTCCCACATTACCCAGCTTCTTTCCCTCCTTGTCCGGTGGGGAGGAGTGCGTCTTGCAAGCCTTCGATGAGGAGGATACGACCACCGAGTTTGGCTTCGGGTGAGTGAAAAGGAATTCGGCACCAGCCTCTTGGACGCGGTACATGTGGTCCAATCTCCGGGATGACACAGGTGTAGAAGCTGGCTTCGCCCAGGGCTCCTTCACCACCTGTAGGATAACTTTCTTAACAGGCAAGGCAACCGCCATCGACGTATCCCACTGCATGATGTCGAATACGGTATCGTCTACGACGGGTTGCGGTTGTGTCACCAGGAGGGAAAGGGAGAGCGTCATCCTCTTCACCAGGTCCCCATACGACTTTAGATCCTCCGATGGTGAAATGGGAAGATCCTCAGCTGTATGCGACACTGGCGAAGACTCCAAAGCCCTGTCCGGTTTGTCGGTACTGACCTCGGAATCCGACGATGAGGACTCCCTCCATATTGAGTGTTCGGAAAGCACTGGCGTGGAAGCTCTCACAGGTGACTAAATTGACACCGACGACCGAGCCTGTACCTCTTCCACCTGCACGCCACGTCTCTCAGGCGGGATGGACACCGATGCCAACGGGCGACACCGAGAGTGCTGCGAAATTCTCAACATGTGAGACGCCTCGGACTGTTCCCAATCAATGAATTCACGAGGAGGGTACCATTGGTACGATAGGTATGGATAGGCGTAGGGAGAAGGCCACTGGCGCTGATCCCACGGTGGAAGCGGTGGGAAACGACGAGCTACGGTGGTTGGCTCGAGCTCTCTATGTCCCCTCGCCTGATCCAGCGGTACCGCCGGCTCCATCGGTGCCGACACGTCTACCTCCGAGACAGAGCCGCTGTCACTCCGACGTCGCAACCTGGAAGAGTGGGAACATTGAGTCAGGTCGATCTCGTGCTCCGATGCCAACAGACGCAACTGCTGTGCAGCACTGCCTCTCAACACTGAAGGGCTTTGATGCGGGGGTGCCAAGATCTTTCTAGGTGGAGCAGCTGGCGTCGATGTCGAAGCGTCCTGAGAAGGGGAAGGAATGCGGGACGATCTCTTCTTCCGCTTCTCCTTGGATTTCACCTTCTTTGGTAAGGATGATCGGGTCCCCGAGTCATCCTGACACATCTTAGCTGGGGTGTCCACTGACCCTTCAGATGGTCGTTTTGTGAAATGCCCGCGCTCAACTGGCATCTCGGTCCTGATCGGCGATGTATCGGCTGATGTGACCGTCGGGGCCGCGGCTTCTCCCATCAGTACCAATGGGCCCGACACCATTTTCTGAGGACGAAGTGCCGATTCCACCAATGTGGCTGAAAGTCTCGCTGCACGATTCTTGTGCATCTGTTTTGAAAAACTCAGGCAGTGCAAGCAAGAATCAACGCGATGTCCCTCGCCCAAACACAGGAGACAGAGGGAGTGGCTGTCAGGAGGGGCAATCTTCTTTCCACAGGAACGGCACCTCTTAAAAAAAAACCCAACGCTTTTCCATAGACGCCAAGAAAAAATCCACATAGCAGTAACTCTGAGGGGAAAAAACAGGGCCCTGAAGGGCAAAGTCCAACAATTTTTTTAAACAACATTAACTATCTAAACAACTAATTAACTACACTAAAAAAACAACAAACAGGCCATATACAATGAGAAGAAATAATCCAAAGATTACTTTACCAACCGGGGACACGAAAGGAGATCCTCTCAGTGCAGCGGTCAGAAAGGAACTGGCAGGATCCTCGCGCTGGCGGCAGCGAGCATGCGTACTGGGATGCTTGCGCATGCCCGCTGGTGCAGAGCGTGAAAAAAATCCCGGGCTTTTTAGGTACCAATTTGGGGATTGGCGCAGGCGCTCTATCCCATGAGTGTGAAGCACAGAGACCACAAAGAAGATAGGCAGAAGTCTTAAATACACTGGTCAATCTGGCATGACCCGATCTGGTCTACCAGAATGTCATAGCATATGAAAACTGTATTTCTTCGCACTCTTTGTTAAGCAAGTTACTAAAAACCACTACACAGCAATACCAGCACTAACAATGCTTTTCTTTGTTATTCAAGTGATTATTTGAAGTGGAAGTCTACAACCAAATAACCGTATGATTAGTTCAAATTCACTTGTGAAACTTAACCCCTGTCATTGTACCCCACTGCCTCCATGTCCCAGGACCCTTTAGTCTGCCACAGATTAGCTTTTCCTGGCATGCTGTACAGTGGCAGGAAATGCTTCACTGCTTAAGTGTGTCCTCCACCTGCTCCTTTCCTTCTGGTTCCCCCTTCTCAGCACACTGCTTGTTCTCTATACTCCCCTTCAGCCACCATGGCTTGTAATTTGTCTCCATTGCTGGATTGCTTCTGACTCAGACTGCCTGTCCCTAAAATCTACAGGGTTCTATTCTTGCTGAGCTTTCTTTTCCCTCAGTTATGCGCAAATACTGCTTCTGAAAACTTACCCAAATAGTAGGAAAGTTCATGAAGCACCTTTGTCAAGCTAAGCCTCCACTTTTGGTAACACAGCTACATAATACAATATAGAAACTGTACAGTGCTGACTTTCATTGTACCTATCAGAAGGCAGTGTGCGCCCTATGAAGAAATTTCACATTCATATATTCATAAATTGCCAATGCCTGCTCTAGCCCAAACCTCTACCACTAAAAGCTTCATTAAAGTTTCATTCAGTGGCTAGCATGTCCATAAGTGGGTAGCTGTTTATACTTCTGCTTGTGCTTTGGAAATTCAAACTCAGATCTGCTGTTGCTGCTTTATGAACTACTGAATTCAGAACACCAGTTGCAAACCGCACCCAAAACAATTAGCCTTGATGTCCAGCTTTTCATGTAGATATAGCCACTGGAAAATATATAAAAGTAAACTCAATACATACTTGTCCACTTGTCCCGCATTGTGATTGTTCTCTGCTCTCATCCGCGTCAACGCAGCAGCAGCTTCATCCAATGCACAGCTGACAGAAGAAGTCAATCTTCGGAGCACTTCAGGATCTGCGAAGGCTTTACCATCGGCAGTGGACAATTTACCAATTCCTTCAGTGTATGTTGAGGTTAGTATGAAAACCACACAAAAAATGCAGAGATAATGTTTTAGAATTCAGCCACATGCATTATTAGTTAAAGTAGTCAGTTGCAAACATGCCAGGAAATTAGACGCTCCTTTATCTCCACAAGTTTTATCATTACACTGAAAATGCAAAGGTAGCTTCAAGACATTTCTATTACATGCCCTTAATTCCAACTCTTCTATTTTATTTGTTTTTGTAAACATCATCCCAAAGTAAAAAAAAATAAAATAAAAAATACAGTAAGAATGAAAAAAGCTAAGCAGCATGAACACTGAGGTTTCAATTCTGTTTCAGTTAATGTAAAGATGGCACCAATTTACAGACAAATTTGAAAAAAAAACAAACAAATTGGAATCAGATGCCAATCCAGGTGCAAAAGACAATTCATTGTTGACATGCTGCCTAAATTATGCTGTTTCCCACCAGCTCAATATACTCAGAGGCAAGTTCTAGATACTTTTATCATGCATTAAAATACCACACTAAAAGCCTTGACCTGGATAACAGCCCTGGCTAGTATTTGGATGGGTGACCTCCAAAGAATACCAGGGACATGATGAAGAGACAGGCAATGGCAAACGACCTCTGAAATGTCTCTTGCCTTAAAAATAAGTCTAGCTAGCCACCTAGTGGTGCATAATTCTAAAAGAGGTAGAACTTGTACCTGCCAGACCATCTTAAGATCTTCTGGCAATACTACACACACTGCCCATAAGATAATTATCATTAATCACCATGCTACTGTAAAGTACTATGTTACTTAATACAGCTTGATGTTTACCCCAACTTTTTTTGTTTTTTGTAGGTGGGCTTACTGTTTGATCATTTCAATAACAGCTATGTGCCACTTAATATTCCCTCTAAGCTGAGTTAGTGTGAGCTAGCTCACAACTTTTTAGCCTCCAGCTCACACATTTTTGTCTTAGCTCAGGAAAAATGGCCCATTGAATGCCAGTAGCTCACTAAGCAGAATTTTTGCTCACAAGCTTAGAGGGAGTACTGGTACCATTCTAATTTTTCTATAAGGAGAGCTGTATAAAAATTTTCTAGCTAGTGACTTGTATCCAAGGAGCTGCCAGTAGGAGGTCTGCTTGCAGTATCTTGAATCCTGGAAATTTGAGTCATGAAGTGAATGGCTACCCAGGCTGTTGTATGGAGAAGGGGAAAGGCCTAAAACTACCTCTGCCTCTCTATTCCATTCAGATGGCGCTGATTGGGGGGAAGTAACTTCATTCCCTTTCCTCTCCGCCTGAAAATTTCCTGGACCTATACAGCTATTTACTCTTGCAGACCCTTAAACTCCAGTAATTATCTTTCCAGAGTCAAAGGGCATTCAAGAGGGGAGAGGAATTAAACCACTGGCAGTTGGCAGATACAAGCCAGTATATGTACATTTTCTTTCTATAATCTTTGGCTTTTTAAAATAGGCAACTCAAGCATATTTGTATATACACTGAAATCAAAGCACAAGCAAAACAAGATGTAAAACCACTTTTTATGCTATAGCTATTAAAAATCCAACCATAAATAAGCCAGCAAGTAGCAGATGTTTTTACGATCTTAAAAGCTGCATCTAGTTACATACGAGACCATGATGCAACATGTTTAGCAGCCCTAAAACATCTCTTGGATGCTTACAGCTTGTGTTCAAGATTTCTTATCCCTCAGTTCACACATGCACTGTGTAACATACATAGTTTATTCTAGCAGACCCTGTCCAGAGCCAGGAGAAGTGTAGAAATCTTGCAACTCATGCTGACTTGGAAGGTATCTGAAGGAAGCAAGTTGCCTTTCCAACACTCAGTATCAAGGATGTTCCCCCAGCTTTCAGCTGGCAGTTTACTTCCAGAGTTGCACTGTGCCTTTGGAGGTGCTCCAAGCACCTCCAAAGCCCAGCATGGTGTCACAGGCATGACCTCATTTCTCCTTTTTAAAGGCAGGGGAGGGGGAAGACCAAGAATGACAACAAATTTTAGCCATCTATCCAAACCAGCTCAAATTTGTGGATCTCTGCTCATTTGTAGTACGGTATATATGCTGACTTTCACTCTGTCCTTCAGTGTGAAAAAATATTCCGAGGCATTTACCAAGCTCAGATATACTTCACCTCTTTGAAATAGCAGAGTTCATACATGCACAAAAATATAGCAACTGAGAACTCCCTTGTCTGGAATAGAGATATGAAAGCCCACGGGAGCATAACCAGAATTTTTTTCCACAACCCTCCCCCTCACTGTACAATGTACCCCCTTTCAAAGTGGAGGACTCAACTCATCCCAATTTTTCCAACAAGAAAATAGGAACTGTCTGAGTGAAGCTTAACTTGTTCAAAATATGGAATATGACAAATATTTAACAATCTACAGCATACTGTAGAGAACGCTATTTTCAAAGGCATCTTTCTTTAAATGTGACTATTTTGTCTACAGTTAATATGCTGTAATGCACATAATGAGAATACACTACTGAAGAGCGTAATGAGATAAAGTCTATATCCAAATACATTGCTAGTACGGTTCAGAGTGCATGGCACTGTTTCCATTCAATAACAGTCCCACTGCCACACAATTTACATTATCCATCAAGGCACAGAAACTTTAGGGGTATCCAGATGATCTCTACCTTTGATCCATTTCAGTCTTATTTTAAGGCCTGTTTCGGGACAGAAGCAGCTTTGGTTGTTCTGGTGGGCAACCTCTATTGTGCAGCAAGACAAAGGTAATCCTTTTGTGTTAGTCCTCTTCAGCAACTGCCTTAACACAGAACAATACTTCTATAATGTTTTGCATTGTAAATATTGTGTGTGTGTTTTATTTCTTTGAATTAATGTGGGGTTTTATATGTATGTTTGCTGTAGTTTACAAATGCAGACTTCTAAGGTAAGAAGGGGTGAGTGAATTGTGTAATGGCTGGATGGTAGCTGAATAGGGAGGAGCAGAGTTAACTGCTCCTGAGTGGATAAAAATCAATGTGTGTTTTTTTAAAAAAATAAATAAAAACAAAAACAAATTATTTAAAATAAAATGCTTTTTGAGGAAAAATCTATATAAAGGTAATTTTCTATTTAAGATACATTATATAGTCCAAAGGTATTCATCATGAAATAAGGATTAGTTTTTAATTATGTAGCATGACACTGTATATTCATGCAATGTTTAAATTTTTTGGTAAATGAATTCCATTAATCCAGAGGTGGCCAACGGTAGCTCTCCAGATGTTTTTTGCCTACAACTCCCATCAGCCCCAGCTAGCATGGCCAATGGCTGGGGCTGATGGGAGTTGTAGGCAAAAAACATCTGGAGAGCTACTGATGGTCACCCCTGCATTAATCCATTCACAATGTCATACTTTCTCAGAGGCTTCTGCAAGATTATTTTGGGCAGTTTTTCTATCTGGAAGATATTATCACTGATGCTTGGTTTTGCAGTTCTCAAAAATGATTTTGTGTCTGCAGAGATAACATGCCTCTTCTTCACAGCAAAAATATTATAAAATAAACATACAGAGTTAAGTAATCTCAGACTCCTTGGTCCTCTGCAAATTTATGCACACCAAATCAACCCATTATTTCTTAAGTGTTAAGTTTCAAGAAGTTTTATGAATATAGGATTTTTTGGATGGAATGATAAGAGCTAAGTGTGAGAAGGGAGGGGCAATAAGTACAAATGAAAGTAAAACTTTCTGAAGCAGAATGCTTCAAGTATCTTGAGATCTTTATCAATGTGTCCTCATGGAAGTGCAAGCAAATACAAGAATGCATATGCTACGTAATGCTATTGTTTTAGTTAAACAAAACAATTTAAATAGTTAATGTTAATGATTTTTTTTATCCTTCTAATAAAATACAGCAGAAAAGTTTTCCAAATATGAATGACTAACCTATTAAAACTGGAGACAATTATGAAATTATTGCAAGGCAAACTATCCATATAACTAAAACTAACCTGAAAAGTTATTATACTAAAATGAAACCTTCATCTGGGTTGTAAATATTAAGGCTAGCTAGGGTTGCTAAGTCAGTGTTGGAAAATACCTGGAAACTTTGGGAGTGGAACCAAGAGAGGGTGGGGTTTGGGGAGCAGCCTCAGCATGGTACAATGCCATAGAGTCCACCCTTCAAAGCAGCCATTTTCCACAGGAGAGCTGATCTCTGCCAGCTGGAGATCAGTTGTAAAAGCTGGAGCTCTCCAGGCCCCATCTGGAGGCTGGCAACCCTAAGGCCAGCAAGAATTAGCCTTTATTTAGAAAACCATGATTTAAATAGAGTATTACTGACTAGTGATTTAAATCAAATCCACCCTGGTTTGTTCAGATGGTTTGTAAATGAAAGGAAAGAAGAGAGGAAAAAATTAGAGTGTGGTGCTGTGGAAAATATTAGCATAAGTGACAAATGGTAAAAATAAGCCCTTCTGACTAGCTCTATTTAGGGAACTTTAAGAAATAAAGACCTATACCTATGCTGCAAATAAAAAGCTAGTAGTATAAAAGAAACCATTAAGCTTTTATACTTCTTAATAAACTATATTTCTCTTTGTGTAAAAACAGCTATTTTATTTAGAATAAAGGATCCTCTTTTACCACAACCACCCCCAAGTGCTGATCATTCTGCCATCCAACAACATATAACTAATCCATCCTGTTATTTCAGTTAAACTAAGAGGTCTGGAGCAAGACCCTTCAGCAAAAATAATCAGGGAATGCTAAAGTTAAGAAGGCAGCACAATACAGGCCATTCCAAAGCATTACAGGTGCTATATTCAAGGCGTTTTTCAGAAAGGGACAGTCATGGGACTCCATAACAACTCAACGCAGAAGTAGGCTTTCAGCTCTTTAAATCAGGGGTGTCAAACATGCGACCCAGGGGCCAAATCAGGTCCTTGAGCAACTGGCTGTCATTTGCTTCCTTCTCCCTATCTCTTGCTTCCTTCTACATAACAGCTTGCTTTGTCAGGCTTGCTCAATCACACAGGAGCTACAGAGCAAAACCTCTGTTTCTCCATTGGCTCAGCCTCCTCCCTTGGGGAGGAAGCGGGGGGAAGGCAGAGCTTGTTTTTCCAGGCTCTCTCAATCACAAAGCAGAGCTACTGAGCCAAGTCTCTCTTCCTTCTATTGGCTGAGGCTCCTTCCCCTCCTAGTCCAGTGGGGAAGGAATGAAAGAGCCAGAGCTTCCTTTGCTCAGTTCCCCGGATCCCATGGGAGAGATGCAAAGAAAGCACCTTTAAGACCAATGAGTGCTAAGGTTTTAAGCATGTTTTTAAGTTTTTTTTTAAAATTAATTGTGCTTGTCTGTGTCATTTATAAAGTTTATATCAGGGGTGGCCAACAGTAGCTCTCCAGATGTTTTTTGCCTACAACTCCCTTCAGCCCCAGCCAGCATGGTCAATGGCTGGGGGTGATGGAAGTTGTAGGCAAAAAACATCTGGAGAGCTACCATTGGCCATCCCTGGTTTATATCATCTTAAATAGGTATACACATGGCCCAACCTGACATGGCCTGGTCCAACAAGTCCTCATTTATATCAGATTCGTCCCCCATAACAAATGAGTTCAACCTCTGCTTTAAATGCTTGTTCTCTAGGGTCCCCAACCTCCTGCTGGGGGTGGGTTTTCCCCCGATCTTAGGCTCTCCAACCCACCAGCACAGGTTTTGTTGGTGGGGGAGCCCTACCTTCAAAGAGCTCCAACAGTGCCCAACATGATTATGTCGCCCAGAAGTAACGTAATCACATTGGGCACATCGTACAGGGACAATCTAGCATTTTGGCACCATAGAGTTCTATACCAAGATGTTAGAGTGTCCTTGAATGATGTGCCTGGTATGATTATGTCACTTCCAGGTGATGTAATTGCATTGCACGAGGGAACTCCCCTGCCGGCAGCCAGGTAAGACCTGGCAACCCTATTGTTTCCCCTTACAGCCCTCTCTCTAGTGCAGGGGTGTTGAACTCATTTGTTACAAGGGCTGGATCAGACATTGTGGGGCCATGTATGTCATAAAATGTAATGCCAGGTAGTAGAGATATAAACTTTATAAAGGATACAGACAAACACAATTAATTTTTTTTTACTTAAAATACAAACATGCTTTAAACTACTGCAATGTTTTGTTTAAAATGGAAAAGTGGGGGGAATATTGGGATTTGGCAATGCAATTTTTAAAATAAAACATCAAGAAAAACCACAAGGATCATAACAGAAACTAAAAATATAAAATGCTCTGAGCCTAGGAAAACATGAAATGTTTGGCACTGCAAGCTTCCACCCCACCCCAGCGGAAAATTAATTTTGAATTAAAGGGGTGACTCTGCATTAGTTTCAGTTCTTTGAAATGGATGGATAGAATTTCAGAATCATCCACTAGGGACCAGATCTAAGGGGTGCTACAGGGTTCAGTATTACACCCATTTATATTTGACTGGCCACCAAATGTGGTTGAATGAAGTGTCAGGCTTCGATGTCATCAATGTGCTACTGATAAGATACACTATGTTATGTCCTACTACACTAGCACTGAAGCAACTACAATGGGTTGATTGTTTCCAAACTCTGATTAGGGTGCTGGTTCTTACCTTTAAAACCCTGTATAAGTTTACCTGAAGGACCTCTCCCTATACACCAGTTACATTAAACTGACAAACTGAATGCCACTTCCTCCCCTCCAAACTCTTCAGGAGGGTACCAACCCCCTCTGGACAAGCCTACACCTTCTTGGCTGTAGTACCACTGCTGTGGAATGGCTTATGAAGGGAAGGAAAAAAGGATGCCCTCCATTGTTGACCTTTAGAAAAGTTTATTTTGTGGGGCTTTTCAATGAATTTGGGTAGGTGGGGGAAAAACTAGAGTTTGTGAAGTACACTAGTAAGGAACTGGATAGCTAGGGCTGATCAGGAAATGTAAACAGACTAGGTTTTTAATTATTATTATGCTTTATCATTGGATGTTCTTCAGTGTGCTGCCTTGAGCTTTTCATAAAAAAGGCAAGAAATAACTATATCGGGTGGGCAAACTTGTTTTAATGCAAGAGCAACATAGAATAAATGTTTGAGAGCCGTGAGATATAAATGTCAGATGTTTGAGAGTCACAAGGAAGGAGGGAAGGAGGGGAAAGGTGGAAAGAAAGCAACTTAAATGCATTATCCAAGCCGCTGGCTGGCTTGGCAAAGTAATTTAAAGTGAGAAATGCCTTCTCCAAGCTGGTCAATAGGGCAGTGGGGGCTTTGAGAGCCACATAACATGTGTGAAAGAGCCACATGTGGCTCCCAAGTTGCAGTTTGGCCACCCCTGAACTATATAAATCAGCTTTCCCCAATGTGGCAATCCCCAACATCTTTCTGGGCGCTGTGGAGCCTTTGCCCAACAAGGCTTCAGATAGAATTTGTGGTGGAATGGGTATGGAAAAGCAGGTTGAAGCTGAGTCTACCAATGATGGAGGTTCTGTGGCTGGGGCGGAAGCAGTTGGACTACGATTGGAGTGCAGGCTCCTGGCTCTTGACAGGGCACCATTGATGCCGGCACCATCTGTCAAGAGTCTGGGTGCGATTCTGGATTCCTCCCTTTCAATGGGCCATTGTTGTTGTTGAATGGGCCATGCATACTGCCAAACTGGCATTTTTTCATCTTTGCCAAGCTCAGCAACTGGATCATGCAGCAGTGTGAGTCCTGATGGAAACACTGTGGATGGCACATATACCAGTGCTGCATCAGCTACACTAGCTCCCAGTGGATACTGAGTCAAGTTCAAGGTTTTGGTTCTGACTTTTAAGGCCTTGAGCAATCTGAGACCAGCATATCTGTGGGACCATCTCCTCTGGTATGTACCTGGAAGAGTGCTACACACTGACAGCAATTGCTGGTGATCCCTGGCCCTAGGGAGGTCCGGCTGTCCTCAATGAGGACCTTTTGGGGGGGGGCCTGGCCCCAATCTGGTAGAACCCTCTGCCAAATTATATCTGGGATCTTATACACTTCCACAGGGCCTGTAAAGGAGAGATGCTCCACCAGGCTTTTGGTTGAGGGCAGCAATGGTTTATCTTCGGCTGGCATCTTTTCCTCTTTTTTTGCACACATCCCCCCCAGACGCTTTGGAAGTTCTCCCCACCCACACTATATGGTAGTCCAAAATGCGCACAAAATAACTCATATTTTTCTGAAAAGTTTTAGTGTTAATATGTTGTGTTGTTTTAGGCTATATGTTGTTTTTATGATATATTTTGTACATCACTCAGCCAAACATGCTAGGATGAGGTGATCAAATAATAACAACAGTAGTAACAATAACAGTAATTCCATTATGTAATGTCTGTTTTCTTATGTATTTACCTAGACACGTTATCATAACACTGGGTATTTCTGATGCATTTTCCCAATAAAATTTAAAATCAGTTTTAATGAAATGAAAACAGCAACAACCTTTAAAAGTCAGTTTTAAAAAATGTTCATGCTAAGTAGGAGCAGGCCAGTACTTCTTACTTGGGAAACGCCTGCAGTTACAGCACGTGGAAGCTGTGCTACTCAGTTGTCACTCAGCCCTGCTGGGGGCGGGGGGTGCAAAGAAACCCTCAGCCCTGTCTTGACTCACACAATGAAGTGTGCCAACACCTACTTGGTAACATTGTACTTGACAATATTTAACAATATTTAAAATCAAACATGTTTTCAAAATCAGATTTTTGATGTTTTAAAAGATTCACAAAACTTTTCATTTAAAAATTCATAAAAAATAACTGGTTTAAATTAAAATCTGAATTTGAATTAACTGAATGAAAACAATCTTGAAATTTAGGAAGAGGAGAAAAGCAAGTTGGTAAGACAATTTCTGGGGGGACTCCTGTTAAAAGGGGGGAAAGCTGAGCTCTCTACGAGCTCTCTCAACCACAGTTCGGCAGTTCCTCTTAGATAGAGGTATTATAAAAGCGAAGGTAAACTTTACATTAACAAACAAACTGAATGATACAAGAATTCACTCAACATAGATTGATAGTTGAGACAAATTTACTTTTGATAGCTAAATGCCTAACTGTCAAAATTAAATGCTACAAATGCAAACAAATTTCCTTCATTCCAGAGCAATTTCCCAGAATTTTCTTACTTTATGGCAATGCCACAAGTAACATCATGTTTATCTCTTTAGATATTATGTTTCTAAAATTTTATCTGAAACATAAACATGATTAGGTTTTTAAAGGGCACACTGCTACAATTTTGCCACAATAGCAGCACTTCATGTGCCACACAGATACCATGCACTTTAGTTCAGTTTATTCAACGAGCAGGAATTACTGCAGCAAGAAGTTTAACCACAGCCACACAACTGCTTGCAATGAAATAGTCCGAAAATTATTTAATCCCTAACAAATTCTGGTTGAGTACAGTTTGATAAAGAGTTGTGAAGTTTCCAGAGAAGGAAATTTAAATTCATTGGGAGACTTAAGTATACAGATTAATCATACAAAGATTAAGGTAAGAAATACGTTAATCTGGAGGGAAGGTTAGGACACATTGGTGGATTAATGTTAAGTCTTCAATTATGTAAATATTTTAATTAGCTTATTGAATTGTGAATCTGACCAGGGAAGCAGTTTAATCTGTTGCAGCAAAGAGAAAAAAAAGAGACTGGCAGCACCATAAAGATTAACGGCTGGATCCAAAGTACTGTCAGCCAAGCTCTGCTAACTAAAGAAATTATCCTGCCTCTGCCCAACAGCACACTAAATTTCCCAAAAACTCTGCTTCCAAAAATGGGGGGGGGGGGCCTCCATCCCTTCTTCACTGGCAAAAATGCCTTCAGCCAGGTCTTTAGAGGTATCTAATGATTTTGCCCTAGCCAGATATGTGAAGACCTGGAGGAACAGCAAAAAAAATCCAGAAACAAACTTCCTATGCTAACCCAAAGGGATCTTTCCAATGGGAAACTGCTGGCAGCACTTAAAAGACTCCTATGAAACATTTTCTCTTTTAGAATTAGTGAAATGTCTGTGTAGCATTGCAGATAAACACACCATTTTAAAATATACGTTTTAACTATATGTTTGTTATTTAAATGAGAATAGTTCTAGTGACAATTAATATGCAATTAACTCATTCAAAATTCAGTGTTATGAAGTTTTACTTGATATTCAGTTCTTCTAGTAGTCATATGGTGAATGTATAAGCTCACTTCTGTTCAAACACATTTCATTTGGTTTACTATACAATCTGTTTTCTAATTTTCCCCTACTTCTTAGCAAAACGTAAGATACATGCACTAAAACAGCACATAGTGCAGCAGCATGCAGCATACTCTCAAATTGTGTCTATTTACAATTTTGCTTTTAAATTACATAAATATGCCAAATGCAGTTTTATAAATGGATCATTTAAGTTATTTAAGTATTAAAATATGTCTAGGTTTGACAGGAAAATAAGTATTGCATATATGTCAGTCAATGCTTCCTCTAAGCTGAGTGAGAGCTAGCTCACAGTTTTTTAGCTCCCAGCTCACACATTTTTGTCTTAGCTCAAGAAATGGCACCAGAGCAAACTAACCTATGCAGTAGCTCACAATTTTTATGTCAGTAGTTCATGAAGTAGAATTTTTGCTCTCAACTCTACAGCTTAGAGGAAGCATTGATGTCAGTTTTTCCAAAGGTTTCTGGATCCCCCCCAAGCGGGGGGGGGGGGGCAGTTCTTCCCCATGGCTTATAGTCCACTCCAAAAGCACATGCTATTAAAAAAAAATCTGTTCATTTTTAAGGTGGTATGTGCCTTTTTTGTGAATCTGAATTGATTCTGAGTGATTAGTTGGTCAACCTAGCTTGAAGTGGTTCCTAAATCTCAGAGACAAAGGTGACAGGCCTTAAAACTTCTATTTGCTTTTTAATGAATACCTCTGCTACCTAACCAGTAGGTTAAAATTTCTGCAATACTCTAACCTGTAATATCGTCTAATTTTGAAGTCACGCTCAATTTTTCTGTTCTTTATGCTATTCCCTACCCAAATGTGACTTTGATGTATTGTAGCCATCTTAGTGCAGGGCTCAACAAATTCTAGGCACCAGGTTGCTATGAAGCCTACAAATTTCATTATTGCACTTAGTATGTTCAGCAGTGATTCTGGTACAGCATCTCCTGGAAATTCTCAATAGAAGTACAAAGCTGAATGATGACTTTGCATCAGAAAATTTTGCTCTATGACATAAAAATAAATGTGCATGAAGTTCCTGTCATTGCTTGTTTACAGATTTACTTAACACCATTTACTGGTGAGAAATGAATTAATTTCTTAACCAGCTGCTATACTCTCGCCAATATTTAATTAAAGAGATATTTTTAAAGCAATAACGGAATTATGAGAATTGGGTCAGGGTTAGAGGTTAGCTTCTTGTTGAGGCAGTGACAATGGCTACTCTGTGTGTGTGTACGTGAATAACACACACACAAACACACACATATATATATATATACACACACACACACAATATAAATAATTGCTCCCCCCCCCCCCGGGCAGGTCATGACCCGAAGATGATAAAGGCCATAGTGAGGCCAAAAGAACTGCAGCTGTCCTTAACCATAGGCCTGGTGGAACAGCTCTGTGTTGCATGCCCTGCATAACTGAGCTAAGTCCCACAGGGCGCAGATGTCACTAGGTAGAGAGTTCCACCAGGCCAACGCTGAAAAGGCCCTGGCTCTAGTTGAGGATAGCCAGATATCTCTTGGGCCAGGGACCACCAGTGGATTTTGATCTCCCAAGCTTAAGGCTCTTCTGGGGAAATACTGGGAGAGACAATCCTGGAGACTGGCTCCAGACCGTTAAGGGATTTAATGGTAATTCATGTACTACAACACTTTAGTCATAACTCTAATAACTTTACAATTAGTGAAGAAGTTAGGATTAGGTTTTGTGGTAGCAATAGAAAATATGATCATTAAAATATGAAGCCCTCTAGGCTGAAAAATGAGTCTGGCTCCTAAAGAAAATTTGTCAAGCCTATACAAGACAAAATTTCAGTAAAATTCTATAAATCCGAATAGAATGGCAGTTGACATTCAACATTGATGTTCAAAATTTGCTAGATTTATGAACAAATCTGTTTATAACTACTTCTGTCAAGAGAGAAGCCATCTGAGAGGAATGTTGCAGCTAAGCTTTCATTTCATTGTTCTCTGCAGGTGTCAGCCACTCCCCTCATTCTCACCTCAGAAATAGGGGTATGCATTTGGCTATATCCAAGTCAAAAAACAAAAAAATAGCTAGTATTCTTTCAACTGGATATTTTTCTGGCTATCCAAAATGGCTGAGCCCCCAAAATCCTGAAAATTTTTGAGATTTTTCAGGACTTCCAGATAGCCCCAGTTAGAGTGTTTGAAGCAGGAGTGTCAAACATGAGGCCCAGCGGCCAAATCAGGCCCCCAGAGGGCACCAATCAGGCCCCCGAGTAACTGGCTGTCATCTGCTTCCTTCTCCCACTCTCTTGCTTCCTACTCCATCACAGCTAACTTTGCAAGGCTCGCACAATCACACAGGAGCTACAGAGCAAAACCCCTATTTTCTCCATTGGCTGAGGCTCCTTCCTTGGGGAGGAAGGGGGAGGGGTGGAGAGCTTGCTTTGCCAGGCTCTCTCAATTGCACAGAACTACTGAGCCAAGTCCTTCTACTGGCTGAGGCTCCTCCTCCTCATCCCCTGGGGAAGGAAGGAAAGAGCCAAAGCTTCCTTTGCCCAGTTCCCTGGATCCCATGGGAGAAATACAAAGAAAGAACCTTTGAGACCAATAAGTGCTACTGTTAAAAGCATGTTTTATTTTAAGGTTTGTTTTAAATAAATAATCTTTAATTGTGTTTTTCTGTGTCCTTTATAAAGTTTATAAAGCTACTGTATCTTAAATAGGTACACACATGGCCCAGCCCAACATGGTCTCATTTATGTCAGATCTGGCACTCATAACAAATGGGTTTGACACCCCTGGTTTAAAGAGTGTGCAATCCTTGTAAACACATTCCAGTTAAACTTGCCACTGGGAGGTGTTTAAAGGGACTGGGATCCCTTTAAATGCCTTTCCCCCCTCCACTGAAACTAATGTTCCCTTAGAGGGACACTGTGTTCCCTCTAAACTGAGTTAGCGTGAGCTAGCTCACAGATTTTAAACCTCCAGCTCTCACATTTTTGTCTTAGCTCAGGAAGGATGACTCCAGAGCACACTAATTTATGCAGTAGCTCGCAGCTTTAATGCCAGTAGCTCACAAAGTAGAATTTTTGCTCACAAGACTTTTCAGCTTAGAGAGAATATTGCCCACAACCCAAAAGTACAATTTTTTTATTTATTTATTTTTTTTGCATTCCTCTACTCAGAAAGAACCATGGATACATTCCTGTGATTGGTTGGGAAAATTGGAAGATTATATCCAGCAGTTTTCTATAAAGTATAGCTTTTGATGGAAAAAGGGAATCCTACCCTTTATCCTTTTCCACACTACCTCTGCTCTGCTGCCAGAAGATTTGTATTATGCTCTGGTCTCTATGCTTAAACTATAAACACCATCACTGTTACTGTAAGACCTAAAATACATGTCAGCTAGATAGCTTTATTGTTTTGTGTGTTAACACTGCCACAGACATATATACTCTGTTTGAAATACTTTTCTTGAATTTCTTCAATAAGGCCTACTTTTGCTTCACGTGTGAGTTGCTCAAAGAGCGACTGAGATCAAATTTATGAGCAACTTGATAAAGTTACTGCACCAAGACAAGCCTGGAGAGCATACTACACACACAATACAAATATACATGTAGACTTTAGACTCCACATGGTTCATTCTTGACAAGATCTGAGGCAAATCTGTTCAAGAATAAGTTTGAGAAACAATGATATCCTTTACTTTCTAGTGTTGATGCAACAACTGAAAGTTAAGAAAAGTTTCCATACACTGCATACTTGTTGAACCCTTTGCTCTTATTTCCTAAGTGTTCCAACATTTGCTTTCTCCAATTACCAACATCAATTCATTATCTTGATGTTGCCATCAACCACGAGTTACTTCATGTCTTCCTGCTTATGCTCTATCACACTACCATTTTACAAGCCTTTACCACACTTTCAGGATAAATTCAATTCAGGTGGGTAGCTGTGTATGTCTGAAGCAGCAGAACAAAGTTTGAGCCCAGTGGCACCTTTAAGACCAACAAAGTTTTATTCAAGGTATAAGCTTCCATGTGAATGCACACTTCTTTTTTAAAATTAAATGTACTCAAAAATTAAAACAGTGGTACAACAACACCAACAAAACAGCAAAGGAGCCTAAATTAAATATAACAGGTATAAAGTTTCTCTGTTCAGCTTGGCACTCCAGACTTTGGGAACAATATGTTTTAGCCAAACTAACTTTTAATTTTAATTCCTTGCATTTGACAGCAACAGGGACCACGTTTAAAAGAACCTGGTCTCCTTTTAAATTATTTGGCTAAGAACAGAGAAATTGCAAACTTCTTCAAATACAATGAAATGGAAATTACCAGTCCATACATATAGTTGAGGGTGAGCAGTAAATTAGCATACAGCATAATGAGGACCAAACAGGAATGACAAGCTTAGTTTGTATGGTTACAACTGTGTAAAAACAGACAATCCACCCATAGACACTACCTTATTCCTGAAACCTACTGACCGACAAACATACCTACATGCCTCCAGCTACCATCCTAAACACACCAAACGACCCATCGTATATAGCCAGGCTCTACACTACAATCACATCTGCTCCAATTCTACAGACAGAGATTCTCACCTGACGGATCCACAACAAACCTTATTGGAACTAAAGTATCCACCTGATAAAGTCAAGAACAGATTAACAAAGCCAGAATAGTACCCAGAGAAAACCTGTTGCAAGACAGGCTGAAAAGAGTAAATAACTGAACACTACTAGTGGTCACATACAAACAGTTCAATACACCAGCAGCAGCTGACAACCTCTACTGGATAATGACAGTTCTCTTTCACAAATACTGGGAACAAATCTTTTATTGCACACAAACAACCTCCCAATCTCATAACAACTCCTCACCCACAATAATACAGCATCTAATTTGAACATGGACACTGGTACCAGATCTTGCAATAAAACCAGATGCCAACGTTGCTGCCACATACACCCAGACAACACAATCACTAGGCCTAACAATATCAACTACATAATCACAGGCTTATTCACATGCATAACTTCTAACATTATATATGCCATTAAATGCCTTGGTTCTCTACTTAGGGTAAACAGGCCAAACCTTATGCCAAAGGGTAAATGGACACAAAGCTAACATCAGGAATCACAAAAGCTAGAAACCTGTATGGGAACCCACAAACTTCCAGGACATACAATGGGTGACCTCAGAGTAGCTTTTTTTTATAGCAAAGGAACTTCAGGAACAGACTAGAAAGGGGATTGCAAAACTGCAATAATGGAATCCCCAGGACTTAACAAGGATATTGGTTTCTCATCTCACTACATATGCTAACCTCATCTGGCCCTTATATCTGTATTCTCAATCCCCCAGAAAGGCCTCTTTATTATTATATTTTTGGTATTATTTTGTATTTGTGTGTGTGAGTGTGTGTCTGTACCTGGAAGTCATGTTGACCTCTGGTGACTGACCCCTACTTGGCATGGAGGATACTCAGAAGTGGCTGAAAGCCTGCCTGTCATCTCAACTTGAATTTCAAGGAGATCTTCCATCCAAGTACTAACCAGAGTCAACCTTGCTTTGCTTATGAAATCAGGCTTGCCTAGGCTATCTAGATCAGGGCTGTTTTATTTTTATTTCTTACACAGGATAGATAGGTTGTAATAGTAGGTTGTAACGTAACATAATGGAGAGAATGTAATGTAATTTGGAATGGTAGACTGGAATGTATTTCTCTGGTCTGAGCACAGGGAAGATAACTCTACACAGCCAGTTGTCCCGCTTCGAAGCAGCAGCAGCTGTAAAGTAACCTCCATGATTGAGAGACGACAGATGGCGCATAATAGCAGGGTCTCGTAAATTATTCTCAGGTTTCCACAATTAAGGATACACCTGCCCATTAATCTCTAATTTTGACATATTTATTTCCTTCACTATGTCTTCCCCAGAATTAAACCCAAACAAATGGCAACCATATAAACTAAGCTTGTTATTCCTGTTTGTCTTCATTATGCTGTATGCTAATTTACCGATCACCCTCTACGCATATATATGGACCGGTAATTTCCATTTCACTGGGTATGAAGAAGTGTGCATGTACACAGAAGCTACTTTGAATAAAACTTTGTTGGCCTTAAAGGACTCAAAGAACAAATTGAAGTTCACCTTTAAGAAATGTGTTTCATGGTAAATTGTTCAGTTTCAAGTTATCTGAAGAGTAGTATTCTGATGCCCCAACTCACTTCCAACATGGTTTAAATTCAGAATTTCTGCTACTGTTTCTTCTATTAGAGAAGCAATTTTCTTCTTCTGGAGGTCCCTTAAAAAGTTTTTCTCTGTTCCAGACACCTGACAGTTGCATGCAACCCTTCAAAAGGGCCAGAACTTTCCTACCTTTCCACTCTTGCTGCACCCTAAATAACACTGGTTCATGTTCAGGGGACCTGAGAAGCAGTGCAAGACACACAGTATCTACAGTGGGAAGGGAAATCAGCAAAAATTCTCCTGATGGATACAGTCCAACTGTTGTATCCTTGGATACAATCCCACTGTTCCAGTTTTTAGCTTCAGGTTCCTATGTGATCGTACAATGTACTCATTCTCCCCTCAAAAGATAACACATAATTAAAAAAGAAAAAGACTACCTGCTGCTTCCAGCAAGGCTTCTAGTCTTGCTTGAGTTTCTGGATCCACTGTTCGAAGGTCCGCTCCTTCAGCAGCACTTGACAAAAATATCTCTGATGTTGTTTTGAGCACCGGGTTATCCAGATCTTCTTGGTCCAAAATAAATGACTCAACCTATACAGGAAATATAAGTTGTTATTCCCAATGAATTTTAATAATTTAAAACAGAGTAAAATTGGATGTGTTGTGCTAAGGCTACATATTTGATAGCTGTTTTATGCATCTGATTTCCAGGATAAACATTAAAGCTTTAAATTTCAGATCCTAGTTGAATACAATTACAGTCAAATTTAATAGCAAAAACTATTCTATACCAGTACTGCAGACAGAATGCAGATTACCTACAACCTTGCTGAATTTGCTGGCCCTTCTTGGATAAGCAGGCCCCATGAACCCTTCCCAGTGACAGCATACAGGCTATTACTGTGAGCACAAATGGTCTAGCTCCCAACTACATCTCATAGTCCAGGCTGAAGTAACGAGACATTGAATTATTTTAAATTATAAACATTACATGTTTGGCCATTCTGTGTTTGAGCACTCTTTAAGAGATTAATTTCACAGCTGAAGTTCCAACACTCTAGATATTAAATCTGTTTTAGCATTCTGGAAGGCCTTTAGCAGCTAACACAATTAAAGCAAGCAAATATTTCAGAATAAGTAAAGGTCAAAGGCTACCACTTTGAGACGGGACATATCAGAAATGAGTTTGGAGAGTAGACTTTCTCTGCTTTCACTGCTGCTTTAGAGAAGGGGAAGATAGTAGGGAGAAAGAAAACAGGCCTCTGCCTTCAGAGATACCTTTGAAGAATGCTTTTGGAGAACTACTACTACTTTGGAGAAGACAGTTCAAAAATATCTTCCCCTTGTAGAAAGGTTTCAGTCAAACGAATGGCAACAATGGTTTCTAAAACTGCACTGGGGAAAGGCAGTGGGAGAGCATTTGCTCTGCATGCAGAAGGCCCCAGCTTCAATCCCAGGCATTTCCAGTTAAAAGGACCAGACAGTAAAGGTAAAGGTAGTCCCCTGTGCAAGCACCAGTCATTTCCAACTCTGGGGTGATGTTCCATCACAACATTTTCATTGCAGACTTTTATGGGGTGGTTTGCCATTGCCTTCCCCAGTCATCACCAGACAGTAGGTGATAAGAACCTAAAACCCATGCAGAGTGGACAATACTGACTTTGACAGATCTATGGTGTGATTCAGTATAAGGCAACTTCATGTGTTCATTGGAAAGGGAAGAGTTTTGAACTAAGAATGGTGAGGATGTTTAACTGATGGCACTTGAAAAGTTTTTTTAGACACCATGAGAGATCTGAAATGGCATTTTTAACCAAACATTTAGAGAACAGACATCTTCTACAGTAAGAGGTGCCTGCATTTATTGTTTGGCTGCATACAGACTTTTATTTACACATTCTAGAATTTCCCTTGAGGCTAAGACCAAAGCATTTTACCAGAATTCACCTCTTAGCTTATTTCAGATGGAAAGAGTAGTATGTTTCTCACAATGTATTTATAAATGACCTGTGCCTTTCAATAGGATTACCTTTTCCCTGCTAAAAGATGAAGGAAGCTGCTCAAAGGGAGATTCCACAGGGCCAGGCCCTAGGACACCTGAGTACAGATTGAGGGGAAGGCACAATACATTTTGTACTTGTAAGGCTGCAAAGCAAACACCCCTGTTCTTGGCCAAGTAGTATCAGGCTATCACAGAAATAATTCTTAATAGAAAATATCATTCAAAACTGGCTTTCGAATAGCAATCTGCTAGCATCCTACAGAAAGGAAGGACTGCTTCAGATATACCTATTCTCCTAACACTGAAGATCAGAGCAAGCAATTCCAAAGGAAAAAACTATCTTTGAGTATTCAAAAGTGGCAAGTTGATGACCATAAATGTAATTCTGAATGTTTTGCCTTGAATAGCGATTTGAAAATAAAAAGCTTAACTGTGTAATCATTACCGTTTTCTGTATAAGAACTGTGAAAAGGACACACACTGTTAAATTGAATGGAAGTCCTGTTGGCAGGAAAGAAGGCCTTCCTCTATTCAACGGGAACTATTTGTCTGATTTGTTTTGGAAGAACCTGTTATCTTGTCATGCCAATAATAAAGCTTCTTTTAATCAAATTAGTTTCCAAAGCAGGAGTTCCAAACCAAGTCTTCGTCTACTCCTTGCAGCACATTCTACAGACAAACGTTATCTCCCTCTACATGAAATCCTTCACAGGCACAATGGATGGATTTCACTGTCACATACAGCATATGGCCACCAATGCTGGGTTTAAGAGGCAACTTTACAGGGTTGCTAATATGTGAGTCTAATGAGTATTTATTCTTCCAAGTAATATATGATATAAATTTCTTTAAGTCATTTGGGAGGGTGTGACTGCATATGTGCTGCTTGTTATATAAACTTCTTTCTCACAGCATCACCATATATGTACGTACTTACACATCTCCTTTTTCACCATAAACTGTAATGAGGATTTTGCTGTAAAAAGATTTTTTTCAATGCAGGTGGGGGGAAAGGAAGTCTTGGTGATACTTAATGACACTCCAGCTTCATGGTCCAACAACAGATTTTCCCTCTCATCACTACAGAAAATGGGACTTCTACTCCCACCCCTAAAGATGGTGGCGGGACAATACGATGTCACTTTGGAACATACCTGATGTGCAACTGCCCTATTCCAATGATAGTTTGAGACACTGCAAGAGAAATTTTTGCTAGGGATAGGAAGAGATGGCAATTACAGCTCTGGAACAGAACTCAATCAGGAAAAATGGACCACAGGGTCGCAACAGGGAAAAATACCACTTTAAACCACTATATACAGATTATGAATTGATGGTCATCAAAGCCCTTATTGCCCAATTGTACACACTAAATCCAGGTTTCTGAAATACCTTACATGCCACTAATACATTCAGAAAGCAATCCTAAACAGATCTACTCAGAATTCTTCTCCAGATTACTCAATGGGACTTACTTCCAGGAAAATGTCTTTAGGACTGCACTGTCAATTGCCTGTGAGGATGGGACTTGTACAGATTCTTATTTCCTAGCAGCCCATGAAAGCAGATCACCCAAAAGGCATTTCAGACTCTACGACCAATTTTGCACTAGACTTTTAATCCTGGTTTAGCCCTGTCCCCAAGCTGACATTCTACACTAAAAATAATAGAATCAGAGTCATAGAGTTGGCTTCTTTGATCCTAGTGTAGAATGTCAGGCTTGCTGGCACCCTAGGCTGGGAGAGTGAGGGCCACCCCTCCCTCCTGGGCAATTTAAATTGTGCAGGAGGGCACCCAGGAACAGCCACTGCCCTTCCCATGCCTGGGAAAGGTCCCGCCAACCAGCTGGTCACAGAATCTTTAAATCATGCAGGACGGGCAGCAGTTCCTCTTGCGGCTCTTCCCATGCAATCTGAATTGCCGGCAGGGGCAAGCGCGGTCTTCAAGCACCTCTGCCATGATTTGAAGGCTGTCCCATTTCGAGATTTAAAATGCATGGGAAGAGCAACAGGAGCAGCTGCTGCCCTTCTCCCCTGATTTAAAGACCCAGCCAACCAGCTGGTTGGCAGGCTCTTTAAATGGAGGGGGAGGCCGTCCTGGATGATTCTGCCAACACTACCCATGATTGGGAGAGTGCCCAGGAGCAGGCACCGGCCTCCTGGGCAATTTAAAGGCCCTGCCAATCAGCTGATCAGTGGGACCTTTCCCAGGCATGGGAAGGGCAGTGGCCGCTCCTGGGTGCCCTCCTGCATGATTTAAATCACCTAGGAGGGAGAGGGCAGCCTCCACCTTCCCAGAGAGTGTCCAATTTGGTGCTCCCCAGAGCCAATCCCTAGGTGACCACAGCCCCTGGAGTTATCTACCTCAACTAGACTGCTAAAATATCAGAATACACAGATGAGTGGCTTTAGAACTTTTCCCCCTTAGGGCATTCACCTGTACAATAGTAAACAATGTCTTAGAAGTAGAGCCACTTACATTTTTTCTCTCTGCACACAGAAAAATCACATGCAGTGGAAAAACAATTGTAGAAAACTATATTCTGCCAATGGGGTAGTTTTTTCTATAGCCTATTTACTGGGATAGGAAAAAATTAGCCCATGAGTTTTTCATAAATGCTGCTCCAGGAAAGCCTTTTAGGTCACTCTCTGGACATACTGCCCTTCACAACAAACCAGTCCTAACATTTGCCTCACATCAGAGGTATGTTTTTTGGTAGAAATTATATCCCCGATTGCAAAAATGCTAGAAATTATTGATTTTAGACATTCTCAGATTCACAAAGCATTCTTAATCTCCCTAGTATTGTCTGTAATGATTTTATTGTGTCTCTTGCAGATCCCTCAGTAGAAGCACAAAGCTTATCTGTCAGTGCACGTCAGAAGGTTGTGTCACGTGCGCATGGCATTCTTTTCATCCGCTGTTTATATGAGAACATTACATCATTTAATGGTGACAGATGAATTAACTTCTTGACAAGGTGCTTCCAGTAACTGCTCCAATATTCAACTAAATTGAACTTTTTAGACACGTAATAAATGATGATGATAAACTGGTAGCCCTACCTATTGTGACCATGTAATTGTTGCTGTCTACATAATACACTCTTTCTTTACTACGGAATTGGGGGGGAGGGTTGTTCAAGTTTTATTTCATTCCTTCCTCTCATATGATACAATTAAAATATACATCTTAAGGCAGCATAGGTTTAACAATCTGCAGCTATGTCTCAATGTTGGGTACAATCACAATTTTATGAAATCCCATGACATTTATAATTTCAAATTCTATATGCATGTCCAATAGTACAATTTTACATTCAAAGTTTAAATTATGTATTTATGTTGTTAAAGCACTGTTTAGGTTTGAAAGGAAATTAAGTACTGTAGTTCACTTTCCTCCAAAATTTCCTCCCCACCTCCAAGCAAAACTGAGGAAAACAACAGAATTGTTCTGCAGCTTCAAAATGCCTGGAAATTTTACATTGATAGCAGTAGCAAAAATGTCAGTATCTCATAATAAAGCTGCCAAGTTCATGGCTGAAACAGCTTGGAAGTATCTCTCCTCCTGCTCTTAGTTACTACTATACTACTAATAGCAGTTGCCACAACAGTGCTACAACTAATAGCAAATATTTTACAGGCCCATAGATAGGAAAATACAAATAAACAAAGAATGGAGCAGAGAAATAGGCTTATTTCAAACTACATCTGAGGGTAGCTTATTAAGGAAAAATACTAATTCCCTGTACTTAAAAAATGTGAGGCTGGCTCAAAGCCAAGAAAGGCATGGTGTGGCAATCTGTCTCTGTACAGACGATCACAGGTATCCCCAGAATATATGGATTCTCTGTGCATTAAGTGTATATTTCTCACCAGAAGCTTCCTAAATATAGCAGAGCATCTCACATAGCGTCCTGACTTGGATAGCCCAGGTTAGCCCATTCATGTCAGATCTTGGAAGCTAAGCAGGGTTGGCCCTGGCTAGTATTTGGATGGGAGACCCACAAAGGAATACCAGGTTGTGACCCAGAAGCAGGAAATGGCAAACCATCTCTGAACGTCTCTTGTCTTGAAAACCCTACAGGGTCACCATAAGTCAGCTATAACTTGATGACACTTTCCGCTACCATGTCACATAGCATGTTTTACATTATTCAATATCACTGATTAATGCCCCCAATAAAAACAGTACACAATGAGAAATTCCAGGATCCACTACAGATGTAACATCTCTCCCCCCAATTAGATGTTAAGAGTAAGCCCTCAATTAAAACCAGCACTCATAATATTCTATCATATTTTATTTAGATCCAAGGTTTCTGGCAACAGGTGCTGGGAGTTCAATCCATTACATATACTTTCACTTATTTTGGAATTATCGCAATTTAACTGCACTCTGGAATAGTGGAAAGCTACACCTATCTAGTCATCGAACTGCATAAGCTTCTCCATTAAGTACTTAATTCTGTGACATCCCTTTAATAAGAGTTCTTCTGAAACACAACAAAGTGGATCTCCCAAGCAATGTGGGTTTTCTCTGAAAAAATCTGGGAAAATTCTTATTCAAACTTAAATAATGTAAATAAGTCAGTAGCATCAACAAAAGGAGGCAAATGCACCATGTACAAGTACTGGGGTTTGTCCATACTTCATATCCCATTTTTAGCCCATCTATAATGATTTGCAACACAACAGTACCAACTATATTTAAACAGTCTATATGCCAAGTAGAACTTTTTTCCATGGAAAAATACAGCACTGGAAAAATTTTCCACCCTGCATCACTGAGTGCTGGTAGCCAAAAGAACCCCCTTTCCATACAGGAAGAGAACAATGGGTGAGCTGTCTCCATTCTCACTCCAACCATGCTCAATCTGGACTAGGCTCAGGTAAACAAGATGGCTGAGGAGAGACCAGATTAACTGCCCCTCTGAAGCCCATCTTTCAAGTTCTACCCCAGATGATACTGGTGATGACACAGGGAGCAAAAGCAAGGCATGGGACCACAATATTAAGAGATCCCACCACCCAACCCACATGTACTTAAGGAAAATGTGCAACTTCATATAGAATTGAAAACATGATACAAGCAAGGGGCCACAAAGAATCAAAGGGGAAAAAAACTATTCATATGGTTCTCTCCCCACCCCCCAGGCAAGATTCTGTAAAATTTTAAAAGCGTGAGCAAGCAAATTCCTCTTCCCCTTCAGTTTTCTTCATTTTTAATGCTCAGCTGTCCTCAGCAGAGATTCAGGGTGAATTTCCCCCCCCCCCCCACATAAAATTTTCTGTTTCCATTCACTGGCCCAATACAATATTAGGCAAACTTAGCTATTTCATAATTGTAATTAATGTTATTTGAAACATTAGCAAAAGTGGGAAATAGGAAACAGTAAAAGTGTGTGTGGGGAGAACCCTGAGAAGCAAGTCAGGAACCTTTTGTGTGTATGTTTTTAACCTGTAGTTACTATGTACTTTGTAATATAGATGTTATTTTGTTCTGTTTTAGCTGCTCAATTTTCCAGGTTTCTTTCAGGTGACTACTGCCAGGAATTTTGAGAGAATACATTTTAAAAGTCATGTATTTAACTGGCTGCATAGGTCAAATCAAAATCCAACATAAAATTCTTGCATATGGGTCTCCCTCTTGCACAGTGTAATCACCAATCTGCTATGGAATTCATAAGTAATGACAGAGAGATTCTGCGAAACTGAGGTAATCCAGTGACTTCTGTGGAAAGGTGAACTCTGTTGATGACATAGCGTGCACACTTCTTTGAATGGGCTAAAACTGGTGGATGAACAGTTTTCATAGCTGTTTTTTTCCTCCCCTTAAATGCTATACTGGACATGCTATACTGTTTTGAAATTTACAGATATTATTCCGATAAAAATAATTTCCACATAAAGCTGTGAATTTGTTTCAATATAACATTTAAATCCCATTTTCCTAATCAAACATTTCAAGTATTTGTTCCTGCAGGGATGTAACTCTGTTAAGATGCTTTTGAAATTTGATTTATTCTGTTTATTAAAGATACATCAGAATAACTGTTAAATCAGATCATGTTCTATTTAAGGCACTAGAAATTCCCCCCTCTACACAAAAAAACCTACGTAACTGATTTACACTACTGTGTACTTCTTGGAGTATAGTCAGCTTTCATTAAGCTATTGGGAGGGTGGAGAATTTTTGAAATCTCACTTTTCCCCACATATCTGAAGGGACCAAGTACAGAGAAATCATACATTGTCTCTGAGCTGCCTTGGTTTGCCCTGATCTGGATTGGATAGTACAGGCTAGCCTGATCTTGTCAGGTCGCAAAAGCTAAGCATGGTGGGCCCTGGGTAGTATTTGGATGGGAGACCTCCAAGGAATACCAGAGTTGTGACATGGAGGCAGGGAATAGGAAACCACCTCTGAATATCTCTTGCCTTAAGAACCCTATGGCATTACTGTAAGTCAACTGTGACTTGACAGCAAAAAAGAAAGAAAAGGGAAAGCCTTGTTTCTCTGCTTCTGTGCTTGGTGTGAACCACCCATTATACTATTAAATATGCTAAAAACATACACTCAGCAACTGGCAGTGGTGATGAGTTTTTAATATATTTGACCACAAACTACAATTCTGAAACGTGGCATGTGTGTACAGAAGCACCCAGATTACCAGATGAATCTGAAAAGACCATTTTGATAAATTTCTACCTAAACAGAATCAAGATTAACTCCAACAGGTACTGGATACTTTCATATTAGAGTCCAAGATGAAATCTGGTACATACACAGAGCAATGCACACTGACTCTAAGAGAAGCCCTTCCCATTAAGTACACCCTGAAGGGGTTACAATATGTTCAAGAACATAAGGAGAGCTGCAATTTGGTACAAACACTGCCCAAGTAAAACAGACTATTAGAAAATAGGAGAAACACATAAGAAACAACAGTCACAACCTAGGTACTAAGACTTTCCACAGAGGACAACAATTCAGCACAGAGCCAAGCCATACACGGGACAGAATAATCTAGAACAGAAAGAATTCCACTGCCTTTTCATGTGCTTGAATCAGCATGGGACTTGGAGGGAAAGCTGTAACTTGGGGTTTTTACAATGACAGCTGGAAAACTAAGTGAAAACCACACTGGTATATGGGAACTGTCACCTTCAGACCCTTTGACTGGGGAATTAGCCTAAGCTTGAAATGCAATCTTGAAATTAGTGTTCAAATGCAAAAGGAAACTGGGCTTCAATATTTCCCATCAGTGGGTAGATATAAAAATTGTGAAATCATTCCCATAATATTCAACAAGCTAAAAATTAAGTGTCACAATATAACTCAATTATTAGGGAAGCCTGCTTTTTAAAGCTATTCCAATGGAAATTAATGTACTAGCTTAACAGAAAGTCACATTCCAGCAAAACAGAAAAAATAATTTTCTGGTGTATGTTTTCTAGATTCCCACCAGTCCGGCTTCCACCCAGGTCATTGGACCGAGACAGTACTGGTTACCCTGGTGGATGACCTCCAGCGACATCTGGATTGAGGTGGCTCAGCGGTGCTGATGCTGTTAGACCTATTGGCTGCGTTCGATATGGTCGACCATTGGTTGCCATCCCAATGCCTCGCCAACACAGGGATTCCAGGGTTGGCCTTGCAATGGCTCTCTTCTTTCATGGAGGGTCGGGGACAAAGGGTGGCGATTGGGGGAGAGTCGTCTCGGAGGCATATGCTTAATTGCGGTGTGCCACAGGGGGCAGTGCTCTCCCCGATGTTGTTTAACATCTATATGCGCCCCCTTGCCCAGATAGCCCAGAGATATGGACTGGGTTGCCATCAGTACGCTGATGACACCCAGCTCTATCTACTGATGGATGGCCGGTCTGGCTGTGTCCCAGAAAATATGGACCTGGCACTGCAAGCCGTGGCTGGATGGCTTAGGCTGAGCCGACTGAAGCTGAATCCGACGAAGACAAAGGTCCTTTGCCTGAGTTGTGGCGGTCTAGGCAGGGAAATCCCCTTACCAGCTTTTGACGGTGAGCCACTGACAATGGTGCACAAGGTCAGAAACTTGGGGGTGCTGCTGGAGCCTGCCTTGACAATGGAGGCCCAGATAGCAGCCACTGCTAAATCTGCATTTTTTCATGTTAGGATGAGGCAGTTGGCCCCCTTCCTTGAGTGCAATGACCTGGCAATTGTGATCCATGCAATGGTCACCTTGAAGTTGGACTACTGTAATGCTCTCTACTTGGGGCTGCCCTTGTCTCGAACCCGGAAAATCCAGCTAGTGCAGAACGCAGCTATTGGGGCTTCCCAGGTGGAACTGCACTGGCTGCCAGTAGTATACCAGATTTGATACAAGGTGGTGGTTATTACCTTTAAAGCCCTACATGGCCAAGGACCTGCTTACCTTAGTGACCGTCTCTCCCCACACGTTCCCCAGAGAGCACTTAGATCTGGATCCCAAAACCTACTAGTGAACCCTGGGCCGAGGGAGGCAAGACTAAAATCTTCCAGAGAGAGGGCCTTTTTGGTAGCAGCCCCTTACTGGTGGAACCAGCTACCGGAGGAAGTGAGGGCCTTGCGGGACCTCGCTCAGTTCCGCAAGGCCTGTAAAACCACAATCTTCTGGTTAGCCTTTAACTGATCTAGAGTTACCATCATTGTGGAAGAAAATGTAAGAATACTGAAGCCATCAGAAGCGACACAACTACATACGATATCAGATTGTTTTAATGATTGCTTTAATTTTTAATGAATTTTAAAATTGTCATATTAATGTTATGCAATTTTTAAACTGATTGCTTTCATTTTATTGTTGCGAGCCACCCTGAGTCTGCTCCGGTGGGGAGGGCGGGATATAAATAAAATAAATAAAATGTGCTCATCCTTGACCTGCAGCAGCCTCAGAAGATTGGTTTGCTGAAACAGTCAGCAGCAATACAAACCTACTAAAATAAGCCACAAGTGTAGAACTGCTCCATTTGCTTTAACAGTAGGAAGTTGCAGCCAGTAAAAAAACCAACCCCTCCCCAATGTAAATAAAGCCTGTAGGAACAGACCAGCAGTCCACCTACTCCACAGTGGCCACCAGGTGCCTTGGAGGGCCAAACAAACAAGGCCAAGAGGCTGAGGCACCCTGCTATTGCTGCCTCCCAGCACTGGTATCCAGAAGTTACTTGCCTGTGAATATGAAGGCTCCTTGTAGTCACCATGGCCAGTAGCCAATAATGAACCTCTCCTGCATGAATCTATGTAATCCCCCTTTTCAACTATGCTTTTTCCATGCCTGTGGACATCAGTTTAGTAATTCCTCATTGAGCAAAGAAGAATTTCCTTTTGTCCGACTTGAGTCTACTTGCTCCCAAGTTCTAGTATTATGGGAAAATGAGAGGTAATAACACCTCTATTACTTTAAAAATCATGTTATATTTACTCACTGTCAGTCAAGATCACAGAGAACAAAGTAAACAAAGTAAAGTGCTTTTGCTTTAAGATATATGCAGGAAAAGGATAGATATCTGTAACGGTGGAGGTTAAGCCAATACTGGATTGTCTTGTAAATATATTTTGCTATATAAATGTGCTTAACCATAAAATGCAATGAACAAAACTTAAGTTTTGTTATATGGACATAATTAATGGTTTCACAATGCAGGAATACACATAAGCGATGGGTTCCATCCTGCCAATCATTACCATGTACCTGGGTGAGAGGGTGCCAACACCCTCTCATGTTTTTTTTCTGGTGGTCCCCTCTAACCCACCTGCAACAGTTTGGGGGGGAGGGAAGAGAGGAAGAAGTGAAGAACAAATCAGTAATGTAGGTTCTCTGGGAAAATCTGAATGCAATTCAAGTTTAAAGAAATAATTTAAAACATTAAACTTCAAATGCTAGCAAAAAGACAAATATTACCAAAAGGCAAGCCAGAACCAAGTATAAGCACTATACTTGATATTCCATATTTAGCCCATCAAACGTGATGCATTTGCAGCATGACAGCCCTTATGAACACTTAATAATAATAATAATATTATTATTATTATTTAAACTGATAAACTGCCCTCCACCAAAGGGCTCAGGGCAGTGAGCAATATAGTCAACATACAAGGTAAAGTATATAATAAATACAGATAAAATCAACAATGATTGATGGAATACACTGCGTTTTGCTCCTTCCCTCAAGGTGGATCAGGGACCAGTCATGGTAAGGCCATGGTGTGGGCTGCTGCCAGGCCCATAACTATAATGGGGGCCCGGGAGGGGGGGCCAGGCCCATCCTTTCAAACTCCTTTTCCAACTGTATGGCCCCTCCATTGGAGGGCCCCCAGTCTGTCTCTTTACTCACCAGCACTCTGAACAAATAACAGCATCGCTGCTAGTCTTTTTGTTTTTTTCTCTCTCCTTCCCTAACACAGCATGCAGAGCAAGTGTGTGTGTGTGTGTGTGTGGGGTCTTCTTGCAGCTGGCCTTCCAGGCACCCAACTTCAGTTCAAGAGGTCTCTGTCTCTCTGAAAGAGGGGTGCATAAGAAAGGGATGGGGGAGCGGAGCTGTTGTGCCTGCACAGGTGAAGGGGGGTTAGCTTGTGGAACTCAAGGCAGCTTACAGTGCTGAGAGCCCAGGGCCACCAATCTGGGTGGCCCCCCGGCCCCTCCAAATAACAAATCCTGCTGTGGGCCCCACCAAACATGAAATCCTGGCTACAGTCCTGGCTGTTGCTGTCCTCAACTGCAGGCCTGGCAGAAGCCTCTGTTTTACATGCTCTGCAAAACTGAACTAGGTCCCACAGGGCACGGATGTTACAAGGCAGAGACGTCCACCAGGCTGGAGCCAAGGTCAAAAAGGCACTGGCTCTGGTTAAGGTCAGCAAGATGTCTTCTGGGCCAGGGATCTTCCTACCATAAAGCTCTTTGGGGGACATACCTGGAGAGGCTGTCCTGCAGGTATATTAGCCCCAGACTATTAAGGGCATTGAAGGTCAATACAAAAACCCTGAAGCAGATCCAGTACTCAACTTGAAGCCAGTGCAGCTAGCAAAGCACAGGTTGAATGCGTGCTGTACTTTATATATGTTAGCTGAAAACTTTGCATAGAAAAATATAACGCTGGAAATTTTTCTAGGAAGTTTTTTGCCCCGCATCACTGATATCCAACAGCAGGGATTTTTGGCAGGTTCCGAGTCATTGAATACATTTTTATTTAGTGTCCACCTTGACCTTCGCCAATGCTTGGTCTTAGTGACAGACTTTACATAATTTGACTCTTCCTTTTCCCAAGGTGCCCTTCTGATTGTATTTTTGGGGCTATGCATTGCTGTTCTTGATTCTGAGGAAATCCACACACCGTCCCCCACAGTATTTCAAAAACATGCTACCAGAATAAAATTAGGCACTGAAAATGATAAGAATGCAATGAGTGCACACTGATGCCTTGAACATTATGCTATAAGAGCAGGTGATATTCAATAAGGTAGAGCCAAATATTTTATACCATACCGCATTATGTTTTTGATAGTATCAAGTAGCTCCACTTCATATCCTGCTATGCATTTGAACAAGACAGTTTATATATTTCATTCTAATATGACAAATCCCTATATAACACCTGAAAAAATGAAAAGCAGCTACAAGAACTGTTGTAATAGTGGGATAATTATGGGAATATTCTAAGCCACTGCAGACAAAATACTGCCAATTAACCATGCTTATACAACCAGGAACAAGCTGAGAAATAATGCACTCCCTCTTCACTGTACACATTCCCCAGCTCTTCCCCTGCTAGCTTTAATCATGGTTAAATGTTACTGCGGCACTACTACTGACTACAGGTAAGACCAGTCAGGGTTCCCATATAACCCAGCTTTGAGGGCAGCTGAGTTCAGGTTACTGTTATGAACACTTAAATGAGGTTAAGGAGGGGGTGTGTGTGTGTAGGATTTGTGTTACAGAAGAAAAGGACTGAAGCCAACTGCTTAACCATGGTTAGGTAATCCTAGGTTCCATGTTGTTTATCAATCCTCCCAACTGACTACATTGTATCACAATAAATTATTTTAAATAATTCACTTGAAGAATGCAATTTTTAAAGTGTTTATCAAGTTATCACAAGATAACAGCACTTTCCCCAGTGTTTACAACCTAGAAGCATCTCTGAAACTGACTGGAGCTAACAAGTGTACCTAAATGTAGATTTTTTCATCAGAACCATGAAGCATGTTCTCTATTATCTTGGCAAAAACAAGGACTTTACTAACAACTCCACCAAATCAATGTAAATATATTAATAGGGCAAAATATTAAAATCAGTGGCTCCTAAGATCTTCCACTAAATTTTATGTCTTTCTCTATTCCAAGATACTGGATAATAGAACAAAATCTGTTATTTGCAGCTAATGTTCTGACCTGCAATCGGGCAAAAAAAGCCCTCCAAAGCTAGGCTTCCTGTTGGAGTATTGTATGGATATTACTACAATTATTCAAATATAGGTGAAGAATACTTTTAAAGCAAGCTTTATACTAGGAAGACATTTCTTTTAAAATCAAACTATACATAGAACACTAGAGTGTTCCTTTTGTAACATATTTGTCAGTATGTCTTGCATATTACCGGCGTAATATTTTGTAAAATACACATAGGAGTTCAGAGGACTGCCCTACAATGGTCTTCTTCCTTTCTCCACAGTTGGGGACAGAGGGTGGTGCTCAGTTGTGATGGTCTCCCCGTGATAATCCCTAGAACATGGAATGACGCAAGGGGCAATACTCTCACCGATGTTGTTTAACATCTACATGTACCCCCTTCCCAAGTTGGTCCAGGGGTGTGGGCTGGGTTGCCAGCAGTACGCTGATGACACTTAGCTATATCTGTTGTTGGGCAGCCACCCAGACTCCATCCCCAAGAGCCTGGACAGGGCTTTGGAGGCCATGGCTGGATGATTACAGCTGAGCCAGATGAAGTTAAATCCTGCAAAGACAGAGGTCCTGTATCTGAGCTGGGGGTAAATTCAGGAATCAGGTTCCCTACCCTGGACCTTTAAAGCCACATGCGGTCTGGGACTGACATATCTAAGGGACCGCCCCTCCACTTATAAGCCCTGGAGAGCCTTGTGCTCTGTGGATCAACATCTGCCTGTTATTCTGAAACTGAAGGACGTTTACTTAGCCTCAACCAGAGCGGAGGCCTTTTCTGGCCTGGCCCTGGCTCCAGTAGAGTATGCTTCCAATTAAGATCAGGGCCCTGTGAGACCTACTACAGTTTTACAGGGCCCACAAGATGGAACTGTTCTGCCAGGCCTTCGGCTGAGGCAGTGGGCATCCACCAGTCCATCTCCCTGCTGCAGCCTGTTAATGCTAAGCTGCCGTTAATAAGATCTTTATGGCTCGGCTGTGGCCCAACTGCTCCCAGCTATTAGGTTTGCTGAATGTTGCAATGCCTACCTTTTAAATGTTTTAACGAATTTATTGGCTTGATTTTCTTTCTTCAACTTTTTAAATTATCGCTAGTAGTTGTTCCCCACCCTGAGCACATCTGCAGAAAGAGTAGAATGTGAATCTAAACAAACAATATTTTAATGTTTTCACTTCTTTGCATGCTAGTTCATGTTAAATTTTGAGGAAATTCTCAAAAGTTATTTTTAGGTTCACAAATCCATGCCAGCAAAATATTGTGCGTGTGGGAGGGGAAGAGCCTAGAGACACCTCCAAGCAATACTGGAAGAGTAGACATCATCGTCCCCCCCAAGGTATATATGTGTGGGTGTATGTGGGTAGATTTGATGTACAGTGGGTACCCTCAATGTATTTACGACAGGCAGTTGACTTACATCAAGTAAATGATTACCTTGAACGGTAAGAGCTCTCCAGGATCTCATTCAGAGAACAGCCTTTCTTAATACCTGCTACCTTTAACTGAAGATGCATCATAGTAATCACAGAAAGACAGAGGAATAAAAGAATGCAGACCACATGGGCAATTGAAGTTCCCAGTCATGGGATTCTTAAAAATTTGACATTGTCCAGGGATTATATATGTTGTTACAACTGTATGGGCCTAAGACATTCAATAAGTCAGAAACATCATCTTTAACTAGATACAAAGGAGCCTAGGTCAACCATTCTCCTAACACTTACTGCCCTCAGGACTTAAATCCCTACCTTTTCTGCATTCATATAACCACAACGAGTATTCAAGGGCTATTCTCACACTCAGTGCACTACAGTAATCTGTTGTTAAAAACAGAAAATTATTGCTCTCAGGT
This sequence comes from Heteronotia binoei, assembly GCF_032191835.1. NCBI lineage: Eukaryota > Metazoa > Chordata > Lepidosauria > Squamata > Gekkonidae > Heteronotia > Heteronotia binoei. The sequence goes on along the minus strand of NC_083236.1, from coordinate 14,685,352 downwards.
CCACAGATTAAAAAGGCTGCAGCCATAAAAGCTGACACTGGACCAAGAACACTCTAAAGCTATTAATCTAGGTTGGCTGAATCCTAACAGGTAGCCACAACAAGACAACCTATCAACAGCATTGCTTTATGAGATAAATCCTGGTAGAACTGTAACAATATAATTGGGCTTAAACTTACACTGAAATTCTGCAAGTATTTTCCAGATGAAATAAATGAACTTTACAATATGCTAAATCCATTAATGACTGCAAAAAGCTACAGTGAAATAACACAAACAGAGCCATAGGAGACTAGAATGCCTTTTAATTCATCTTGCTCTCCGTTTTTCATTATAGTCTACTAGCAATGCTACTGCTGAATGTATATCCTCCTTCCACTAACAGTTTCTCAGTATGCAGATTAACAGAAAAATCATTTCAATTATTGTTCCAACCCAGAAGACCAATACAGAAAGTGTCATGACAATTATCAGGTCACTCTGCTGATATGTTCAGAAAGGTAAACACATCAAATGAAGATCTAGAATTCCACAATAAAGCCAGTAACTAGTATATTTTTGGAAGTTACCAGAAATCCCATATATTTATCTTATGATTTACAAGCTTCATTTATAGAGATCCACTTTATCCCAAATCCTACTGGGAGACACTGATCATCAAGCAGCTAGCAATTGGAAACAATTCAGAAGCAAAACCTGCCCTGACATGCAGTAGCAGGTTGGGCCCCCACACCAATCATCTTTCCAAGTACATTTTTATTTTCTTCCAAGTGAATGACTGATATTCACCCTGACTGGAGAAATAACAGTGCTTCATTCTCAACGTTATACTGCCACGTTTTCCCTGACAAATACCCCCTACAACCTCTCTATATAACTTCCTTTGACTCCCCCCACCATGCCACTAAAGGCATTTCATTGATATAAATCTGACTGTTAAAGACCTTTCAATAACACTCTTTTTCTTTACACACACACGTTTCCCCTAAGTTCTTATCTAGTCTCCAACCCTACCATTTCATTATTTGAACTGTTTTTACTTCTACTTTTTCAGCCCAATCAAAGTTTAAAGAAAGGGAAAATTATTTTCCTTTCCTAGCCGGAGACAATTTTTCTCCCCATGATTTAATAGAGGTAAGATAGTATTTTGTGAAGTTTCTTAACTGCCATGTGGTCCTAATGCCGGCAATGTTCCAGTCTGTATGCTGTGGTCCCCCCAACCAAGGAAAGCACTTTGATCTCTATGAGAAGTATTCTTCCACTATATTATGGGGAAAGTTGAATTTGCAAAACCTCTGGACATAGCACATACTTCTAGCCTTAACATGACAGAGTACCTCTACCTATAGCAACCTTTAGATCAGCACTGAATAATTTGTCCAGGGTTAAGCATCAAATATACACAAACTAAATTAACATTTAATTCATATAATTTTCACAGCACTGCAATTTACAGTGGATGCTTAACTCCATTCAAAAGACTTGGTGCAATTATCCATCAATATTTTTGTCACCAAGGCTAAAGGATAGGGACATTTGCAATTTTTAGCAAGAGATGGATTTAACATAGACTAAGAGCAGGGAAAGAATGCACACACTAGCTTAAGGCAATATACTCAAACTGTGTTTAGGAGAACAAGAGTTTCTTGGAAGCTCATCAGCAAACAAACATCCCTTGAAGATAGCAAACCCACTGTTAGCAATCTTTCCCTGCAGTGGGCACCCACAGTATGCTCTAGCTATGTTCTAGTGTGTATTCTTGATGAATTCCAGATTTATTTGTTCAAACTTGTGACTTACAGAGTGGAGGTCCAATTTTCAGAGCACAGGGGATAAATCAACCCACTTCCCACTTATCTCTCTGCCATCTCCCTACCCCTAGCACTTAGATCCTAAGCCAAACACTTATATTGTTTTTAAAAAGCTAGGAGATAGGCACCTGCAGGGAGCAGAGATACTTTAACTTTCCTCACTTGCTTATACTGTTCTGCTTTAAAAATCACAGACATGTAATTGGAGTAGACTTCAAATTAATTAAACAGACTTGACACTATCATGTCTATTTTGGATCCCTCAGGGCAACAAGGAAGCCTAAGAGGCCTGGCCAGCATGCTAATATGTGCCACAGTACAGTCCCAGAATCCTCTGCAACATAGTCCAGTTCTGTGGCATCTCAGCTGATAAGTCAGCGTGGATAGGATTCTCTGAAAGCACAAGTTTTGAAAGAAATTTGGTTAAGGAACAGTTTCAAAGACACTTGGTTAAAGGACAGTTTCATCATGTCAGAGAATATAGTAGCCAAACAATAAGCATATATTTTGCAGAAACTGGTGTTACAAATTAAAGGTCAGTGTTACTTTGCTGCATGTCTATAGGTTTTTGTGTCAGATCACTCACTAGTTAGACTCTATACCATTCTTAAAGAGTGATCCTCCTTTTGAAAACTTACTCTATACCACCTAGAACAAAATGAACCATAATTTTTCAAACTCATCTATGAACATTTTTCAAGAAAACGGAAGCTACCACATCCTAATAATATTCTGCAGGCTATGTAACGCTGTCATTTTATGCTATTTTAAACCTATCTGCAATACTTCTAAACTAAAAATCCACAAAACAAAGTTACTAATTTTTTTAAAAAATAAGTTATTAAACTTTTCCAAAGAATACAACACATCCAGATATAAAAAGACAATATGTACTATGATTACATCAGCAAAGAGTTAGCTAATACAAAATCTCCAAGTCAGAATTACAAATGAGCCCACAACAATTTTTCATTAGCCTACCTGCCCACAGAGTCATTTCTGTGATTTTTTTAAAAAACAAAAAATTGCAGTTTTGCCCAAAAAGCTGAAGGAAATTTTTGCAACAAAATATCAGTAAAGGTATATAATTTATGTACCTGTTATAAATATAAACTGTGTTATCATAAATACAATTTATGAAATGTGAAAACACATTAAATATATAAACACATATAAAAGCATACAGATGAAAAAAAAACCCGATGTGTAATCCTCCAGCGTTGTTGGCACACATTTAAATTTGAATAAATAAACTGGCACATTAAGTGAAACAGAGTAGAGGTTACCCTGCCTTATCTAAGTTTATGGACCTTTTGCATTCGAATTTTCAATACACCCAACACACAAGATTGCCCTCGTTTGGAATAACAGCAGACTTACACAACCACGGAAGCAACGTCCACGGCAGCAATCAGCATCACGACCTCCATCCATCCCTCCCTCCCTCCCTCCCTCCGCAAAACAATAGGAACGAGGTGCAATAGCTGTCAAAAGGATTTTTACGGCTTACTGGCCTAAAAGAGAAATATGCCCCCCCCACCGCTGTCTCTCGCGCTAGTCTGGAGGATGGGGGGGGGGGGGTGGATTCATTCAGCAAGACTTTGCACAGCAAAGTGAGTCCTTGCGGGCGGAGACGGGGAAGAGGAGGAGAGAAGGTACGGCAGAAAGCGAAGATTGCTTCCGCCATCATCCGGCCCGAGCAGGCGGCGGGGGGGGGGGGCAAGAGCGCTGCAGGGAAGCGCCGCGCAGAGCCCGGCATTGGGGATGCCTCCGGGTGCTCGGGCTCCCACTGCTGAGCCAGGCAGGCCCCGGGCGCATCCGAGGCGGCGGCGGGGGGGGGGGCGCCTGGGTGGGTCTCCGCCCTCCTTTATGTCCCGGACCGGCCTGCCGAGAGATTATGAGGCCTCACGGGCGGGGTCGGCCTCAGCCGCCAAGCGCGGGCGGGAGGGAGGGAGCAGCTCTGCCCCCGCCGCCCGAGAGCGAAAGCTCGCCTCCGCTCCTCTCTCACCTCAGAGACCTCGTCTTCGTCGCTGCCGGACCCGCCGCCGCCTCCGCTCCTCAGCACTGCGGCCGCCAGCTTGAAGTCGAGGGCGGCGGCGGCGGCGGCGGCAGCAGCCCCGGCCTCTCCCGAAGTTGTCGCCGACCCCGCCGGCCCACAGGGCCCGGCCTCTCCGAAGAGGCGCACGGCCCGCAAGCCTAGCGGGTTAGGCCCGGCCGTGGAGGCCTCGACGACGGCGGCGGCGGCCGGGGCAGCGCGGGGCGTCACCAGGTCTATTTCCTCATCGCCGGCGGGGGTCGGGGCGGCCGTGCCGTCCGTAAGCATCGCGCGCTGATCCAAGCTGAGGCCGCGGGAGGAGGGGAGGGGGGGAAGCGCCGTCTCCGTCCCCTCACAGCAGCAGCAGCGCCACTAACTTCTCACACCCTACCTGACCCACGGCCGCTGCGATGCCCTCGCTAACCCGATCCGCGCCTTCCATTGGATAAGCGCCTCCGATGGCCGGATTCTATTGGCCGAAGTGCCCATCAATCCGAGCCGTCGTCACGCGCTCTTTCGCCCTCCCACCAGCAAGATGCTTTGAGAGCACACGCTGAGGCGGTTTGGACTGCCCGCCCATCACCTTAGGACTTGTACGGTCGCTTCCTGAAACTCCTTCGAGATCATTGGGTAGCTTCTCTGTCAATCAAGCACAAACTTCAGAACTTGCATCTCTGAATGGGCACGAGATTTGTCGCTCGATACATTCTTGCGTTTCATTGCGCAGAGCATACGTCAATCGCACCGTGCTCCTCTTGGCGGCGTGCGATTGGGTTACGCCCCTTTCGTTCCCACCTTCCTCACTTTCCGAGCAAAGGTCTCGGTCAGCGAGAACGGACTCCCCCGGATCAGTGCTGGGGGTATTGATTGGAAGAAAGGAGTGTCTGTTAATCATATGGCCCACCTCTAAGAGTCCACCTGTCTTTTCACCCCAGTCCAAAGCTCTCCATAGTGGGAGCGTGATTGGACGCAGTGTACGTCAGTCATGGAGATCTGAAGGCTATTTCCCGGCTAACCTCCATCCCATAGAAAGCCTTCCGAGTTGCCATTTTGTAGGATTTTCCACTGAAACCTTCGGCGGGGCAGGCCGGCCTCTGAGCTAAGGCAACTCGGCAGCCTCGAGCCTAGGCTGTGCCGAGTGCAAAGCCTCAAAGAGGGAGGTCAGAAGGCGCAACGAAGGCCCAGTCACTGGACACCGTCCATCTTTTCCACTCTCTCCTTCCCTCCAACCTTACGGCTTTGTAAGCCCTCGGGCAAAGAAAGGTCATCCCCCGAAAGCTGCTGCTCCTTTCCGTTAGACCCTTGCTCTAGCCAAAGGCTTCTTTGTAGGCTCCTTTCCCTTAAACAACAGCTTCCCTTGCAAACAGCTTCTCAGGCAACATACTCAATAAAGTGACCACCACGCAATGTTCCCTCTAAGCTGCAGAGTCCTGTGAGCAAAAATTCTACTTTGTGACCTCTGGCCTCAAAGTGCAGATTAAACCATCCATGCAATGGATAGCAACCAAGGCTATCCTGGGACAGGTAAACCTGGGGGAGAGGCAGAAATCTGATTGGATATATGTCCCAAGTCTCCAGAAATGTTGGAGAGTGATGTCTCTGCACGTTGAAAAATAAAAACTGGCATTTGGGTGGCATGCTAGGTTGTCATAGCAACCCAAAATGGCACCTGGAGGAAGTGACCTTGGAGACTACTGAAAGTGGGGGTGGGGAGTGTTGAGTCAGTAAAAAGAATCCTGGAATTATAGAGAGAAAGTGAAGTCTAATGTTCAAGGGTTTTGGTTTCCCCTCTTCGTTCCCCACCCCCCTCCTTCAGAAGTCAGTGTGCACAGATTGCAGTCTCTGGTAAAAAATTAGAAGCTTTACTATCATGTGGGTTAAAAGTGGAAGTTTTTAGTGCCTGGTTGAGAAACTGGTCACAGACTCCTGGGCTATGTGCTGAAAGTGGATTCCATCAGACACTGATCTTTGGTCTACTTGTTCAATCTTTAGGACTCTGCAAGGCATTTAAACTATTGACAAACTGAATCATTCTCTGTGTTATCGGAATGGGCATATATGCAGGCATATATGGGAACTGTCTTTCATGGATAATGTGATGGCATCGGAAGTAACAGTTCTTGCAAGTGGAAAGGGAATTTCAAACACTCCTAGAACAATTCCTCACTAACAGTTGCTCTGCCCCTGGACTTCTGCTTTCTGTGTCTCAAGAGAGCTGTTATCCACCAGTTGCTGCAAAGGTGCATTTTGACCCGCGGCTTCCTCCAATTTCCCCCACAGCTTCTTGATCATGTTTTTTAGAGACAGGAAGCTGTAGGGGAAATTGGAGGGAGACACCGGTCAAAATGCACCTGAGCAGCAACTGGTGGGGAATCGATTGCTTGAGCCACGGAATGCAGAAGCCTGGGGGTGGAGCAACTGCTGGTGAGGAATTGGACCTTTTTTTCCCCTAACATAATTTTGGTCACTGTATTTTCCCCACTTTTCAGCCAAAACTTCCAAAGTAGCTTGGGTCAATTATAAAAAATAAAAAATGCCAATATAATAAAGATGTACTCAGGGCTTTTTTTTTTTAACAGGAATGCACAGGAACTTAATTCCAGATGACTTGGCAGGGTGTGTGGCCTAATATGCAAATGAGTTCCTGCTGGGCTTTTTCAACCAAAAAACAAGTCCTGGATGTACTGAAGGAGGAGGTTTTTAGTGAGGGCCTACTCCAGACAGTTGTCATCAGAGCGAAGAAAACTTTCAAATGTATCTGGACACAGCCATGAAGAAGTGTTCTTTCTCTGATGTTTCCACATAATGTAATAATTATGTTTACTAGTCTTTTTGATTTATGCAACCACACTCACAAATTACCTTAAGCTCATTCACTTGCATGTAAATATATCTTTGCTTTTGTGGTTCTGCACAACAAACAAAATGGAAGCTTACAGAATGTGGACTTTTTCTGCTGTCATCAGGGTACATATATTCTGACCTAGCCACAGTGATCCATGCAACGGTCACCTCCAGATAAGACTACTGTAATTTGCTCAACACAGCAGCTGACCCAGAAACTTCAACTGATCCAGAATGCAGCAGCACAGGTTCTTATGGTGCTCCGCCAGCTGCGCTGGCTCCAGATTGAATACTAGATCATACAAGGTTCTGATACTAACTTTAAAGCCCTAAACTGTCTGGGACCAGCAAACCTACAGGACCGCCTCTCCTGGTATGCCACCCCCCCCCCAGAACAGTGCACTCAACTGATAACAATCTGCTGGGATCCCTGACTCAAAGGGTGTCTGACTGTTCCCAACCAGATGGAACTCTCTACTGAGTAAGATCCAGGCCCTGTGGAACTTGATGTAGTTTTGCAGGCCCTATAGCTAAGGCCTCCCCCCCGCCTCTTCCATTTGCCTTTCCTTCCCCCTCTAGTACTGCCAGAGAAGGAGGCACTGTGTGCGCTTTCTATGTGCCATCTTGTTGATTATTGATTACTATACATGTTATGGTTGTTTTAAATGTTTGTTTAAGGTTTTTAACCTAATTTATTGATGTCACCCACCCTGAGCCCTGCTGTGCAGGGAAGGGCAGGCTATAAATTGAATATATAAATTAATAAAATATGTTGCTCATGTAAATTACAAAATTCAGAGGCCAGCCCCCCCCCCCCGCCATGCCCATATGAATCAAATATATAGGACATTTTGGTTCAATTCAACTCACTTACTGCTAAAATTTTGTTAGGGCTTGGACATTCTATATTACATGATAAAAGGTATGCTAATGTGCCTGACAAACCTAGGCAGTATAATAAAAAGCAGAGACATCACCCTGCCAACAAAAGTCCGTATAGTCAAAGCGATGGTATTCCCAGTTGTAATGTATGGCTGTGAGAGCTGGACCATAAGGAAGGCCGAGCGCAGAAGAATAGATGCTTTTGAGCTGTGGTGCTGGAGAAGAATCTTGAGAGTCCCTTGGACTGCAAGATCAAATCAGTCAGTCCTAAGGGAAATCAACCCTGATTGTTCTCTGGAAGGTCAGTTGCTGAAGCTGAAGCTCAAATACTTCGGCCACCAAATGAGAAGGGAATACTCACTGAAGGAGATCTGATGCTGGGAAAGACAGAAGGCAAAAGAAGAAGGGGATGGCAAAAGATGAGATGACTGGAAAGCGTTACTGATGTAACTAACATGAATTTGAGCAGACTTCAGAGGATGGTGGAAGACAGGAGGACCTGGCGTGACTTTGTCCATGGGGTTGCAAAGAGTCAGACGCGACTGTGCGACTGAACAACAATGATGTATCTGAAGGACTGCTGATATTTTCTCAATGAGCTTTAGTATTAGGAGATAGCTCTGCCTGAACACCCATCAGAGATAGAAGAAGAATTGCAGATTTATACCCCGCCCTTCTCTCTGAATCAGAGACTCAGAGCGGCTTACTATCTCCTATATCTTCTCCCCCCACAACAGACACCTTGTGAGGTAGATGAAGATGTTGGATTTATATCCCGCCCTCCACTCCGAAGAGTCTCAGAGCGGCTCGCAATCTCCTTTATCTTCCTCTCCCACAACAGACACCCTGTGAGGTAGATGAAGATGTTGGATTTATATCCCGCCCTCCACTCCGAAGAGTCTCAGAGCGGCTCGCAATCTCCTTTATCTTCCTCCCCCACAACAGACACCCTGTGAGGTGGGTGGGGCTGAGAGGGCTCTCACAGCAGCTGCCCTTTCAAGGACAACCTCTGCCGGAGTTATGGCTAGCCCAAGGCCATTCCAGCAGGCGCAAGTGGAGGAGTGGGGAATCAATAGGAAGAGACAGCCCTCCCTCTCTAGAAAAAATGTGAAATTCAGATGCCGAAAGGAACAGAGAATGAAGCAAGATGAAAGAAGAATGGTGCCCAGCAAGGGGGTGATTTTTACCCCCTCACATAAATACCTTGCAAGTCTCCTGCTTATTGTAAAAACAGCAAATACCACAAAACACCATCGGTCTTCAGTGCTCTCCTCCAAAGGCAACCAGCCCAGCTAAATGCTTACCCATGGAACTTCTCAGCGCTCAAAGAAGTGGGCCTTCCACAACAGTATAAAGGACCAGCAGCTCTTTCACATAAGCCACAGGATTTCACACCATCTTGGAAGTGTCTAGCTATAGAGACTGGAATCTAAATTCAGCCAAAGAGACAACATTTCTTACACTGAGTAGGAAGCATCTCTTGAAGGCAACTAAGAATGGTGACACCTTTGTCCCCTTTTAAAAGCTATCATGTCACACTCCCAAGTAGTTACTTCGTGTTGGATTTGGATATCCCACCTCCATAAACCTGGCAGGGTAGCCTTGGGCTTAAGTTATTCAACAGAGTTATTGCCAGGCAAAATTAGGTAAATGCAGAACTTCCTGAGCTCTTCATTAGAGCAATCTCCCAATCTTTTTGACCCAGCTGTGGCCACCTTTGGAATTCTGGCAGATGGTGGTAGGCGCAACCACAAAATGGCTGCCACAGAGGGCAGAGTCAATGACAAAATCTGCCATGGGAGTCAGAACCAATGTCAGAGACAGGGCTGGCCCCAGCCCTTCTGGCGCCCCAGGCAGCACAGCTCCACTCCCGCCCCAATTCACTAGGCCTGCTGCCTACTCACAAGTAGCCCTGCGCCTTTCACCTACTCGTAAGTAGCCCTACACCTGCTGCCTACTCATGAGTATATGTGTAGCTACTCGGGAGTAGGTGGCAGGTGTGGGGCTACTTGCGAGTAGGCAGCAGGAGTGGGGATAAGTTGCTGGCTGTGTCTAAGCCGGTAGGGCTGAGCCTCGGCGATCGGGGGGGGCAGGGCGGGCAGAAAGAGAGGGAAGGGAAGGTGCAGCAGTGGCGATTGGGGGGGCAGGCAGAAAGGGAAGGAAGGAAAGGGATGGTGTGATGGCAGTGATTGGAGGGGCGGCCAGAAAGGGAAAGAAGGGAAGGTGCTGCGGCAGCGATCAGAGGGTGGGCAGATAGAGAGGGAAGGGAAGGTGCGGCGGTGGAGGGGAGAGAGGCAGGCAGGCAAACTAGGCATTTGTCATGGGCAGGGGGAGCCCAATTGGGTGCCCCCTCCCTCTCAGCGCCCTAGGCAAGCGCCTAGTTTGCCTAGTGGGCGAGCCGGCCCTGGTCAGAGAGCAAGGTTATGCATAACTCTAATGGTAAGTCTTCATCATTTCAGGCAGAAGATATGCTGTGAAGTCTTGTAAGCTACTGGCATTAAAGTTGTTAGTGAGCGATTTGGCTACTGCATAAAAGAGTTTGCTCTAGGACCATCCTTTCTGAGCTAAGACAAAAATGTGTGAGCTGGAGGCTAAAAATCTGTGAGCTAGCTCACGCTAACTCAGAGGGAACACTGCTGCTGGGCAAAAGCCCAATCAGGCCCTGCCCACTTGGCAGACATCATGTCGGGGATCCCTGCAGTATAGGATACACCTGCAGCAAATAAACCTCTTGGTTGCTGTAACACTCAGAACCTCTGCTGCTGAGTGTGATTGGTCCACCCTCAGAGACTAATGTCGACAAATGATTTCCAGGGGGTTTTGTGGGGTCTCTTGATGCAGATGCTCCCTGGAATGCACGGCTGTGACTAGATATCCAGTTGCTGCCAAGATTGATAAGTCTCTTTTTTTGTTGGTTTTATTCCCTTCTATTTTGTTTAGCCCTTAGCCTGACTGCATTTGCCAAGTATGGAATAGTCTGAGAGACTTTACAGAGATCATGAGACCAAAATGGAAGAGCTGATGAAAATAATTTGAAGCTGAGATTAGCATGATTGAATCTGAGCCCTGTGACCATGACTGGATCATCAACGAAGGAGCTAACGTATGCCAGACCATCAGAAGTGTCTAGGGAAGCAAACTCAGCCTGGCAAGATCAAGGCAATCAAGGTTTAAAAGTTGTGGCAAAGGCTGCTTTCATTGCCTTCATACCAAAGACTCCATCACAGCTAGTTCATGTTCAAATGGACCAATCAAGTTGCTTTCCTTTCTCTGATCTCTCTTCACCTTTGCTGATAGGAGGAGCAGTGGGCTTCCAATCTGCTGTACCAATCTGGAGTGCTAATTTTAACTTTTCTCAGACTTTCCCCACCCCTTGTCAAGCCATTGAAAGTCAGCCCATAAGTTTTCCCAGTACAGAAAAACGATAGCTATTATTTCCCCTTCTTTTTCATATTTAATTCTTGCTCCCTTTACTTTAATTCTCAATGAGCTATGCTTGCCAGGTTTCTTCTGGGGATGGAAAGCCCCTGTGGGACCTTTCCACCACCTCTCAGCTGGGCAGCTGGAGAAGACTAAGGGGGGAAATGGCAGGGCGAGGAGCAGCTTCCCGACGCACTGATGTCACTCCTCATGTGACTAGACATGACCTCAACACATTGATGGCAAGGGCCACCCACCTCTTTAGTCTCCTACTGGTTGCCAGCCTTGTGCTGGCAACCCTATGAAGTAGGCACTGCCGTGTGGCTGATACTGATGTGCAGTGTGGCATTTTGTGCTGAAATGTACTGAAATACTGCTCTGACCAATACTCCCTCTAAGCTGTGGAATCTTGTGAACAAAAATCCTACTTTGTGAGCTACTGGCATGAAAGTTGGGAGCTACTGCATAGATTAGCTTGCTCTGGGGCCATTTTTCCTTCGCTAAGACAAAGATGTGTGAGCCAGAGGCTAAAAAACTGTGAGCTAACTCTAGGGTTGCCAAGTCCAATTCAAGAAATATCTGGGGACTTTGGGGGTGGAGCCAGGATAATTTGGGAGTGGATCCGGGAGACATTGGGGGCAGAGCCAAGAGCAAGGCTGTGACAAGCATAATTGAACTCCAAGGGAGTTCTGGCCATCACATTTAAAGGGACTGCACATCTTTTTAAATGCCTTCCTTCCATAGGAAATAATGAAGGATAGGGGCACCTTCTTTTGGGGCTCATAGAATTAGACCCCCTGGTCCAAACTTTTTGAAACGTGGAAGGTATTTTGGGGAGAGGCACTAGATGATATACTGAAAATTTGGTGCCTCTATCTCAAAAAACAGCCCCCCCAGAGCCCCCGATACCCGTAGAACAATTCCCCATCATTCCCTATGGGAATTGTTCATGGAGGTGCATGATGGCTGTGGGGGCGGGGCTTCTCCCGCTGGCCAGCTGGTTGGGGGAGGGGGGAAGCCTGTAAAACTAGGGGATCCCCCTCTGGGACTTGGGGATTGGGAAGCCTAGCTAGCTCACACTAACTCAATTTAGGGGGAACACTAGCTCTGACTGTTTGCCGGTAACCCTGATTCTTCTCAACAAACTCTCTCAGATTCATTGTGTAGAAACTGGTGTCTGGGTGTCAAGGTACCTTCTTGCTTCTTGCCATCCTGTTAGGGGGAAATGTAGACAAAAGGGTAATGTGCAGCACCCACCTAGAGAACCTGTCGCTGTTCTACGGGTGGGTAGGGTTGTCTCTATCTCTTGACATCAGCATTGACCACAGCTGGAGAGAGAGGCATCATGACTGTAGCCCCCCTCATGCTTTTCAAGGGAGGGGAAGGTAGGCTGTGCAGGGGCCACCGCTTAACAATTGTGGACCATCAAGTTGCAACCAACTCAGTGTCATTCCAGAACCATGGGTTGTTCAAAGCAAATGATGACCCAAAGTGGTTTCTTCTTCTGCATTCCATTGCTGCCTTCTGCAGAGCAACCTCAGTCTTCCTTGGTTGTTTCCCCTCCAAGCAGGGGTGTTTTTAGGGTTGCCAAGTCCAATTCAAGAAATATCTGGGGACTTTGGGGGGGGGGAGCCAGGAGACTTTGGGGGTGGAGCCAGGAGACTTTGGGGGCGGAGCCAAGATCAAGGCTGTGACAAGCACAATTGAACTCCAAAGGGAGTTCTGGCCCTCACATTTAAAGGGACGGCACACCTTTTCAATGCCTTCCTTCCATAGGAAATAATGAAGGATAGGGGCACCTTCTTTTGGGGCTCATAGAATTGGACCCCCTGGTCCAATCTTTTTGAAACTTGGGGGGTATTTTGGGGAGAGGCACTAGATGCTATACTGAAAGTTTGGTGCCTCTACCAAAAAAACAGCCTTCCCCAGAGCCCCAGATACCCGCAGATCAATTCTCCCTGATTTTCTATGGGACTAAATCTCCATAGGGAATAATAGAGTTCCCAGCAAACATTTCCCTCTCCTCCCCCCGCTTTCTGACAATCTGAAGTGGGGGGAGGGTCTCCAAACCGGGGGATCCCCTGCCCCCACCTGGGGATTGGCAACCCTAGGTGTTTTTTTTTTTGAGCAGAGACGCACAGAAACACAGTTCCAGTTGGCTTGGTGTCAGGGGGTGTGGCCTAATATGCATATGAGCTCCTACTGAACTTTTTCTGCACAAAAGCCCTGCGTGAAACAACAGTGATGTCAGGAGGTGTGGCCTAATATGCAAATGAGTTCCTGCTGAGCTTTTTCTACAACAAAAGCCCTGCCTCCAAGTACTAACTGCAGTCAACCCTGCATATCTTCCAAGATCTGATGAGACTGGCCTTGTCTGGGCTATCAGTTCTGCCACCACTTTGGAATAGATCGAATCCTGAAAACTTACTATATGCTAAATGAATAATGTCGATTTAGCATGGGAGAATTTTGAATTGCACCTGCCTGCAACTCAGTTCCTCCAAGCTAGAAATTACCACCCCCACCACCCCCAGTACCGAGTAGAGAGATGCATGTGGTTACTGTGTATTTTTTTTTCTGACTTAATTAGTGTAGTATACTTAATATCCTTCTCTCAAGAGAAGGGCATAAGACCGCAAGGTAGGATTCAAAACTGCGCTTGGAGCGAGTGGGTGGATCAGGGAGATAGCAATTAACCGGTGCCTTACAATGCAATCTTAATAACTCTTTCCTGGGAGTAAGCCCCTTTGAATAGACCTGAGTAGGATTCTAAATAGACCCAATTAGAATTGCTCTGTAAATTACTAAAATGGGGGAGTTCTGAGTTGTAACTACCTGCAAATCATTTCCTCAAACCTATAAATTATTCCCCAATACTAAGTAGGTGGATGGTGCACGGTGAATGCAAAGCTCTGTGCACGTGCATGTTGTAGTTTCAGGATTATTCTTGACATTACTCTACTTCCAAAATGTTGGGATTTGCAGCTTAGTTTGTGTTGCTGGAGATGGATGCTTTTTTTGGAGTGAAGTTCACACGAGGTCTCTTGCTTAAGTAACACAAGAACAGGCTCACTGGATCAGACCAGTGGTCCATCTAGACCAGTATCTTGTCTTATACACTAGGCAACCAGTTACTCTGGAGGGCCAACAACAGGGCATAGAGGCAGAGACCTTCCCTGATGTTGCCTCCTCCTGCTCTGGGATTCAGAGGTTGACTGCCCGTGGAGATTCTGTTTAGCCATCATGGTTAAAAAGGTAAAGGTAGTCCCCTGTGCAAGCACCAGTCGTTTCCGACTCTGGGGTGACGTTGCTTTCACGACATTTTCATGGCAGGCTTTTGACGGGGTGGTTTGCCATTGCCTTCCCCAGTCCTCTACACTTCCCCCCCAGCAAGCTGGGGACTCATTCGACCGACCTCGGAAGGATGGAAGGCTGAGTCAACCTGAGCCGGCTACCTGAAACCAGCTTCCGCTGGGATCGAACTCAGGTCGTGAGCGGAGAGTTCAGACTGCAGTACTGCAGCTTTACCACTCTGTGCCATGGGGCTGTTAGCTATCATGGTTGACCCATTCTCAGTGAATCTAATTCCTTTTAAAGCTATCTGTGCCTGTGGCCATCACTACATCCTCTGGCGGTGAATTCCACATCTGAATCACTCACTATGTGAAGAAGTATTTCCTTCTGTCTGTCCTGAATCTACGGTCTGTCAGCTTCACTGGATGTCATTGAGTTCTAGTATTTTGGGAGATGGAGAAAAAGTTCTCTTTTACCCATTCTCTCCACCCCTTGCATAATTTTATTAACCTCCATCATGTTCCCCCACACATACCTTCGTTGTCTCTTTTCTAAACTGAAAAGTCCCGAGTTCTTCCGCTTTTCCTCATAGGGAAGGTGCTCCAACTCCCTAATAATTTTAGTTGCCCTCTTCTGTATTTTGTTCAGCTCTGTGATGCCCTCTTTGAGCTACGATGACCAGAATTGTGTACAGTCCTGCATACAACTGCACAGTTTATTTAGGAATTAAATAGAAGTCCTTTATTGTAAAGGATTGCTGGGAAAAACATCAACAACCTCAGATATGCAGATGATACCACCCAAATGGCAGAAAGTGAGGAGGATCTAAAGAACCTCTTGTTGAGGGTGAAAGAGGAGAACGCAAAAGTAGGCTTGAAACTCAACATCAAAAAAACTAAGATCATGGCATCCGGACCCATCACACCTTGACAAATAGAAGGAGAAGACATGGAAGTAGTGACAGACTTCACATTTCTGGGATCCAAGATCACTGCAGACTGTAGCCATGAAATTAAAAGACGTTTGCTCCTTGGGAGGACAGCTATGGCGAACCTGGGCAGTATAATAAAAAGTAGAGACATCACCCTGCCAACAAAAGTCTGTATAGCCACAGTGATGGTATTCCCAGTAGTAATGTATGGCTGTGAGAGCTGGACCATAAGGAAGTCAGAGCACAGCAGAATAGATGCTTTTGAGCAGTGATGTTGGAGAAGAATCTTGAGAGTTCCTTGGACTGCGAGAAGATCCAATCAGTCAGTCCTAAGGGAAATCAACCCAGACTATTCCCTGGAAGGTCAGATGCTGAAGCTGAAGCTCAAATACTTTGGCCACCAAATGAGAAGGGAGCCCTCCCTGGAGAAAATCCTGATGCTGGGAAAGTCAGAGGGCAAAAGAAGAAGGGGACGGCAAAAGATGAGATGGCTGGACAGTGTTACTGATGTAACAAATACGAATTTGAGCAGACTTCAGAGGATGGTGGAAAACAGGAGGGCCTGGCGTGACTTTGCCCATGGGGTCTCAAAGAGTCAGACTCGACTGAACAACAAAATTGTAAAGGAACTCCACCCTGGATAGGAAAAGTGGAGAAAACCATTCTAGCTATCTAGTTATGCTAGGATGGTGAGTCTGCAGACAGTGCATCTTTCCTCATACCAGATAGGAAGAGAAGCAGGAAGAGCTGGGCACTGCCTGGCCACCTGTGGGAGGGTTGTGGGCAGGGATATGGGGAGATGCAATACTGGCTGTGGTGCTATGTCACTTCTGGTAAAAACCTGGAAGTGACATTGGTAGCTTTACAAATCACCACAAACTCCATGGTAACCATGACATTTCTAGTTATCCTAAGTCACTTCCGGGTTTTTACCAGAAGTGACATAGTGCCACACATGACACAGCTGGGTTTTTTTTGAATTCCTGCTGCCACTGGAACAACAGGAGTTGGGGGGTGGGGCATCCCCCACCCCCAACAGAGGCTTGGTAGCCTTATCTGAAAGTAGTGTTCCAGGTAAAGAAGGAAAGAGCAGCAGAGTAGACAAGAGGAAAGATACAGGGACTGATCTATTCAGCCTTGCTGACTGTACTGCCCCCCTCTGAAGCACCAGTGCATTCAGTGCAAGGAACATTTCACAGTCCTCCACTTCCAACAGCAAATAATTTTTCTGTAGTGAGAGAGGATAGATCTTTTATGACTACCTGGCTATGATGTTGCCTCTTGCTCCTCTCCACAGCAGAACCAGCAGGCAGGTGGGCAGGCAACAGCAGACTGGTGAACAGCCAGTAAGTCAGGGAGCTGTGGAAATGGAGGAGGAGGAGGAGGAGGAACAGAAGCCCAAGGAGGTGGGAGTCCTTCACCCAGGTAATCCAAAAGCACAAATGGCAATCTCACCCTTTGCCTTCCCTCAGGCACAGGATTTCCCCTTTGTTTCTTCTTTCTGTCTTGCTGAGCTGTCCCTATATCTATTTTCTTTTTATTCATTTTTTAATGGCTGCACCACCCAGTTGCTTTAATATATAACTTTTGATGCTGGCCCAGCCCAAGGAACTAAGGCAAAAGACAAAATCACTTTCTTATATGCAAATTCTGAAATGGCATATGAGAGGCTTTTAAAAGTTCGAAATAAACAAAATATTTTATTTAACTTAAGAGGAGAAAAGGTCAGGTGTAATGAAGGGTGGCATAAATGAAGTGAATTGATAATAAAAAACAAACCCTTAGGTAACTTTGTAATAATGTTAAATCCAGATAATATCTTGCCGAGAAATAAGTGTTTTTGCTTTTCAACAAGGTTTTTGAACCTTTGAAGAGAGAGGCTTTATTTACAGTTTCTACTTTATCACTCAAGCATAGATTTCTGAATTTAACTGAGACCAATTTCGCACTAGACCTTTAATCTTGGTTTAGCCCTGTCCCCAAACTGACATTCTAACTAGAATCAGAGAAACCAACTTTGTGATTCTATGATTTTAGTGTAGGATGTCAGCTTGGGGACAAGGCTAAACCAGGATTAAAGGTCTCGTAAGAAATTGGTCTGACACTTCATGTTTAGAATGCAAGAACGTGGAACCAGGTATCCAAAATCCTTCTATATATACAGGCCTTGGGATCACTCCTCTCCTTAAAACGTTTTCCCTTTTCACTGGGCAGGGATTACTTCTCTTGTCTAGAAGCTCTATCCCTTTTTGGCTTGACTGGAGATCTTCCATGAGCCTCTCACTCCTCTTAGCCTCCTCCCCAGTCCTCTGTCAATGCTAAACTGTCTCTTCTTCAACTGTCGGTTCCCAACTACCATTTCTTGACTG
The DNA here is from genome assembly GCF_032191835.1 of Heteronotia binoei. Taxonomy (NCBI): domain Eukaryota; kingdom Metazoa; phylum Chordata; class Lepidosauria; order Squamata; family Gekkonidae; genus Heteronotia; species Heteronotia binoei. The sequence continues at coordinate 14,667,766 of NC_083236.1, read as the reverse complement.
ACACTCTCCACAGAATTCCATTTAAACAGCCTGTCACTCAAAGGTTTCCAGACTCTATAAGGCATTAACCCTTGACAGTCCATCACAAAAGGCATATTTGAAATTCTGTTAGCTTGTTAAATATTCCCTGTGGAATCTCTGCCTTCTTCTTGCTGAAATGGACCCTTGACCTGCTGCTACATTTCCCTTTGTGCCCGCAAAAAGCTCCATTGAGAGCCTCATGATGCTTCCTGCTGACTTCACTGCCCATATTTCCTCATGCATTCAACACACAGAATGAAAAAATGCCCCCCACCCAAGAATTCACCCCAGTATTTCAGACATGGTTACACTGCGTGTGGGTTTAAAAACCCAGCTGAAGACTCCTAGCTTGCAAAAAGGAGAGGGTTGGGGGAAAGAGCTATCTAGACCCACCAAGCACAGGTGATATTCAAGCTATTGGTTATGCTACTGATTTAGGAAGCAGGACAATGATCTACCTTTTCACCTCCTGCTAGGTGGTGATGCCCCAAAAGTGATGATACCCAAAAGGAAGAGAGAGCAACCAAATTTTTAGAATGTGTCCTCTTCCTTTTGAGGCAGGATGATCAAAATTATCCCAAGGTAAGATGGACTTCCAAAGGTACATTATATATTATCTGGAGGCAGAGAAGATGTTCTCTTTCTCATGCTCTTCCCTTTTATCTTCAAGCTGGAGAAGCTCCTTGGATAGGAACAAAGCCACAACAGACTGAGCTTTCACCATCTCCATCTTGTCCACATGGCTAGGGATGAAGATGATAAGTCCAGCCATGAGAACTAAGGTACTAAAAGAACTTAAGAACTTGATTTCTGAGCCTCTGTCCATTATCTTTGAGAATTCTAGGATAACAGGTGAGGTGCCAAAAGACTGGAGGCAGGCAAATGTTGTCCCCATCTTCAAGAAGGAAGAAAAGGCGGATCTGGGTAACTACTGACCCATCAGCTTTAAGTCTATACCTGGAAAAGTTTTAGAATAAATCATCAGTCAGTCCTTGAGCATTTAGAAAAGATGGCTGTGATTACTAATAACCAGCATGGATTTCTCAAGAACAAGTCATGTCAGACTAGCCTGCTCTCCTTTTTTTGAGATAGTTAACTACCTTGCTGGATCAGAATGCTGTAGATATAGTTTAACTTGATTTCAGTAAGGCTTTTGATAAGGTTCAACACAGTATTCTTCTTGACAAGTTGGTAAACTGTGGTTTGGATCCTGGTACTGTTAGGTGGATCTAAGTGGCTGACAGATTGCACCCCAAGAGTGTTTGAGAATGGTTCCTCATCCTCTTGGAGAGGAATGACAAGTGGAGTGCCTCAAGGATCTGTCCTGGGGTCTGTTTTGTCCAACATCTTTATAAATGATTTGAATGAAGGAGGGAATACTTATTAAATTTGCAGAAGATACTAAATTGGGAGGGGTTGCAAATACAGGAGAAGATAGAGACAGGATACAGGATGATCTTGATAGGCTGGAAAACTGGGCTAAAAGAAATAAAATGAATGTTAACAGTTATAAATGTAAAGTTCTGCATTTACGTAGGAAAAACTAAATCATTATGGGATGGGAAGACTTGCCTTGGCAGTAGTATGTGTGAAAAGAATCTAGGGGTCTTAGTGGATCATACACTGAACATGAGTCAGCAGCGTGATGCGGTAGCTAAAAAGGCAAATGCAATTTTGGGCTGTATCAACAGAAGTAAAGTGTCCAGAGCATGTGAAATGATGGTATCACTGCTCTGGTTAGACCTCACCTAGAGTATTGTGTTCAGTTTTGGGCAACACATTTTAAGAAGGATATAGACAAGCTGGAACATGTTCTGTGGAGGGCAACAAAGATGGTGAAGGGTCTGGAGACCAAGTCCTATGAGGAAAGATTGAAGGAACTGGGTATGTTTAGCCTGAAGAGGAGATGATTGAGAGGTGATATGATCACCATCTTTAAGTAGAAGGGCTATCATACAGAGCAGGGGTGTCGAACTCATGAGGGCCGGAACTGACATAAATGAAACCTTGTTGGGCCAGGCCATGTCAGGTTGGGCCAAGCCATGTCGGGCTGGGCCCTGTCACCCTATTTAAGATTAGGTAGCAGAGATACATGCTTAAAATGTTAGCACCCATTGGTCTTAAAGATGCTTTCTTTGTATTTCTCCCATGGGATCCAGGGAACTAGGTAAAGGAAACTCTGACTCTTTCCTTCCTTCCCCAGGGAACTAGGGAGGGGGGGGAGCCTCAGCCAACAGAAGGAAGAGAGGCTTGGCTCAGTAGCTCCACTATGCAATCGAGAGAGCCTGGCAAAGCAAGCTATTCCTCCCCCTTTCCTCCCCAAGGGAGGAGCCTCAACCAATGGAGAAAATAGAAGTTTTGCTCAATAGCTCCTGTGCAATTGAGCAAGCCTTGCAAAGCAAGCTGTTATGTAGAAGGAAGCAAGATATAGGGAGAAGGAAGCAGATGACAGCCAGTTGCTCAGGGGCCTGATAGGAGCCCTCCGGAGGCCTAATTTGGCCCCCAAACCGCATGTTTGACACCCCTGATATAGAGGATGGTGCAGAATTGTTTTCTGTGGCCCCAGAAGGTTGGACCAGAACCAATGGGTTGAAATTAAATCAAAAAAGAGTTTTCAGCTAAACAGAAGGAAGAACTTCCTGACAGAGCGGTTCCTCAGTGGAACAGGCTTCCTTGGGAGGTGGTGGGCTCTCCTTCTTTGAAGGTTTTTAAGCAGAGGCTAGATGGCCATCTGACAACAATGCTGATTCTGTGAACTTAGGCAGATATGATGGGGAGGTCAGGAAGGGTTGCATCAGTGATTAGTTCTTGTGGCCCCTTCTTACACAACCAAGGAAACACTCATTGACACTTTGGGGTCAGTCAGAAATTTCTCTCCAGGCCAGATTGGCAAGGGATCCAAGAGGTTTTTTGCCATCTTCTGGGCATGGATTAGGAGTCACTTGGGATGTGTGTGTGTGTGTGGGAGGGGGGTATTTCTGAATTTCCTGCAGGGGGTCCTTTCCAGCTCTATGATTCTATTATTCATAAACTACTGCAACTCCAAGCAATACTAGCATCTTGTCTTATTTAGGATAAAACATCATTTAGGATAAGTACAGAGTATAGGGAAAGCATATTTTCACTGTTGTTCCCTTGCTCAGCCTCAGCACTTTGACAGCACATGTGTACCCTTTTTTATTCATTTATTAAACTTTCTTAAACTTTGAATGTTCTAAGAATGATCTCTGGGGAGACAGCTTGCCTATTTGGTGTCACAAGGAATTCCAGGGCCTCTATGCAAAGGAAGGCAATGGAAAACCACCTCTGTTCGTCTCTTGCCTTTAAAACCCTACAGGGTCACAAATGAACACATGAAACTGCCTTCTTCTGAGTCAGACCCTCAGTCCATCAAGGTGAGTGTGGTCTACTCATACTGGCAGTGGCTCTCCAGGGTCTCAGGCAGAGGCCTTTCCTGTCACCTTCTGCTAAATCTTTCTACTGGAGATACAAGGGATTGAACCTGGGACCTTCTGCATGCCAGAAGATGGTCTTTCACTAAGCCACAGCCCCTCCCATAAGTTGGCTGCAAACTGACACTTCACTCACTCACTCACACACACACACACACACACACACACACACACACACACACACACACCGCTGCCAGTCTGAGTAGACAATACTGTCTTTGATGGACCGAGGGTCAGATTCAGTATAAGGCAGCTTCATATATTCACATATGTTCATATGTTCAATCTGAAATGTGATAACAGTAGGGGGTGGCAGTTAAGTTCACCACCCTTAGATCATAAAAGCTCAAAACCACAAAACTGCAATGGATCACCCCTGTGCTAGACTGCAGGAGCAAAGTGAGCAGGCAGACAAACCAGACAGAGCCTCAAAATCGCAATGCTGGTACAAAGTGCTAGAGGAGCATTTAGCAAGAGATACTCTTGAGTGGCAGCTGGAGTGTGTTTTTTGGCACCCCAGTATGTTTTTGGCACCCTTGGGGTGTGAGGGGAAGGGATAGTGTTCCTGAGTGGAAACATGGGATTGCTGTAGGGATTTCTGACCTCCTGGAGATAACCCTGAAGGAATGGGGTTGGGGCGGAGGGAGGCCTGTTCCTTCACATGGACAAATCACAAATGTTAACCCACAAAATGCTGTCTGTAGTCCCACTGCTTGAAGTCCATTACATGGTAAGAACCAGAGGTGTGGGGAGCCTGGGATGCATAAATGGTGCCGATGGATCACTGTGTGCTGAGCAGTTGTGTGTGTGTGGGGGGGGGGGGGGGGGCGGAGTCTGTCAAATCCCCTTTCAATTTGATCTATATTGCAGTTAAAAATGTGCTTGGAGAGGTGGCACATCCACTCCCTTCCATTTAACCCTTCCTTAGTGTACTTCTCTCACTTCTCACCGGCAGGAAGAGGAACTTCCACTTTTGGATTGTGGCCTGAGGTCAAGGATGCTGCTGTCCAGGGCACTGAGCCTGCCTCTTCCAACGCAGCACAGACAACCTGGTTGAAGTTATCTTGGTGTTGGTGCAAGTCCTTGAAAGGTCCCTCTGGGAGTCGTGTAAATAGAGTTCCACTCCACTATCCCATGTTGCTTTGCTTCAGGGTGGAATACACGAAGCCAATTCCCAGGTGGGGGCAGGGGATCCTCTGGTTTGGGGGCCCTCCCCTGCTTCTGGGTCATCAGAAAGTGGAGGGGGGGGAGGGAAATGCCTGCTGCACACTCCATTATTCCCTGTGGAGACTGATTCTCATAGGGTATAATGGAGAATTGATCTGCAAGTATCTAGGGCTCGGGGGGGGGCTGTTTTTTGAGGTAGAAGCACAAAATATCCAGCATAGCATCTGTTACTTCTCCTCAAAACACCCTCCAAGTTTCAAAAAGATTGAACCAGGGGATCCAATTCTATGAGCCCCAAAAGAAGGTGACCCTGTCCATTATTTCCAATGGAGGGAAGAAGATGATGATATTGGATTTATATCCTGCTGTTCACTCTGAATCTCACAGTCTCAGAGCAGTCACAATCTCCTTTACCCCCCCCCCCAACAAACACATTGTGAGGTAGGTGGGGCTGAGAGAGCTCTCCCAGAAGCTGCCCTTTCAAGGATAGCTCTGCGAGAGCTATGGCTGACCCAAGGCCATTCCAGCAGCTGCAAGTGGAGGAGTGGGGAATAATACACGGTTCTCCCAGATAAGAGTCCACGTACTTAACCACTACACCAAACTGGGAAGGCATTTAAAAGGTGTGTGATGGCCAGAACTCCCTTTGGAGTTCAATTATGCTTGTCAGAACCTTGCTCCTGGTTCCACCCTCAATGTTTCCTGGCTACCCCCAAAATCTCCTGACTCCACTCCAAAATCTCCTGGCTCCACCCCCAAAGTTCCCAGATATTTATTGAATTGGACCTGGCAACCCTAGGTGAAAATCCAATCTCTTCCTCCTCCTCCCATTTCCATTAATTGTATATAAGAAAAAAGGACTATCTAATAATCAAATCCACTAGTCATCAGATCATTTTTCCCTTTCATGCAAAAAGTCAATAAGTGGTTTCTAGTTCACCATCAAAGTAGAAATTGTTTTTATCTCTAAGTAAAGTTAATTTATCTCAGCAACTTACAGCATCCTTAACAATAATTTTTCTACTGTGGGTATTTTCATAGATTTCCAGTTCTGGGCATATAGTAATCTTGCAGCCACTGTCATGTACAAAAATAAAGCTCTATGGCTATGTTCTAACCATCTATCCATTAATCCCGAAAAAAAAACCTAGTTTAATTTGTATGTTAACTTTTAGAATCTTCTGTATTAATAAAAGTACCAATTTTTTTAGCATCCTTACATGTCTACCACATGATAAAATGTCCCATTATGTTGCTGACATTTCCAATACTTATTTGACATATTTTTATACATTTTAGCCAGTTGATCTAGGGACATAAACTGGTGATACATCATTTTATAAAAATGTTCTTTCAGAGTAAAAATTTCAATTTCAATCCCTTCATCCACATTCTTTCCTGTTGTTCCATTTATATATTATGACCAAGGTTCTTAGCTCATTTTGTCTTACATTCTCTCATAGGTTGTTGAATATAATTTATTTAATTTATACCTCATCCTATCCCACAAGTGGGTTTACAATATAAAAACAAGTCAGCAATAGAACTACATATAAAAAACCATCAGTGATGAAGCAATAAAACATAGATGGCACGACAAATAAGACAAAAAATCCATGTGTCATGTCAGGCAGAAATAGGTGTCCAAGGAAACTCCAGTGCCCAGATAATATCAGGGGCAGTCACAGTGGGGCACTGGGAGAGGGGCCATGAGCAGAGGAAGCCAGAAAAACTGAAATGTCCACCTCCTCAGCTAAAAGCCTGGTGGAACAGCTCTGTTTTATAGGCCCTGCAGAATTGAAGTGAGTCCTGCAGAGCCCTTATCTCAAGTGGGTAGCCCTGTCTGGAAGTGATCATTGCATGGATCACGGTAGCAAAGTCCTGGAAGAAAGGTGACATAGGGATTTAGTGGCCTAATTAGCCAAAGATGATTCCTTCGTCCAAACTAAACAGCAAGAAGCAAACTATAATTTTAAATCAGGTCAGCTCTTTCTTTTGCATCTTGCAATATATTATATTTAATACATGTGGTTTCTTTTGTTGCCACACAAAATTAGATACCTATATTTCTGCCATTGTTTAAATGGTATATCAGATCTCAACACAGGTATTGTCTGAAAAAGAAATAACGTTCTAGGTAAAACATTCATTTTCATTAACAAAATTATTCCCAAAAGAGATAGTTGTAATTTTCCCATCTTAATGGATCTTTTAAAAATTTAATTCCATGCCTTCACATAATCACTTTGAAACAACATACAATTCATATTTATAAATATAATACCCAACTATTTAACTTTCTTTTCAACCTTAAAACCGGTTTTATCAATTGTATTTGCTCTTGTAATTTAATATTTTAGTTGTAATTTTCCCATCTTAATGGATCTTTTAAAAATTTAATTCCATGCCTTCACATAATTACTTTGAAACAACATACAATTCATATTTATAAATATAATACCCAACTATTTAACTTTCTTTTCAACCTTAAAACCGGTTTTATCAATTGTATTTGCTCTTGTAATTTAATATTTTAGTTAACATCTTTGTTTTCTGATTATTTTTTTTAAATCCTGCTAATATATCAAATTATTTTAGCTTAGATCAGTAATTAATTTCCCTTTAATGAATCTACTAAAGTTAATATCAAATCATCAGCGAAGGCTCTCAGCTTAGAAGTCTCCTTTTTAATCTCGATACTTCAAATTCTCTCATCATGTCTAATGTCTCTATTCAGAACAACCTTGCCTTATTCCCTTTTGAATCTCACATGGTTTGATTAACTCTCCATTTATAATTATTCAAGCAGTCTTGTGAAGAATAAATTGACTCCACCCTTTTTGTTAAATTTTCTCCAAATTAATTTATTCTAAGATCTTAAACAGAAAAGACCAATTCAAATTATCAAATGCTTTTTCTGCATCTACAAAAATTGATACTGCTTGCTTTTCACTGCGTTTTTCTAAATATTCTAGAGTTGACATGACCCCTTTAAATGCTGTTTGCAAGAAGGGCAGGGAGGCACGTGAACAAATGGCAAATTTGCTGCTGAAGTTCAGGAGTGCATCCCCCCGCCCTTCTTGCAAATAATATTTAAAAGGACTCTTTAAATTATGCTTCCATGAAATGGAGGCCACACGCACCCGAGTTCAGGTTTGCCTCCCTCATTGCAAACAGCATTTAAAGGGATCCTTTCAATGCTGCTTGCAAGAAGCATTCAGAATACATGCCTGAACTCCAAGCACTGAATTTGCCACTTGGAGTTCAGGGGTGCAGCCAGTGGCGGCCTCTCTCCCTCTCCTGCAAGATTTAAAGGGTGTCAAGAGACACTCCATTTTGTTCCTCTCTCCATATGTATCCAATTATACAATGCTATGCTTGTGCATAGAGTCGGACTCGACTGTGCAACTGAACAACAACAAATGCTTGTGCTTGCTTGCTATGCTGCCTTTGATATGAATTGCTGCTTGTTGCTTATCTGAAGGGAGGGTGGCATGTCTGGGAATTGGCTAATTACTACTCAACCAAGGTTGAGAACTGGAGGAGATGCGACCCAGGAACTGATACCACCACCTGTGGTGATGAGAGCTTAATAGAAACCCCGCACAAAACCCCCATTTTAGCTTGCCACGCTTTGGATTGAATTATAACGGTCAGGGCAAAGGTTTATAAGCTGGAGGAACTGGCAGGAAGGTCAGTTCCGACAATGCATGTGTATGCCCATGATGCTAGAATAAAGATCTTGAACTCTACTTGTCTTTTCCTTGGTTCTGGGTCTGACATTTTGTCAGAACTCCCAATTACTCTGGCCTAGCCTAATCCCAGACTCTTGATGGCTGGTGAACAGGACCAGGCTACAGGAATCACCAAACCAGTCGGTGAGGAGGAACCAAAGCCCGAAGGGCCGTGGGTCACTCCTGTCACAGTGACAGTGCGGAGAAAGGACTAGGGCTCCATGGATTTCCAGGAGAGTATTATCGGAAATCTGAGAGAGGACCCCCAACAATACCACCGACTCTCGGGGCTGCAATTATCCTGCCACCCATGGGGATTCCAGGGCGACAAGAGTCGAGGAGAAGATTCCCGGACCAGCGGGCCCGGGGAGGCTGCTGCGGAGTGGATGCAAGAAGCTCTAGCTAGCCAGAGCAGTCAACTCCGCGAGGAGATGCAAGCCATGCACACCTTTATGATCCAAGAGATGCAGAACCTTGCCTGACAAGTGCAAGCGATGGGAGAGTGGATCATGGTTGTGCCCCCTCTGCAACCAGCTCCAGTAGGGGGTGAGAGGCCACTGATTCCTGCAGGGGGGTGGGGAACCGGCGCCCCAACCCCAACCTGGTCTGGAGGAACAGGTGCCAGTGCCGGGGGGTCCCCAACTTAGCAAGGCAAGATTCGACGGGGACCCGGCTGAACTGGCCTATTTCATTGTGTTGGTGCGGGGTCACCTCAGCATCTGGGCCCGCAACTTATCGATGGAACAATCACGGGTAGTGTACATCAGAAGCTGCCTGTGAGGCCTGGCAGCTCAGTGGTAAGTCACCCTGTTCGAGAGACGATCTCCCGATCTGAACTCGGCCACAGACCTCCTGAGGGCCTTGTGATGCCACTTTGAAGACCCTTTGCAGGAAACTAATGCCATAGAGACCCTGCAAGATCTGAGGCAGGGTGCCAGGTCGGTGCGAGACTACCTCAATGAATTTAGGGTGCTGAATTCCAAGGTCCATAGATGGGACGACGGGGCCAGAATTGAGCAGTTCAAAAGGGGCCTAAATTCCCACATCTATGGAGAGGCTCTGAAGCTGGGGGAACCACGAGACTTGGTCAGGGGGACCCAGCTGGCTTGCGAGATAGAGGACCGCAACAAGATGATTGCCCTCCACAAGAAGCAACAAGAGGGGGCAACGAAAGAAGCTCGGGAGAAAATACCCCGACCAAGCCTGCCCAAGAGAACCCCAGAGCAACTCTCCTGGGAGGAGCGCGACCGAAGAGCCAAAGCAAAATTGTACTTCAAGTGCGTGTGTGTGTGGGGGGGGAATCACATCGCCAACGAGTGACCTCCGAGGGAACTTAGGACCTCCACACCCCTGAAGCCGGAGGTGAAGAAAAAGACCGGCAGTGCCGGTGCCCCAACAGCCAAGGTCAAGTCGGCAGTGTTGCAGTTCCGGGAACTGATCCCAGAGGAATCCAAGGAGGAGGACGGAGGGGCCAGCTGCCAGGAAGCAACCAAGACCTGCTGTGAGGAGCATGCAACAGCAGGTCCGAGCCACGGCCACGCCACTATGGGTGAGATTATCTGGGACTTTGTACTATATACTCATAACACTAGTAAACCCTGTCACAAAACAGTTTTCCTGCATCAGGGCCCTACTGGACTCGGGATGCTCCAAAGACTTGCTATCCCCTATCTTGATGGAAGCATTAGGACTAAAAACTGTACCCCTACGAGAATCCTATGTGTTTGAACAGATGGACGGGAGCCCAATGAAGGGGGAGCCCTGTAGTTCGGGGATGAAAGTATGCACTCTGGGGGTGGGGGAACATTGGGAGCCCCGCACATTCATCATTGCCCCGGCCGCCAAATTCCAAGCCGTACTCAGCCTGGAATGGCTGGCTGATCATGACCCACTTGTCCAGTGGAGCGGGAGTGCTATCGACTTCTTGGACCCGGTGTGTGAGAGTCACCGATGGAATAAAAAATGGGGACCACACCCCCCTCCCCAACTTGAAAAACTTTGTGTCACCAAGATCGAAGTGCCCAGTTTGCCCGCCGAATACCAAGATTTACAAAAGGTGTTTGATGCCCAGGAGGCGGACGAGCTCCTCCCACACAGATCCACTGACTGTGCCATCAAACTGGTGGAGGGGGAGCCACTGCCCAAAGCCATGTTGTATTCCATGAGCCAGGGGGAGAGGGAGGAGTTACAAAGATTTCTGGAACTCAATCTATGTAGGGGGTTCATACTACCCACCAAGTCCCCCCCATGCCGCTCCAGTGTTATTCAGAAAGAAAAAGGACGGCAGTTTGCGGTTCTCCACTGACTTCCGCAGCTTGAATGCGATTTCCATGAGTAATGAGTACCCTCTCCCCCTTATACGAGATCTCCTAGGTGAGGTGTCTCAAGGGAAGATTTTCACCAAGCTCGATCTCCGTGATGCTTACTTCCGGATGCGCATCAAGGAAGGGGATGAGTGGAAAACTGCCTTTAACATGCCACTGGGTCAATATGAATATTTGGTCATGCCATTTGGTCTCAAGGGGGCCCTGGGAGTATTCACGAACTTAATCAATGAAGTGTTGCACAAGTACCTTTATAAGGGTGTGGTCTGTTACCTGGATGATGTTTTGATATACTCTCAAGACCTGCCCTTACATGTTCGCTTGGTGAGGGAGGTGCTACAGACCCTGTATGACCACAAACTATTTGCCAAGTTGTCCAAGTGCGAATTCCACAAACAGAGCTCAGTTTTTTGGGGTACCGCATCTCCACGGGGAGGCTGGGGATGGACTCAAATAAAATACAAGCCATGGTGAAGTAGGAGCCCCCTCAAACCCGCAAACAGCTCCAAAATTTCCTCAGGTTTGTAAATTTCTATAGGGGGTTCATCAATAACTTTGCCGAGGTCACCCTACCCCTCACAGAACTGTTGAAAACCAAGGGGAGGGGGCTGCAAGCCTCAAAGGGTAGTTCCAACCTCCCGTGGATGGGAGAGTGCCAAAAAGCATTCGATGAACTGAAGGCCCGGTTTACATCCGAGCCCTGTCTAATACACCCCAATGAGAACAAAGGGTTTGTGGTGCAATGTGATGTGAATGACGTCGCCCGTGCAGCTGTATTACTCCAGGAGGGGCCAGATGGTCAGTTGCACCCTTGCGCATACTCGTCTCAAAAATTCAGCCCAACTGAGCGCAATTGCTCGGTGTGGGATAAGGAGGCCTCCGCCATAAAACTTGCCCTAGAAAAATGGAGGCACTACCTAGAGGGAGCAAGGGAGCCCTTCAAACTATGGACAGACCACAAAAATCTAGCCGCCCTCATCGCCACCCGAAACCTCAACAATAAACAAGTACGGCAGGTGGGGTTGTTGCAGTGGTTCAATTTCAAGCTGGGTCACATCCCCAGAAAATCGAACTTCTTGCTGATGCGTTGTCCCGCCTTCCTCAACATGTCAGCAAGAGGGAGGAGGTTGTTGACTCATTGTTCACTCCCTCCCAACTCAGCGCCTTGGTAATCACGCATGTGCAAAGTCGGAAAGAGGCGGAGCCCCCTGACGGATTCCTGGGGGAACTGAAGCAAGCATTTCTCGATAACTCCCAGAGGAGGATTTACAATTGGCAAAGTCAGGAGATGGGCTCTGGTGCCAAGGGGAGAAACTCTGCATGGCTCCCCTTTACATAAACAAGTGATCCAAAGGGCTCACGATTCCAAGTTGGGGGGCATTTTGTTTTTGTTAAAACAGTGCATTTGATTCAAGGGCAATTCTGGTGGCCGGGACTGAGGAAAGATGTGGGGGAATATACCGCCAGATGCCCCACCTGTATCATGGCAAAGAAGGGGGCGGGCCTGCCACTGGGACATTTACAACCCCTTCCCCCTGCTTCACACCCCTGGGAATGTATATCTATGGATTTTATAACTGATTTGCCTCCCTCGATGGGGAAAGCTATGATTTGGGTCATTATGGAAACTTTTTCTAAACAGGCTCACTTCGTACCCTGCAAACAACTCCCCACGGCCAAGCAATTGGCCCAATTGTTTATCCAGCACATCTTTCGGCTAAATGCTTTTCCTGCTAAGGTGATTTCCGACCGCGGCCCACAATTGTTGGCCCACCGTGGCTCCATCTTCTTTCAGCAAGCTCTGGGATCGCTCCACGTGGCCCCACCGCAAACCCAGCGCTTCGCGAGCGCCAGCTGCGGAGGGGGCAGCGTGCTTCCTCCTTGCCTGTGTGCCTGGCTCCACCTCTGATGCTTAAAGCAAGCGCCGGGATCGGGGGGCGGAGGGAGCGATCCCAGCGCTTGCTTTAAGCATCAGAGGTGGAGCCAGGCACACAGGCAAGGAGGAAGCACGCTGCCCCCTCCGCAGCCGGCGCTCGCGAAGCGCTGGGTTTGCGGTGGGGCCACGTGGAGCGATCCCAGCGCTTGCTGAAAGAAGATGGAGCCAGGCAGGGAGGTGCGGGGGAAGCGTCGGATCGGAGGCAGAGGCAGCAGGTCGCCCCCCCCCCCGGAGGAAGGTACGTACCGGTACCTTCGCTCCATAAGACGCACACACTTTCCCCCCCACTTTTTTTTTTGGGAAAGTGCGTCTTATGGTGTGAAAAATACGGTAATTCATTTTGCTACAAATCTTAATTCAGCCTTCATTTAGAGGTATTAATTTTTCTTTAAGTGCCAAACTTTCAGAAAAGACGTTTGGCATTATCTCTACTTTGGCTCCCTTAGTAACTAAATCCCACAAAATCCAGAACATATCTATTCTTGATAAGGATCTACATCTCTCTGAAAAATATGTAAATTCCTTTGAAGTACCATTTAACGGTCTCCTGATGTCCACCACACCTAAATTTTCAGTCAATTAAAAACAAAACTTAGGTAGTTTACCGTGTGTAGTTTTAATACTTTTTTCAGAAAATCTATCCAATTTTGCTGAAGACACTCCATTCCAATTACCCAATTGGTACCAACCAATGTTTCCTCTAAGCTGCAGAGTCTTGTGAGCAAAGGTTTGTGAGCTACTGGTATTAAAATTGTGAGCTATTGCATAATAGCGTGCTCTGAGGTCATCCTTCCTGAGCTAGGACAAAAATGTGTGAGTTGGAGGCTAAAAATCTGTGAGCTAGCTCACCCTAAGTCAGCTTAGAGGGAACACTGGTACCAACTAACATAAGAAAAGTTTATTAGTCTATCAATTGCCTGTAAAAAAAATCCCTTTATCCTCATTTGGGGCATAGATTCCCACTACCAGTGTCTTAATCCCACATAGAACAATTTCAGCCCCCACATATCTACCTTGTTCATACGTAAATGTCAATTCCGGCTTTAAATCCTGTTTAATATACAGCACAACACCATTTTCCTTCTTACCGCTTGCTGAAATAAATTCTTCAAGGGGTGCGTTGCTTAGGGTGAATAGGAAACCCTGGGACCCATAATCCTCTCAGGATGCAAAGGGCATACTGACCCTGGGCAAGGTTGGCAGGACAGACTATCACCCTCCTGCTGCTGCTGCTGAATAAAGACTTCCTCCACCAGACTTTCCAAACTGTGCATTGTGAATTCCATGATGCCCTCAAGGGCACCTTCCTGTCACCTCTTGCACCTTTGCTGCCCACACACATCTCAGCAAGGTTTCCTTTGTGCTGCCTCCATCATTTCCTTCTGCTACTGTTCATTGTGCTCTGTGTGCCGGACCGCTCCATCGTCTAGTCTCCCACAAGGTAGGGAGCACATGTATGCAGCTCCTTGAGGACTCGGGAACAATGGGCAGTATGATCCAAATCCCTGCTGCCCTGCTCCAATCATGGGCCCCTGCTGGTTTGAAGGGTCCAATAGGACGCGAGTGCGGGAACCTGGAGGGTATATATAGTTGACCCTGTTGGACCAGTCTTAAGTCTTTTTGAGTGCAGCCCTATATTATGCTGTGCAAATAAAAGAGCTGTAGTGTATCGCTAGGATGCCATTACGATATAACGCAAGGACGATAGACCAAGCAAACGCGGCCATGTGCAGAGGCGACTGGGCTGCCCCCAGGCGACTCCGCACAGGGCGCGAATCACCCCGCCCATCACAGGCTGTGGCGGGAAGTTTAACTGGCCAGGATTGGGCTGGCCAGCCAGGGAGGTTGTTCCGGGATATTGTATATAAGCGGGGCCTGGCCCGCGTGTTCTCTCTCTTGCAACGTGCTCCTAATAAAGAATGTTGCCCTACTTGCGTCTCCCGTCTGAGTACGTTACAGTGGCGACGAGGATGGGATTCTAGCCACATCGGCTATGTCGGAGACCAAGGGCACCACCAGGCCACGACCGCCGCCGCAGCCACCATGGCCAACCAGGGCGGAAACACCGGTCACGTTGAGCCGTTCGACCCCGCGAATCCAGAGGCCTGTGAGTCCTACGTGGAGCGGGTCGAATGCTACCTGAGGGCCAACAAAGTCACGGAGGACAGTATGAAGAGGGACGTTCTCCTGAGCGTCTGCGGGGCGGCCACCTTCGAGATCGCCAAAGGTCTCTCGGCCCCCGCCCGCCTCACGGAGAAGTCCTTCGCGGAAGTCAGTAGACTCCTCACTGGCCACTTTTTGCCGCAGCCGTCGCGGGTGGCCCGCCGGTTCCTGTTCCACAGAAGGGACCAGGCTGCGGGAGAATCGGCCGCCGACTACCTGGCGGCCCTACGCAGGATCGCCGGGAACTGCAACTTTCCTCAGCTAGAGGAGACCCTGGCCGATCGCTTCACGTGGGGCCTCCGCGACGAGAGGCTCCAGCAGAAGCTCTTCGCCAAGGAAGAGCTCACCCTCCAGAGCGCCTTCAGCAAAGCTGTGGCATTCGAAAGGACTTCGAGGACCTTTCCCAAGGCCCGCACGGACGCCGTCCACCACGAGGAGCTGGACCACGACCGCCCGGAGGAGGGAGAAGCCTACCAGCTGCGCCGCCCAGCCGGGCCACCCAACCGAGCATCCCCGCGGCCCCGAGCGCCGGAACGTCCCCCAGCGTCGGAGAGGTCTCCAGCCCCCAAGTGCGCCAGCTGCGGCGACCCCCACGACAGACGGGACTGCCAGTACAGGACCTGGGACTGCCGGAGCTGCAGGAAGACCGGCCACATCGCGAGGGCCTGCCGGACCAGGCCCAGCCGTCGGAGGCCGACCACCCACCAAGAGTCCGCGGAGTTCCACTCCACAGCATCCACGACCTTGCAGGTACTGAACTTGCCCCTCGCCACCCCCGATAAGATCAAAATGGCGGTCCTCATCGAAGGGAACCCCTGCCAAATGGAGGTGGACTCAGGTTCCTCCATTTCCATTATAGCAGAGGAGACCCTGAGGAGACTGTGCCCCCGCCAGCAGCTGCAATTAAGGCCGGCGGACTTCATACTCTGGGACTTCCAGAAGAACCCGGTGCAAATCGTG
This sequence comes from Heteronotia binoei, assembly GCF_032191835.1. NCBI lineage: Eukaryota > Metazoa > Chordata > Lepidosauria > Squamata > Gekkonidae > Heteronotia > Heteronotia binoei. Next base: position 14,652,009 of record NC_083236.1, on the reverse strand, counting down.
GGGTGGGCCCGGGTGCAAGTCGAGCGGGGGTCCTTCTACGGCCCGCTGGACATCCTGGTGGTAAAGCGCCAGCTTACCACCCTGCTAGGACTTGCGTGGTTCAAGCCCTTGGGGATCCGCTTGGAGGGGGTGGGACAAACCCTAACACCCAGGGGGTTCAGGGAGATTTGCCAAGAGTTCCCCGACTTATTTGACAGCTCCCTGGGCAGCTACAAGGGGCCAGCCATCTCCCTACCACTTGACCCGACAGTCAGGCCGATCAGGCTCAAGGCGAGGCGGGTCCCGTTCGCCTTGAAACCTAAAATAGAGGCCGAACTAGACCGCCTCACTGCCCAAGGGGTCCTGGAACCGGTGGACTATGCCACCTGGGAGACTCCCATAGTCACTCCGCTCAAACCAAACGGGGAGGTGCGGATCTGTGCCGACTACAAGTGCACAATAAATAAGGCACTGCAGGACAACCCCTACCCAGTGCCGGTGGTGAGCCACGTCCTGGCTGCCCTAGTGGGGTCTAAGATCTTCGGGAAGCTGGATCTGGCACAGGCCTACCAACAGCTCCCGGTAGACACTAAAACGGCGGAGGCCCAAACCATTGTAACCCACAGGGGGGCCTTCAGAGTGCGGAGACTACAGTTTGGGGTTAGCGTGGCTCCGGGGATTTTCCAAAGCATAATGGACGCTCTCCTTAAAGGGATCCCCGGAGTCCAGCCGTTCTTCGACGACATTTTAATCGCCGCCCCGGACCCCGAAGAATTTGCCAACCGCCTGAGAGAGGTGCTCCGCCGATTCCAGGCAGCCGGGCTCAAAGTCAAAAGGGAAAAATGCTTGCTGGGGGTCCCACGGGTGGAATTCCTGGGTTTCGCCATAGACGCAGCCGGCATCCACCCAACGGAAGAAAAGACCCGAGCCATCGTGCAAGCTCCGGCCCCCACCTGCAAAGCAGAGCTACAAAGCTTCTTGGGGGTGCTCAATTTTTACCACTCGTCCCTACCCCACAAGGCAGCCCTAGCAGAACCCCTACACCGGCTGCTGGACAAAAAAACTCCTTAGGTTTGGGGCAAACAACAAGCCGCCGCGTTTCAGGCGGTCAAGGACGTCCTGGTGTCCAACACGGTGCTCCACCACTTTGACGAGGGCCTCCCCGTCATCCTGGCTTGCGATGCGTCGCCTTATGGGGTGGGGGCAGTCCTGGGGCACCAACTCCTGGACGGGAGGGAAGTACCGGTTGCATACTACTCCCGCACACTGACACCAGCCGAGCGCAATTACGCTCAGATAGATAAGGAGGCTCTGGCGATCGTGGCGGGGGTCCGGAAGTTCCATGATTATCTGTACAGGCGGAGGTTCACTATAGCCACGGACCACAAGCCGCTCTTAGGTTTGCTGGCCCCGGACCGACAAACCCCCCAAATACTTTCACAGCGCGTGTTGAGGTGGAACCAATTCCTCAACTCATACACGTACACACTGGTCCACCGAGCCGGCAAAGCCATGGGCCACGCGGACGCTCTCAGCCGATTGCCTCTCCCAGTCACCGAACCTGACCCAGCCCCCGCACACCTGGTCATGTTGGTCGAATCCCTCCCGGAGCAACCCCTCCACGCCGCGGAGGTCACCAGGGCTACCGGGAAGAACAAAACACTAGCAAGAGTTCTCGACTGGGTGGTGAGGGGGTGGCCAGATGGGAACATGGGGGAAGAATTTAAGCCCTACAAAATGAGAAGAGAGGAGCTAGCAGCACACAAAGGGTGCATCCTATGGGGTAGCAGGGTGGTGGTTCCCCCCCCCCCGCTGCAAAAGCGAGTCCTAGAGTCACTCCACGAGACCCACCCCGGTATAGTCAGGATGAAGGCTCTAGCCAGGAGCTACGTCTGGTGGCCAGGGATGGACGAGGAGATCGAGAACTGGGTGCGGAGGTGCAGCATATGTCAAGAGTCTCACCCCGAGCCACCAAGGGCCCCGGTCACATGGTGGGAAACCACCCGGAAACCTTGGTCCAGGCTACACCTAGACTTCGCGGGGCCCTTCCAGGGACAGATCTTTCTGATCATGGTGGACGCCTACACCAAATGGCTGGAGGTCATTCCAGTAGCGTCCACTTCATCAGCCGCCGCAATACGGGCACTGCGGCGGGCCCTTAGCACCCACGGCATTCCGGACACTATAGTCACTGACAATGGGGCGGCCTTCACCTCGGGGGAATTTCAGGCATTCCTGCAGAGGTACCTGATCAGGCACATAAGGTCGGCCCCGTTCCACCCAGCCACCAACGGACAGGCAGAGTGAATGGTCCGAACAACCAAGGAAGCCCTGGGCCGGATTGTGCAGGGTGACTAGGACCACAGACTAGCCACCTTCCTGTTTGACAACAGGGTAACCCCCAACCCGGTCACGGGGGTAAGCCCGGCAGAGCTCCTCATGGGGCACAAACTTATCACGAGGCTCGACAGGCTGCACCCTGACCGAGCCTCAGACATCCGAAAGTCCCCGGAGATCCAGGAGGCAGCCCGGGGGTTCTTTGCGGGGGACCCCGTGTTCGCACGAAACTACGCCCAGGGACCCAAGTGGGTGGCGGGTCGGGTGCGGCAGGTAATTGGGACCCTCCATTACGAGGTAGCCACAGAGGGGGGCCAGACCCTTCCGCGGCACATCGATCAACTGCGTCGCCGCACCTTACCGGAAGTGCCAACCGACATAGAGGAGGCATCCCCCGGAGGAGAGCCCGTGAAGGGTCGGCCGGAGACCATCGCGCCGGCACCGACCCCGCTCACTCAAGAACACTCAGGACCAGCGGAGCCCGAGCAACCCCCAGAGGTCGACCTACGGCCCGCAGCTGCATCGCTTCCCGAGGAGGCTCCCGCCGCCGAAGCAGCGCCTACACCACAAGCCGCCCCCAGACGATCAACCCGGGAGCGCCGGCTGCCCGCCTACCTAAGGGACTATGTACAAAGACTAGGGGGGGAGGGGTGTAGTGTATCGCTAGGATGCCATTACGATATAACGCAAGGACGATAGACCAAGCAAACGCGGCCATGTGCAGAGGCGACTGGGCTGCCCCCAGGCGACTCCGCACAGGGTGCGAATCACCCCACCCATCACAGGCTGTGGCGGGAAGTTTAACTGGCCAGGATTGGGCTGGCCAGCCAGGGAGGTTGTTCCGGGATATTGTATATAAGCGGGCCCTGGCCCGCGTGTTCTCTCTCTTGCAACGTGCTCCTAATAAAGAATGTTGCCCTACTTGCGTCTCCTGTCTGAGTATGTTACAAGAGTTATGTTCACTGCCACCTCACCTCTTCATTGCGTGGAACCCACTATATTATAGCGGCAACGAAGATGGGATCCTGGTGAATGAGCCCAGCAACCGGCATCAACATGTTCCTGGATCTGGAGTCTCACACAGATCAATGTTACCCATTATCAGAAGTCTGTTTAGGAATACTGGGGAGCAGTTGCTGGCCTTGGCTGACAGGATCCTAGAAGGTACTTTGCAGACCAGAACTACACTTACGCTGGTTTCAGCCAATACTTATGATGTGTTGAACAAGGAGTCTCAGATTAGAATAGTTTTGGAGCAGAACATGGAGTAGAGAGGCCTTGAATTAGAGTAAACCAAAAGAGAAAATATGTAGCTGCCAGTTGGGCCTAGAGTCTGAAAAATAGCAAGATTGGCCTCATCATAAGATAGAAAAGGAAGGTAAGATCAAAGTTGTGGTATATGGTGGCCAACAGATAAATCTATGCATATGAAATCTGGAATAATTTTATCTGATAGTCATTGTTGTGATTAAAAAGAGAAGAATGTGTTAATAAAGCATATGCATATATTTAAGTGGATATATAGTTTTGGAGGCTGTTTGTAAATCTGTAAAATGGTTAATTAGCCAAGAAAGGGAGCCCAATTAAAGAGACAGAGATGATAAAGCATATTAATAGGAGGGTTCCAAATTGGCAGTTAATTTTGTCACAAAGGAAAGCTCCTTACTTTGTGTATCTATCACTGGGGAGACACATTGGACTCATGTTAAAGCTATCTTTAGTCTATGATTATATAAGTAGAATTGTCTGTTGGTATTTGTATATTGTCTTGTGTCACTCAATGTTAAAATTGTCATAGACACATCTTAATAAAGGATAAAACGGAAGCAATTTTTAAAACAGCATTTATTTGTGCATTGCGTTCACAACGAACCAGACACACTGTCTGCAGTCCCTCTCACCAGGAGAGTAATAATCTGATGTTGTAAAACTAACTAGAAACCCACTGGCAGGGGATGGGCGTGCTACAGCTGCCATATCCAGGTTGGGAAACTTGGAAATTTGGAGATGGCGCTTGGGGAGGACGAGGATCTTAGTGGGGTACAGTGCCATAGAATCTATCCTCCAAAGCAGCCATATTCTCCAAGGAAACTGATCTCTGTAGTCTGGAGAGGAGCTGTAATTCCAGGGGATCCCTAGGTCCAACCTGGAGGCTAGCATCCCTACCATAGCTCCTTATGGTCAAACCTATATGAGGTCAACCCTGGCAAGAGTCATTCGAAACACCATGTTGTTCAGTGTTTTTGTAAGATTGATAAAAGAGATCATCCATGAAGGTGGGTATCATCAATATGCTTCTGACACCCCCCCCCCCCCAGCTCTCATAATCCAAGCCACCGGATACAGCTCTCACTCTGCTTTGCTGGTGCCTTTTGGCTGTGGTCGGGGAGCGGAGGGAAAACAAGCTAAAGCAAACTGGACAAAATGAGGAGATGTCAGCCAGCACAGCTGATCCCTAGGAGGGTATTATGCTCCCATTTCCAATGGAGTGCGTTTCTCATTAACCAATTTAGGAGTTTTGCCTGCTTCAAGCGGGCAACATGCACACCCTTCGTAACAGGTAGGCCATATATTCTCAGTGTCATTGGGCCTTCCAGCTAACATCCCTTTCATCTTGTCTAGATTCAGATTCAGCCACTTAACCCTCATCCCACTGACTGTGGCTCTCAAACACTGGTCCAGGACAGATACTGCAGATCCCAGCTGCCTAGCCAGAAAGTGGCAAATTCTACCCCAGAGTGCCCCACTCCTCTCCCTACTATACACAAATGTCAAGCAACATTCCAGGCTTTTGCACCAGAAAGAGGTGTTCCTGTCTGACAAGAAGGAAGAAGGTGAGCCCCCAAATGAAACTTGTTTCTTTTAAGTGAATGTGGAAACCAACCCCCTTTTTGTACATTTTATTAGAGAGCCTTTCAAAAAAGCAAGAAGATAGAGGAATGTAAAAAAGCTTTGTAAATAAGTACACCAGTGGCTGCACTAATGATGACCTTCCCAGACTGCTCAATGATGTATTGGAATCAATAGAGTATATCTGGCAGGGGCCTGTAAGGCACAGCACAATGTGTGTGGCGGAGGAAGACTTTCTTTTTCTTACACCCCAGTTCCCTGGAACATCTCTCTCCACTTTCCATGTGACAACCATCATGAATCAGCCATGTCCCGTACAGCATCGGCAGTGACCTATTTCTCAATGCAGTCCGTCTGCTGCTGTGAGAGACCTCACAGGAAACAGGTCAGAAAACCCCATCTGCAAAGAAGAAGAAGAGCATCTTGATAGACCTCCACCGTTTTCGCACACAGCTTACCTCGCAGTCACAATCCTGTTCCCTCCGCAGCGTCCAGTCGGATTTCCCATCATCTGCGATGAAGTTACAGGAAGTGCCGCAGCTTTTGCATAGCAGACGTAAACCGCTAAAACCCAGTTTACGTTTGCTACTCAGAAGCTGCGGCACTTCCTGTAACTCTGGCGCAGATGGTGGGAAATCCGACAGACGCTGCGGAGGGAACAGGATTGTGACTGCGAGGTAAGCTGTGTGCGAAAACGGTCCTCATTTCTTGCACACAATTATGATGGTTCCAGAACTCACATCTTCTCCCCTGTCTCCATCCCACCAAAGATTTTACACCAAGAATACCCAGATTTTGCTTGTTGGGAAGCTTTCTGGAAACCAGTGAGAAGCAATTGCCAGCCTAATGACTCCCCTGCTACAGGCAGCAGGACGACCGATTTGTTTGTTATTTGATATTCAGTGCTCCAGGGTAACCTCTTGTGTGCAGACTTGTAGCTTACATGTGTGGGAGGTTAAGTGTCCAAGACAGACACTGAACCAAAGTTTATGCCAGGGGTCCCCAACATGGTGCCTGTGGATGCCATGGTGTTTACCACCATCTTACTTGGCTCCTGACAAATGTTTTCAGAAAGCAGGTGGAGCCAAGTGGGGCTTTTGTTCAGCACAGCTTCTGATTGGCCACTGAAGATCTGAATGGCTGCGCAGATTAAAACATTTTTTTGGTGGAAGCTGCCACCATTGTTAATCTGTCTCTCATTCCTTTTTTGTAGTGTTTAAATTTGTCTTCTTTGTACTTTGGACTTTTTCTAGGGTATATGTGTGGCTCTGCCTCCTGTGGCAGCCACTCTGGTTTATTCTGCCATCTGCAGCAGCCATTTTGTGGTTGCACCCACCCCAAAGGCTCAAAATGGTTGCGGACTGTTATGTATTTGCTGTGTTATGTATTGCATCTCATTGACTGAGCCTGAGACAGGCACTCCTTGCAAATCAGGATCCTGAAGCCTGGAAGAACTGGCCAATCAGGATGCTAGATATGTCACAAATTGTAACAAAGAGATGCAAATGAAGGATTCTGGAGTGAGTCAACAGAAGTAACTGTTGCCGGCTTGGTGGGACGGGCGCATGGTTAACCATAGCCAGTATATAATGAGTGAAGTGCCTGTGTTGTTTGTGACTGCTTCTTCTTGCAATAAAGTGTTCTTGGTTGATTTAGAGCTGGCTGAACTGTTTTATGCATTAAATCTGAATTCTTACTACATGTGTTTGTGAGGGGGAGAAAGGTTGAAAGAGCTGAATGGTGTCCAGAAGAGGTGACAAGCTTCTTGCCAGCCTTGGTAAGTTCCTCATGAACAACTCCCATGGAGATAGTGGGTAAGGTACTTGCCATTAGGCAAATTTACTATGCAGCCATTAGCATCACTGAGTCCAGTGAACCACAGGCAGTACACCCTAGCATTTACAAGATGCACCACATGCCTTGAAGGAGGTTTGCAGTCAGTGTCTTGCTAACAAACACCTGCTAGAAACACGCAAATAAATTAGTCACTTGAGAGCCAGTTTGGTGTAGTGGTTAAGTGTGTGGACTCTTATCTGGGAAAACCGGGTTTGATTCCCCACTTCTTCACTTGCAGCTGCTGGAATGGCCTTGGGTCAGTCATAGCTCTGTCAGGAATTGTCCTTGAAAGAGCAGCTGCTGTAAAAAGCTCTCAGCCCCACCTACCTTACAGGGTGTCTGTTGTTGGGGGCGGGGAGGGTAGAGGAGATTGTGACTGCTCTGAGACTCCGAGATTCAGAGTATAGTGCAGGATGTAAATCCAGTATCGTTCCAGTTCAACATTAGGAAGAACTTCCTGACCGTTAGAGCGGTTCCTCAGTGGAACAGGCTTCCTACTTGGGAGGTGGTGGGCTCTCCTTCCTTGGAGGTTTTTAAAGAGAGGCTAGATGGCCATCTGACAGCAATGAAGATCCTGTGAATTTAGGGGGAGGTGTTTGTGAGTTTCCTGCATTGTGCAGGGGGTTGGACTGGATGACCCTGGAGCTCCCTTCCAACTCTATGATTTTTTTATACTTATACATAACTCGTTGATGAGAGCCCCTCATATAGCTGTATAACATTTGGAATATATGAAAACCAGAGGAGGCAGTACTCTTCAGTGAGGGCAAACAAATAATTGTCCTCATTATTATGTGATTTTTATATATGCATGGCTGCCTGCCTGCTGGGACAAAGTCCTTGACAACTAGTGGGAAGACTCCACCATTAGGAATACAAAAGAGATGAGCTGACTTCACAGAACTTTCCCTTTCTCTAGAGAGGGTAAAGAACCCCCCTCCTAATTGGAGATTCACTGTCCAAAATGCAGAAGGATGGTTTTGCATGTTGACCACACGCCCTCCTTACCTGCCACCTGTGAAGGTTGCAGATTTCAACTCTTCTTCCTTGGAAGTTTTTAAACAGAGGCTAGATGGCCATCTGACAGCAATGAAGATCCTGTGAATTTAGGGGGAAGTGTTTGTGAGTTTCCTGCACTGTGCAAGGAGTTGGACTGGATGACTCTGGAGCTCCCTTCCAAGTTTATGATTCTTCTTCTTCTCCTCCTCCTCCTCCTCCTCTCCAGACAATAGCCAGATTCAGCACCTGTTATGGCACATCAATGCTTGTGCCGGATTCCTTCACTATCAGTCCTGATATGGCACAAGAGAATATTTACTTTTAAATCATTTGTCTTGTACTCGTAATTACCTTGATGGGAATAGCCTTCCAGAAATTCTTGAGATATGTTAATCATGAGCAGACATACCGATATATCTTTCCCAGCTTTCACTGCCACTTTGCTTTTGTCTTTTCTAAGTATGAAAGGTGTGCTAGTGGAAATCATAGAATCATAAAGCTGGAACGGACCTCCAGGCTCGTCTAGTCCAACCCCCTGCACAATGCAGGAAAATGTCTAATCCCTTCCCTGAACTTGGCAAGCTATTTTATCAAAGCATGCTGTGTCATGAATGTTTGCTCGAAGATACAATTTCCCATCCATTATGTGGATAGTAAAATGTGATTGCTGGTAAACAAAATCCTGACGTTTATTCAGTACAGCTCTGGCTAAATACTTATCTTGCGCATTATTTTTTGACATCTAAGTCTCCATTGTCATTTTGCAAAAATCAAACAGAGCAAAGAGTAAGGACACTTTCAAAGGGACACACTTTTGGCCTTGTTCTTCATTCCTGTTGCTGTACCCCTTTACACCGGCTGCTGCTTTCAAACTTTCTTAAGTGAAAAAGCTTCGGGTGTCTCGAGACTCTTCTCTTAATGGCTTCCTTGCTGTTTGGCTGTAATGTTTCAACTGCTTTGTCAGCTGCGACAGTTCAGAAGGAAAGGATTCGCCCTTCTTTGGCTCTGAATCTGAATGGCTGCCTTGCAGCAAGTCCGAAATTCTCGCTCCATCTGCTTCGGTGTGGTCAGGACACAACAATTACCTTCATCTTTTAATGAACTGCAGCGTCATTCAGGGATGTAGTTCAAACTGCGCCCACTTGGTGCAGGGAAAACAGCATCTGGCTCATCAATCACTTGAGAGCCAGCGTGGTATAGTCGTTAAGGGTGACAGACTCTAATCTGGAGAACCGGGTTCGCTTCCTCACTCTTCCTCTACATGAAGCCTGCAGGGTGACCTTGGGCCTGTCACAGTTCTCTCAGAACTCTCTCAGCCCCACCTGCCTCGCAAGACGTCTGTTGTGGAGAGAGGTAGGGAAGGAGGAGGCAAGCTCTGTCGAGACTCCTTAGGGTGGAGAAAAATGGGCTGTAAAAACAAACTCATTTTCTTCTTGATGCCGTGCTCCTCTCTTCAGAAGAATGCTTTGCACAGCCTCTACAACAAGCAGCAACAGGAGACTGGTTGCCTACTTTTGCTCCTTGTCTGCACTGAAAATGACAACATCCAGGGCTTTTTTTTTGGGGGGGGGGGCAGGAATGCGCAGGAACGCAGTTCTGGCTGACTTGGTGACAGGGGGTGTGACCTAATATGCAAATGAGTTCCTGCTGGGCTTTTCCTGCCAAAAAAGTCCCGGCAACATCCTAGAATTCTGACACCAACTCTGCCACCCGACAGTTCGTTCCTCTCTGCAGCTTGTAAATAGCATTGGTTGATGCAAATAAAAACACCTGATTCTGACTCTTCGAATTATTATACTGTTTCTAGCAGAACGTTTGCATCATTCAGTGGAACACTTATGGAATGGTACAATGTCAGATCGCCACAAAACGATAGCCTGTCAAGATCATGGCCATAAGAGGTATTGAATTCAGCGCCTGACCTACTCAGAACAAACTCCCTCTTTTACCCATACTGTTCCAGCAGGTGTTCTTTAGGGAATTGTTAATTGTTAATCAACTTTGACACACGTGATGCATCTTGCAGACTGTGATCCCACACTTCACTGATGCCATCGGTTCCCTTGCTTAAAGGGGATCAGGGCAAGCTGCATATTGGCATTCTCCATCAGGGGTTTTCATACGGAGCTATTATGAGACAGAGCAGGCTAATTCTATACATCGTTTTGGTACCTAATGATGAGGAAAGTCTTCAAGTTGTGGCAGCCCTTTGACTCCGACACGACTACCACAGCCTGAATGTTTCAGGGCGTTTTCGCACTTACCTTAAGCCGGAGCGACGTCCCTCTTCACCGTGCAGCGTCTGCACGGTTTTCGCACTAATTGCTCCGCAGCACCTGGAAGAGCCGCAAAGTCCCGCGGCTTTTGCATCGCAAATGTAAACTGGTTTTTGGCGGTTTACATTTGTGACGCAAAAGCCACGGGACTTTGCGGCTCTTCCAGGTGCTGCGGAGCAATTAGTGCGAAAACCGTGCAGACGCTGCGCGGTGAAGAGGGACGTCGCTCCGGCTTAAGGTAAGTGCGAAAACGCTCTCAGTTTTTCTCCTCCTTTCATATAATATTGGCTTAGTCACTGAAATTAATTTTATAACTTTAGTGGAAGCTGCAGTACTGGCAAATGGATTAACTCATGGCAGCCATTTTAGACTCCACACTCTGATTGGCAACACCTCTCTTCTGACCTGGGCACCAATATATTCCCTCTAAGCTGTGAAGTTCTTGTGAGATACTGGCATTAAAGTCGTTAGTGAGCGATTTGGCTACTGCATAAATCAGTTTGCTCTGGGGCCCTCCTTCCTGAGCTGAGACAAAAATGTGTGAGCCAGAGGCTAAAAATCTGTGAGCTAATTCACACTAACTCAGTTTAGAGGGAACACTGCTGGGCAGAGTGCTTACAGCTAGATTCCAGCCCAGGAGCACCTTAGAAACCAACAAAATTTTCAGGATGCGAGCTTTTAAGACTCAAAGCTCCCTTTGCCAGATACTCTTGAAAGCTCATGCCCTAAAAATCTTGTTGGTTTCTAAGGTGCTTCTGGGCTGGAATCTAGCTGTTCTATTGCAGACCAAGATGGCTGCCCTGGAATCACATCTGCTGCATGTGCCTTATGAAACAGAAAAAGCTTTCTGCCAGATGTTTAACTTGCCACTAGAGGAAAAGGAAAGGTCCCCTGCGCAAGCACCAGTCGTTTCCGACTCTGGGGTGACGTTGCTTTCACAACGTTTTCATGGCAGACTTTTTATGGGGTGGTTTGCCATTGCCTTCCCCAGTCATCTGTATTTCTCCACCCCCCCCAGCAAGCTGGGTACTCATTTTATTGTCCTTGGAAGGATGGAAGGCTGAGTCAACCTGGAGCCAGCTACCTGAACCCAGCTTCCGCTGGGATTGAACTCAGGTTGCTTTCATCAGCATTCCTAGAGGGAATAGTGACTTTGCCGGCAGGCTGGCCAGAGGGTGGGGTAGCATAGCTAGAAACAGTAAAGAATATTCATTGGCTCAGCTGAAGTTCCTAAGGGGTCACCCTGGAAACTTTCTCCCCTGAATCCCATTATCATTATCCCAGACTTTTTAGGGGGTGGTTTGCCATTGCCTTCCCCAGTCATCTACACTTTCCCCCCAGCAAGCTGGGGACTCATTTTACCCACCTCGGAAGGATGGAAGGCCGAGTCAACCTTGAGCCGGCTACCTGAAAACCCAGCTACTGCCAGGGATCGAACTCAGGTCGTGAGCAGAGCTTAGGAATGCAGTACTGCAGCTTTAATACTCTGCGCCACGGGGCAACATTGTTTATTATAAGAGCAGAGTGTGGATGGGCTGGGGGGGGGGGGCGGAAGCTTTGTGCTGTCCTCTGGCGGGGGGGGGGTGAATTTCAAACAGCCCATGGAAGGAGGTGAACATCAAGCAGCCCATGGAGAGGTAGGGTGGTGGTGGAATGCTCTGGCACTCTTCTTTCACTCTTCCACTCTTTTCTTATTGTTCTACCCAGTGCAAGCAAGACAGAAGGCCCTATACTTCAGAGATTATGGTATTCAGGGGCTAGTGCGAAGGGCTGCAGGGCTGAGGATCTTGCTCTTCGTTCTCCTTGACTCAGATGGCAATGGGAATAAAAGCTGGACTTGCTGGGCTCCCCACTCTGCTCTTGGCATACCTATGTAATTGCCAGTGGATGGTGAAAATGACTACCTTGATCAAGGGCACCACAGTGCTGCCAACCTGGAGTCTGAATCTGTCCAACCTCTGGACAGGTTGCAACAGCCACAAGAACTAAGAGTGCCATCGTATGCATATTTACTCAAGAGTAAGTCCCAACTGTATTAAATGGAGTTTACACTTCCTGGAAAGTGTGCACACCCTGTAATTCTCTGCAATTTCTTCTCCCCACAGTATACCAGAGAAAGCAGTGAAACTCCCATTATGTACAATCACATTTGGGTGCCTCCAAAGCGCCAAAACTGTTGTTTTAAAATGGTTTAATACTTTAAATTGCAATTGTTAATTTTAACTGATATTATTGTAACTGTTTTTACTGCTTTATGGTTTTATTGTTGATATTTAATGTTGTTAGCCGCCCTGATCCTGCTTCGGCGGGGAGGGCGGGATATAAATGCAAAAAATAAATAAATACCTGACTAAGAGAGCAAAGAAAGGCTCTGCCTGTTTCAAGGGCCACTGGAGATGTGTTCAATGTGCTCATAATGCACAACAATGCACAACATTCCCCCCTCCTACTTCAGACTTCCTCTCACTAGCGTTTGGGCCATATGGAGCCAGCAGGTGACCCAAACAAAATGGCGCCCATAAAACTCTGTGCTACTTTCTCCACAAAAGCGGGTGACAGTGTTTATTCATTTACGTGTACTTGGGTCACCACTGGGATTTGTTCCTGGCTAATGAAGTTTCTTGATGGGGCAAGTTCCTTCTGCCCCTTCCCCCCACAAAAAAGTTTTCCTATCTTAGCTGTTTGCTGGAACTAAGCCAATCATAGCTAACACCACTCATATCTGCTCTTTCACTCTGAGTTCTGTTCTCTGGTGATGTTGGAGTGTGACAACAGGATGTTCAATGGCTCTTTTTTTATACAATTAAATGTGAGGAGAACTTGTGAGAGTCAGTGGCCAATCAAACAAGCTGCCCGGGAGAATTGCAGGCTGTATGAAGAGGATGCATAAGAATTCCATTGCAGGCTGTATGAAGAGGATGCATAAGTCTCTCCCAACCATCTATGACATGTGGAGAGCCCTTCCTATATGCAGGATCTTGGACTGGGACCGATTCTGAGAGCCATCACAGGGCCTCTAAAGATTCCTTCTGGGCCACACCACCCTGAATCAACCCCAACATCAAATGGAAACAAACTGTATGATTTGCCTGGATTTGTTGGACCCAAAGTCCCAAGAATATTGTTTTCCTAATTCCTTCCACCTCTTGATGGTCCTCCTATAACCCCTGAGGTTCTCCTCTCATGTCTTGGTTCATATCCTTCTTGGGCTCCTAAGATGGTCACATGAAGTTGCGTTATACTGAATCAGACCATTGGTCCATTATGGTCAGCTGTCTACTCAGACTGGCAACAGCTCTCTAAGATCTCAGGCAGAGGTCTTTCATGTCACCTCCTACCTGATCCTTTCAACCGGAGAAACCAGGGACTGAACCTGGGACCTTCCACATGCCAAGTTGATACACTGCCACTGAACCACAGCTCCTACCCACATAAAATAAACATCCTTACACATAATTCAGGTTCATCTTTAGTCTTGTCCATTGAAGTTTCTCAGTCCCTCTAATTCACGGAGATGTTGATTTCTGGTCCTTTCTCTAGGTACATACGTTCAGACTAAAAAAGAGCACAGGCCAAGGAAGGTATTATTAAAAAGCTAAAGAAAACAACACACATATTGCTTGTATCTATGTTGTCCTTTCTCCCTACCACTGAAAAACCACTTTAAGAGAGTGTGATGAAAGACTGGGGAAGGTTTTTGGAGCTTAGAGAATAACTCTTCAACCGGGAGGAGTCTCCAATCCAAGCTTTTGGAGTCATCTACTTTCCCCTGAGTAAAAGTGATTTGCAGGGGCCAGATATAACAACTCAGTGGGTTGAGATCAATACTCCCTCTAAGCTGTGGAGTCTTGTGTGCAAAAATTCTACTTTGTGAGCGACTGGCATTAAAGTTATGAACTACTGCATAAATTTTTGTGCTCTGGTGCCATTTTCCCTGAGCTAAGATGAAAATGTGTGAGCCAGAGGCTAAAAAACTAGCTCACACTAACTCATCTTAGAGGGAACACTGGTTGAGATGTGAATCTGGAGCATGCCCTTGTACACACATGCCCACTAGTCCTCATCCTTCCGGAGGCCTATGAAATGAGGGCAGCTTCCAAGGCCAAAAATGAGGTGAGGCAGCAAGAGTCCCTGCCTAGCCCAAGAATAAAGAGCTAGAGGCACCAGAGTAGGTAAGGGACTGGAGCTTAAACTGCAGTCCACTGGAGACCCTCGTCATCAAGGGGCGTGAAGTTTAGAGAGAAGCTGGAGCTCAGCAGGAACATGATGCCATACAGTCTGCTCTCCAAAGCAGGGGATCTGATCTCTGTAGTCTGCAGATCACTTGTTATTCCAGCCTGGAGGATGGCAACTTTAGTATGCACACCGACACAGGGTTTTCCAGATCTACCACTGCCCACAGGTGCTATGCCCAGCAGCCCTCATCCAACACAGCCCTTGAAAAAAGGAGCCCTTCCCCTGCCTGTTTCTTTATTCCCTGCTGACCCGCACAGATGGGGAAGCGGAATGTATTGCTGACCCCATCCGCCTTGCCCCAAGAACTCAACAATGCTCACTTCCTCGCTGTCGCTCTCATCCAGGTCTTGCTTCCTCTTCAGTTCTTCCTCTTCCTCTTTCCTGTCCTTTTCGGGTATGATGTCATCCAACCAGGCCAGATCATGGAGGGAAAAGATGTATTCCATTGCCTTCCGGATGCCCACAAGAGCCAAAAGCTACAAGGCAAAAATATCACACTAAGGGAGGGTGAAGATGGTTTCTTTACATGGCAACAACAGACAGGGCACTTCACAGAGTAAACTAAGCGCCTAGGAGCTTACAGTGATTGTGGGGGGTGGGGGGAGAGAATAGAGGAAAGGGAGAGGTGTAGGCAGGATGGGACTTTAAAAGGCATGGTGTTGGGGGTTTCACTAACAGCACTCCCAGCATTTTGTCCTCAACACAGAGACCCAGGGTTCTGATTGGGATCAGGACCACACCAGGAAGAGGAGTTATGCCTTCCTCTCATGCAACATGCCCAACCCGAAGGAGGCTCTATTTGCCCCATTAGGGAAACTGCTAGATGAGCTCAGTCAACAGGCCAAGTAGATGAGACAGTTTGTGGAACTGCCAGCTGCTTTAGAAGGGGATTTACAACCATGCATAGCCCCAGTTCAGATAAGTGCTGTGCAGGGAGAGGAGAGGTGATCTAATCCTTCCACCCCGGCATGGTTGCGCCTATCAGAGTCACACACACACACACTCCTAATCTATCCATTAGATCAGCTGGCCTCCTCTACTGTACTATCCTACTGCACTGATTTGCTGCACTGTCCTGCTACGACATCTTAACATATTGTTCTGCTGGACTATTCTGTTGTATTGAATATTGTAATTGTTTTTTTTATTATTATGCTGCTGTGATTTTATTGTGATTTTATTATTTATGTTGTACTCCGCCCTGAGCCCCTATGGAGGAATGGGCAGAATATAAATAAACTGAACATGCACTTCAAGAAGGAGACCACGTCATCCACTTTGAAAGAACTGAAGTCCTTTCTACGGTCTCACATTATCATACCCGCCTGAACAGAGAAGCTATTGAGATTTACAAACACCAGCACAATTTTAACAGAAAGGAAGAAGGCATTTTCATCCACCAATCTTGGTACCCAGCTCTGCAAAACACCCTACAGACTATAAATTGCAGAAAGTCTCAGAACAACCAGCAAATTCCACAGAACAATCAGCACAGTCAACAACCATCTTCCTTATCTTCAAACCCCTTCCAACCTTCCCAGCAATTAACACAGAACAATGGTCACATTCAACAGCCAGTTTCCTTATCACTACCCTTCCAGGAAGCCCCACCAAACAATGGGCACATCCACAAACCAATTGCCCTTTCATCACACCCCCTCCAGCCTAGAAATAGCAGCTCTCCAGCAGCCCTGGCCCCACTCAATGCACAGCAGCCAAGAAGGTCAGAGCGCCTGCTCCGGCTGCAACGCCACTGAGGATGTTCTCCGCAGCTGAGAACGAAACGTCTGGAAGGAAAACTTTCTCCAGTAGAACACGGCACTTGATCCCGAAAGATTCTACAAACCCTAATGATGTTACCAGCCGTGAAAACCTGAAATCTTTGATATAAATAAACTAATAATAATAATGTTGTATATGTGCTTAGAATTGTATCTATAAACTGGAGTTCTTGCCTGGCTCACTGGGGCCTGAAGGACAGAGCTTGGGGGACTCGGGAACAAGAGGCAGCAGGATCCAAATCCTGCTGCCCTGCTCCAATCAAGAGCCCCCGACTGGTTTGAATGGTCCAGTCACTGGCAGTGCGGGAACTTTGGGTGTGTATATATAGCGGGCCCTGTGGCCCTAGTTTTCAGTCTTCATAGGCAGCGCTATACCATGCTGTATTCAATAAAAGAGCTATGTTCACTACTATCTCGCCTCATTAATGTACAGAACCCACTATATTATAAATAATAATATATATAATATATTCCCCTTTACTTTGGAAGGGAAAAAATATAGGCACACATATTTGGCCATCCTTTTCCCCTTAGGAAGCCAGAGGGAACACTTCTGAAAAGGAAAACTATGCAGGAGTACAAAGGAGTACAAACTAGGAGATGGGTGTGTGAAATTTCCAGAGCTCCCAGTATTCCATCTGCTTTGATGTTAGGACAAACGGAATTTGAGATAGTGGTAAAAGGGGGTCTCCAATGTAGTGCCCATGGGCCAGGTGGGGCTTTTGCCCAGGAAGGCTTCTCATTGGCCACCGGACAGCTTTTGTCCAGCAAGGCTTCTCATTGGACGTGGGAGTTCTGATTGGCTGGGCAGATTTAAAAAAAAATGTTGTTTTGGCAGCAGCTGCCACCACAACCCAGTGATGTTTGCTGTGTGACTGAAGGTCAGCTGTGACAGCCATACTGCGGCTGGCTCTGCTTCCTGCAGCCAGCAGCCATTTTGTGGCTGGATTCACCATGCTGTGTCAGAATGCCAAAGATGATTTTAAAAGGTTGAGAACCCCTGTGGTAAGGTATTCAGTTGAATATTAGATAGGCAGATGGAGACGTGGGACTGGGCAAAGGGAGAGCGATGCAGGCTAGAGGGGTAGAGCTAGATCTTGTTGGTGCAGAAGCCTTTTTTTGGAAAGCCCCAGGGAGCTGATGAAGTCCCACAAGGATGGTGTGGAGATAGAGAGTAGCAGGCAACCAGGAATAGAACACTGAGAAGGGGGGAGGTTGAGGAGCCCCCCCACAGTGGAAATGAGGGCTGCGTTAGGACAAATCAGGGAAGCTGCCCGCAAGAGCAGACTGGCAAGTAGAGTGGGACTACAGCAAAATACCACGTTTAGAACTAGACCAAACATTCATTGACAATATTCAAAATGCATTGACTTGGGAATTCAAAATCTGGATTCTGAGTGCGAAAATTTGTCACAATGTTTGGCCACCAAATTAAACATGTCTAAAATCTTTGCGTGTTATCCATGAAAGGGTGACTTGTGCCATCCTATCAGCCAGCCAACTCAATTAAATGTTTGATGGAGGTAACAATGGATGTCCAAGAAAGAAATGAAACATTGGTTTCTTGTTGATGTATTCGTGGTGGATATAAAATGCTGATGTCAGCTGCAGAATACTCCAAGAACGTTTGGTGAATATTCAGCAAACTCTTGACATCACAATTTGCTGCGGAAAGTAATTTCCACCCAGACAAGTGCTGCCACAAGGCTGAAGAATTCTTTTTTGAGGAGGCTGGAGAAATTCACATAGAAAAAGTATTATCTGAGTTGGGCAAAAAGAGAGTAGAAGGAGCCCCGTAAATTGTATCATGAGAAAACCTGGGGGTACAACCACAAGAAAGCTGACCAGACTGTCTCACCATCAGTGGAAAGATAATCGCAGCTTCGGTTGACTTCAGGATCCACAGAACAGCCAGGCAGAGAATTTGAATGAAAGTGAAGAGATGGACTCTGCGTAATGGAACGTGGCGGAGATAAATGAAGTCAGGCTGATGTTTGGCTGGCATCAGCAGGAGCTGAAGTCTGTCCGTCAACTGGAAAATAGAAAAGGCGCATGAGAACCCTCCTGTAGCCCCAAATATCTCACAATGGAAAGCTCCTGTCCTGGAACAGGATGATGTGCAATAAAAAAAATGTGAAATAACCATCAAACATTATCAGAGACAGCAATGGGTTGTTTGCTGAAGGCCACATAAATACGTCCAGGTAAAATACAGCTCTGAAGATACAAAGTAGGGAGTAAATATAGGTTGGAGGCTAAAAGGGAGCTTGTGTGCTGCAGGTGTATGTCTTGACTCAATCATACATTTACCAGAGCCATTTCCACATGAGTTATGCGCCCCAGATCCAGTGCTGTGGGGAAGTGCTTTTCCCCCACTGCTCCCCCACAGAATTGTGGCGCATTCATGCACTTCCAAGGGTTTCCCTGGATTTTATCTGATCTTTCTCAAACTTGCTTTGCTCCAAAGTTTTGGGGAAGATCATGCAAAAGCTTGAATGGCTGCTGTGTGGGTGAAGTTTAGATTTCCCTGTTCGCATGGCAGCCATCTTCCCAGATCCTGTCCCCATAGGGAGCCTATACAGCAGGCCTGTACCTCCCCTTCCTCAACCTCCTCATCAACGGTTTGCTTATTTATTGTTCTTTGATTTGTATCCCACACTCCCTGCAACGTGGGCTCAGGACGGCTAACAGGTTATGGAACATCGTGATGAAAAACAGAAGATAAAGCTTTAAAAATCCAGTCACTTAAAATTCAAATTCTGTGCTAAAAACCAAAGTAAAGTTACCACCGTAGTAACACACAGACAGAGCAGTGTCGTGGGATGTTGAGCTACTAAGCACTAGGCTGAACTGACAGCAGGGGAGACGAAGGCGCTCTTCTGAAGACTAAAACTCGAAAGGCTCAGAGGTAATGAAATATAGCTGTGACTGGGAATTTATACAAACCTACATCCTCCCTAGTTACTGTCTTTGAAGTAGCAGTGGCTCTAGGGTGCTGATGCACCGCTGGTGCCCTAGGCAAGGTGCCCCGCCCCTAGTGAGAGCAAGCTCAGCGGCTGCACAGCACAACGGCTGCACCTTAGAGTGCGCATCGCCAGGCTGCTGCAACTCCACCTCCTGCATCTGACGCATGGCTATTTCCCTCACTGTGGAGACAAGAGTGGGGAGGAGGGCCCTAACTGGCCCCCCAGGGCCACACCCCAGGCATCTGCCAAGGGCTGCCTAGTGGACGGGCCACCCCTGCTTTGAAGTTCAGAGCAACAAATGGCTCTGGGCAAACATTCAAGAGAAGCTGAAGAGCTGACTTTTGTATCAGCCAATAAACAGGCAAAAATAAAACAGTCTAAAACAAAAGACCCCCTCGGCAGTATGTGCCATCGAAACAACAAACCACTTCGCTCCTTTGGATGCAGGTGGGAGCTTGTTCTACCAGGCTGGGGGCGGGACTGAAAAAGCCCTGGCCCGAGTTGAGGCTAGGCGGACGTCCTTTGGAACAGGGACTGCTGGACGGTGTTGATCAATTGAGTGTAAAGCTCTGCAGGGCATATGCAAGAAGAGATGGTCCCTGAGTTATGCAGGCCCCTGGCTGCATAGGGCTTTAAAACTCAGCATTAGAAACTTGAGCTGGATCTGATACTCTATAGGCAGCCAGCCTTATATACAATATAAGTAGGACTGCCAATCCCCAAGTGGGGGCAGGGGATCCCCTGGTTTGGAGGCCCTCTCCCTGCTTCAGGGTCATCAGAAAGCAGGGGGGGGGAAGAATGTCTGCTGGGCCCTCAATTATTCCCTATGGAGATCGATTTCCATAGAGTATAATGGAGAATTATTCCATGGGTATCTGGGGCTCCAGATGTGGCTATTTTTTGACATTAAGGCACTAAACTTTCAGCATAGTATCTGGTGCCTTTCCTCAAAAGGCTCTCCAAGTTTCAAAAAGATTGGACCAGGGGGTCCAATTCTATGAGCCCCCGAAGAAGGTGCCCCTATCCTCCATTATTTCCTATAGAAGGGAGGCACTTAAAAGGAGCACAGTCCCTTTAAATGTGATTGCCAGAACTCCTTTTGGAGTTCAGTTGTGTTGTCACACCCTTGCTCCTGGCTTCACTCCCAAAGTCTCCTGGCTCCACCCCCAAAGTCCCCAGATATTTCTTAAGTTGGACTTGGCAACCCTAAATATAAGGGAGATAATAGTGACATACGTTACAAGCTTATTGTAACAGAATGAGTGCAAATAATGCATGTGAAGGATATTCAGTATTTGAAATGTGCCACATGATTAGCATTTTGCCAGCAGCTCCCCTATTAAAGGCACTCTTCTAGGGATCCCTGTGTGCCTGAGAACAGAGACAAGCCACAAGGCTTCCTCCCAGCTTTGCAGGTGGAATGAACATTTACATACTAATGGAACAAACACTGGCTCAGCCATCAGTCTCGCCTGCCCCATAGTGCTGTCCTTGCCCTTTGTGCATTTATTTTAATTATGTTAACCCCGCTTTTCTGCCCCCATCGGGCCACCAAGGTGGCTTACAAATTAAAACATACAAATTAAAATATCCTTAAAAGCCATCAAAACCAACACACAAATACATCATTATTGTAAGTAAAAAACGGTAAAGGTAGTCCCCAAACCACTCTGGGGTGACGTCGCATCACGTTTTCACGGCAGACTTTTTACGGGGTGGTTTGCCATTGCCTTCCTCGGTCATCTACGCTTCCCTCCCAGCAAGCTGGGGACTCATTTTACCGACCTCGGAAGGATGGAAGGCTGAGCCGGCTACCTGAATTCAGCTTCCACTGGGATCGAACTCAGGTTGTGAGCAGAGAGCTCAGACTGCAGTACTGCAGCTTTACCACTCTGCGCCACAGGGCTGCTTTATTGTAAGTAGGATCCTATTTATGTCATTTCTGTACCACTTCATGTGTTATTATGCTATGCTTCTGTTTCTTTCTGGTGGTTTCAGGCTTCTAATCCCCTAAATGCATTAGTCATTGAATGTCCCGTGTTGTCAACTGGGCTGGCTCATGATGTGTAAATCCACCTTGAGTCCATGTGAGAAAGGCAGACTGCAAATCATGTCATTCAATAAACCATAAAAAATCAACACAAATTAAAACCAAAGTTTAAAATAAATTAAACCTCACATCATAAAACCACATTTTAAAACCATTAACGAGAAAACGACAGTTAAAACATTGGGGAGGAAGGAGGAATCTCTGAGGAAGTGCTAAGTAGCACAAACAAGATCTGGCCACTGTGGAGCATTCCCTGGTTACCTCTAGACTAGCTTACTGCACCATACTCTGCCCTTGAAAAGAGTGTTTGGAAACTGTATTAGGAGCAGAATGCTGCAAACAGGAGGCTGACTGGAGAGGACTGTAGGGACCATAGCACTCTAGTACTGGCTTATCTACATGGGCTCTCAATTGACTTCCAGGTACAATTCAAGGTGCTGGTGTTGATCTCCAAAGCCCTACCTGGTTTGGGACCAGCACACCTGAAGGACTGTTTATTCCTTTATGAACTTGCCTGACCACTATGTTCATCTTCAGGGGCCCTGCTTTAAGTGCCTTTGCATTAGGAGACTACGCAAATGGCTACCTGGGGGAGGCCCTTCTCAGCCATGGTACCAAAATTCAAGAATTCTCTCCCGTGGGTCATTTGTCTGTCCTCCTCTGTTGTCATCTTTTGCCAGTAGGTGAAGACTTTTTTTTGTTGTGCTTGGCATTTCCTCAGTGATCCCTCCTTTCCCACCCAATTTTTTTAACAATTGTTTTTATATCTTTGTATGTATTTTAGCTCTGTTTTTAACTGTTTTAATGATGTGTGTGTGTGCGTTTTGGAGGTGTCAACTGGTTTTAAAATGTGATTTTATGATGTATGGTTTAATTTGTCAGCCACCTTGGTGGCTCTTCTGGGGGCAGAAAGCCAAGATATAAATTTTGTAAATAAATAAACAATTATCAAAGATTTCAGGTTTTCACGGCTGGTAACATCATTAGGGTTTGTAGAATCTTTCGGGATCAAGTGCCGTGTTCTACTGGAGAAAGTTTTCCTTCCAGACGTTTCGTTCTCAGCTGCGGAGAACATCCTCAGTGGCGTTGCAGCCGGAGCAGGCGCTCAGACCTTCTTGGCTGCTGTGCATTGAGTGGCCCAGTGGTAGGGCAATGCCACTCAATGCACAGCAGCCAAGAAGGTCTGAGCGCCTGCTCCGGCTGCAACGCCACTGAGGATGTACTCCGCAGCTGAGAACGAAACGTCTGGAAGGAAAACTTTCTCCAGTAGAACACGGCACTTGATCCCGAAAGATTCTACAAACCCTAATAAATAAACAATTCTTGCACACACTTCTAGTGCTGGTACCTTCTGTTTTGCACCCTACTGAAAGGAGCTGGTTGGAAATCAAGCCAACAGCACATTCTTTGCTGCAGACCTTCAGATGATTCTCCTAGCAATGCTTTGCACTCACCTGGATGCTGCTAAGGGCAGACACACCCATGTAGAGAAAAATCCCATATAGCACAGGCATTGGGATAAACTGCAGGAAAACAAAGGCAAAGCATCAGTATGGCCATCATGGGGCTTTAATTAATTTATTTACTTCACTGATACCCTGCTTTTCTCTCCAATAGGAATCCAAAGGAGGGACGGTGGCTCAGTGGTAGAGCATCTGCTTGGTAAGCAGAAGGCCCCAGGTTCAATCCCCGGCCTCTCCAACTATTAAGGGTCCAGGCAAATAGGCCTGAAAAACCTCCGCTTGAGACCCTGGAGAGCCGCTGTCAGTCTGAGTAGACAAGACTGACGTTGATGGACCGAGGGTCTGATTCAGTATATGTTCATATATGTTCAAAGCAGCTTTCATCATTCTCTGGTCCTCCATCTTATCCTCACAACAACCCTGTGAGGTGGGCTAGTCTGAGAATGTATTACTGGCCCAAAGTCCCTCAGCAAGCTTTGATGGCAGAAGGTGGATATGAAACTGGGTCTCTCAGATCGCAGCCTGAAAATCTACCCATTACACCACTGTGGCTGTAGAAGACTGGATCCTATCAGACTTTGCAGTTCCAGTCAGAATTGGTAGAGGCAGAAAGCTTTGTCAGGTTGCAGCTGGCTTATGGCGAGCTTGTAGAGTCTTCAAGGCAAGAGATGTTCAGAGGTGGTTTGCCATTGCTGGCCTCCGTGTCATGACCCTGCTATTCCTTGGAGGTCTCTCAGCCAGATACTAACCAGGGCTGACCCTGCTGAGCTTCCAAGATCTGATGAGCTCAAGCAAGCCTGGGCCATTCAGGGCAGAAGAAGAAGAAGATGATATTGGATTTATATCCCGCCCTCCACTCCGAAGAGTCCCAGAGCGGCTCACAATCTCCTCTACCTTCCTCCCCCACAACAGACACCCTGTGAGGTGGGTGGGGCTGGAGAGGGCTCTCACAGCAGCTGCCCTTTCAAGGACAACCTCTGCCAGAGCTACGGCTGACCCAAGGCCATGCTAGCAGGTGCAAGTGGAGGAGTGGGGAATCAAACCTGGTTCTCCCAGAGAAGAGCCCGCACACTTAACCACTACACCAAACAGGCTAGGCTGTTCCTTTAATCACTGTACATCCAAAAGCTGCATTGCTGATTGGATCCTGCCCTCTCCCAGGGGAAGGACGGCTAACTTTTCAACCACTTTCCATGGCTGCGTCATTCATGGTAGCTGGCAACCCTACCCACGGGAGGCATTTTATTAGATCTGTAGTATTTAGCATGCAAAATCTTTCATCACCATGGCAGGGGAACTTCTGTGTAATTCCAACTACCAAACAGCTGTTAAAAGCACACGGCCAGGCCGGCCTTTGTTTCCCCTGGCCAGCTGGACACCCTTCCCATGGAAGACATTTTCTTAAACGAGAGACATTAAATAGCAGCCATCAAGGATACCGTGAAAGGCAGGGTGTGTGTGACCCATTCCTGTTTCAGACATCCGTGCAAGAGTACTGCACCACCACCACCTTACATGGGTGCGACCCTGCACACACTCTCAAGTTAGGGTTGCCACCTCCGAGTTGGGAAATTCCTAGAAATTTGGGGATGGCTCTTGGGGACGGCAGGGTTTAGGGAAGGGAGGGACCTCATCAGGGATGTGATGCCAGAGAGTCCATTCTCCAGGGGAACTCATCTCTGTAGTCTGGAAATGTTGTCATTCCAGGAGATCTCCAGGCCCCACCTAGAAGCTGGCCACCCAGTCTTTTCCATATGTCTCTTTTGAGCTACACTTCTGGGGCTCTAAGACCAAACATGCTGTTGGGTCAGCTGAGACAGTGGAATCATCTGAGGCTTCAAGGCGGTGCACTTCAAGAAGCACATCCTGTCTTAAGAACTTGGAACGTTTTCTTATAATTGTGTGCTGCCAAGTTGAAGCTGACTGATGTGAGCCCGGACCACATGCTTTTTAGGGCAAGGTAGCGACACAGCGGCAGGGGATGGCACGCCAACTCTGAAGTCTCTTGCCTTGAGAACCTCACAGTCCTGCGGTCACCCTTGGTTGGCTGTGACATGATGGTTACAGCACAGACATGATTAGATGGGAGAAAAGGTCAACCTGTCCTCTGCTTATCCCATTCTGATGATCCATCCTGACTCCAGGGCCGATATGCAAATCTTCCTCCTTAAATCAACACATACAGATCCTGAAACTCTGTCTTACCTTGAGGACAGGTGCCAAGAACACAGAGAGACCGGTCAGAAGAAAAACCATCAGCCCCGTCATCCTCTGCTCCCTGCAAACAAGAGCACCTGTGGTTATACCTTCAGGTTGCCCTGGATGTCTACTGCTGCCTTTCCCTTCCAGCTACTTCTATGGCAAGCGGTGGAAGGAAGGCTGGATCTGGGCATCTCTGCTCTTGCAGGCCCAGCAATTTTCTAGCTGTGCAAAGGGGAAACATGGCAGATAACATGGCTTGCGAAAGCCCATTTTGGCAGTGGGACGGAAGGAGCGGCTGCCATACCTGATTCCCAGGAATTTTGGCTGCTCCCCTGGCGCACACGTGGTGGTCTCCTTCTTCAGGCTGTCCATGTGGGCCAGGGAGATGACTGTGGCAGACACATACCAGGGCAAGCCCATGACTGAGGTGAGAATCATCAGAAGGGAGACACAGAAGAAATCCAGGTGAAATCCTGCCCCTTTCTGCAATCAGACAGTGTTGTTAATGCTCAGAGAGACCTGATGGAAGAAACAGGATCAAGCCCTGCATTCTATTTTCCTGCCCATGCATCGCTCCGTTGATTTAGTGGGGAAAATAACATTTCCATACATTGTGTAGCTTGTTTAAGTCTGTCTGCTTGCAGTGGAGTTTTAGCATGTCATCTTCAGGAATCTTCAGAACACAATTTTTGACTGTTTAGTAGCCAAAACCTTCTCCCTCGCAGTAGATTGAGCTGTCTGCTCCATCCCTAACACGTACTCCAGAAACAGCCTAGTAAACTCCAAGGATTGCCTGCCCCTGTTTGACCCCACCCACCCAAACTTTATGGCAGCTACGCTCTATCTCATGCAGCTCATGCCTCTGCTTTTCCACAGAGACCTCTGAGAGTGGGCTCCTTCCACATCAGACGCTCTGTACAGTAAAGCAAAACGAAGAGTCTTTGAATGATCCATCCATCAGCGGCACAAAAGATGGAAAGTGCTGAGTTAGAACTCAAGGAATTAAACACCTGCAGTTATCCTGGCTTAAAAAGGGGTTTCTTACCCACCAGGTCTTTTTTTGTAGGAAAAAAACTCAGCAGGAACTCATTTGCATATTAGGCCACACCCCCTGATGCCAAGCCAGCCACAGCTGCATTTCTGTGCGTTCCTGCTCAAAAAAAGCCATTACCCACTATAAATGCCCAACTGGACTCACTTTTCAGCAACTTTAATAGGCTTTTCTAATATTCTGGATCTCTTCTAACATTCTGGATATGGATATCCACATCATTCTGTACATTACATATCATACGATACTGATGTTAACTAATTTTCTTATGCTTCAAACTGCTTCTTCCTCGATTAATTGCTGTTTATCCTACTTAATGACACTTTTGTTTATCTGCACCCTGAGAGGGAGAGGCTGGAACCTCTGACATGATCCCTCATAAGCCATTAAGTGTAACAACCTCGTCCATTCTAGTCCCTTGCACAGAGAAGCGCATGTGAAAGACTTACGATAGGAATCACACCACACCTCTCTCTGCCCACAACGCCTCCCTTTCCCTCCTCTCCTGCTGTAATTGTCCCAATTAAAATGTGGGAAATTGTTTTCCTTTCGTAGCATCTGAAGAAGGGAGTTCTGACTCTTGAAAGCTCCTGCTGGAATGAATGTGGTTAGTCCTTCAGGTGCCAAGGACTTCTGCTTTATTTTGCCACAAAAGCCTTTGTCAGCTCCAGCCAGGTTTCTAAATTCCCTCTCTGCCTTGTCCTTCACAGTCTCCTTATTTCTTGGGCTGCAGCTGTTGGCCTTCACACCCCCTCACTCTTCTCCCATCCAATAGACTTGCAAAAGGCCATTAGCTTCCATTCATCACATTAATAAAATCATGAAGTTAAAACCTGTTATCTGTCAAAGGCCGTTGCCTAGCATCATCTGTTAGAGCACGTACACTGGCTTGCTGAAGACAGAAAGGTAAGAAAGGCCACATACTAAATAATGCACTTTCAATCCACTTTCCATGCACTTCCTGACTGAATTTTGCAAGTTCACACAGTCAAATGCAGTTGGCAAAGTTCATGGAAAGTGGATTGAAAGTGCATTATTTAGTGTATGTGACTGCAGCCAAAGAGAGCTGTTTCCAACGGCACTTTTTCCTCCATGGGATAAAGTCTGTCAAGGAGTCCAGGCCTGAACTCCCGGGTCTCCATGGCAACAGTACACAAGTAACCAGGCTGTTGTTTAATTTTTTTTTTAAGTTTTATAAAGTTTATTTAAGTATTCCATTTCTTTTAATACAAGAATTTATAGCCAACGTATACTCTAAAACTGTGCAGCAAGAAAACAAAAAAGGTAGCTCAACTGTCAAACGTTTTTAGAACTGGTGTTAGATGGCACAAACCTTCTTTGCAAAAGTCAAAGACCAAAGCTCCAGTATCCTCTAAGCTGCCAGCAGCTGCAATTTAAGCAGGTCATAGTTCAGGCTTTTCGTCCATCAGAATGACTAGGGTTGCCAGCCCCCCAGGTCCCAGTGGGGGTTCTGCTTTTGGGGACTTTGATCTGCTGCTGCCAGCCAACTGGCTAGTGGGGGAAACCCCGCCCCCAAAAAGGATGTTTCTGTACAGCATCCCCAATGGGATGACATCACTTCTGGGTGATGTCATTGCACCAGGGACATCGTGTGGCAACACTCTAGTTTTTGGCCAAACTCTATGGTTTTTGAGGCAACAACCCATAGAGTTTTGCCCCAAACCCAGAGCATAATGCGTGATGTCTGCCCACCCCCGGAACACCTCCCAAATTCCCCCACCGCCGGGGAAAGGAGCCTTGGAAAGTCTGCACTGGCTTTTTTTGCAGAAAAGCCCAGCAGGAACTCATTTGCATATTAGGCCACACCCCCTGATGCCAAGCCAGCTGGAACTGTGTTCCTGTGCGTTCCTGCTATTAAAAAAAAAAAAAACTCCCTCCCCCAGATCATTCTAAATCAGACCTGCAGAAAATCAGGAAAACAACATGGAGAACGGGGAGGGACGGTGGCTCAGTGGTAGAGCATCTGCTTGGGAAGCAGAAGGTCCCAGGTTCAATCCCCGGCATCTCCAAAAAAGGGTCCAGGCAAATAGGTGTGAAAAACCTCAGCTTGAGACCCTGGAGAGCGGCTGCCAGTCTGAGAAGACAATACTGACTTTGATGGACCAAAGGTCTGATTCAGTAGAAGGCAGCTTCATATGTTCATATGTTCAACAGTTGGCAATAAAATCATCAGGATTCCATGTGCATCTTATACACCTTCAGGACTGCACAACTACAAAAATGTAGACTTTGGTATGCACATCTTCTGTAAGGATGCTAGAGGGTGCATTGAGATTACCTGAGATTTCCTCTGGCCACCCACCTCTCCATTCCTTTTAAAAGCCCCTCTGATCAGAATTTGGTGGTGTTTCTCTTGCTTCTTGACACAGAACACATCCCCCCAACCCCATGGAAAAAAAAATGGCAGGTCTCTTGGGTCTGACCAAAGCACACTCCTCCGTATAGTAATGAAAACACCCCATAGATTCCGCAGATCGGTTTCTCATTAGGCTTTCTTTGTGTCTCTTTGTTGTCTTATAAACTCTCATAATGTAGAAGTAGCCGGATTCCCAATTAAATCTTTCAGCAATGCCCAGAGGTGTGAGGCCATTATGCTGGGTGACGTGACCACTGCATAAGCAGTACATTGCCTGGATTCCTTGCGTCAGACACATAGTTATGAGCCAATCCTCCTCCCCCTCCCATTTCAATATCATTCTGCTTGTAAGTATTGACTGAATGTTCCTTCTGACGTGAGAGAAGAAAACAATCCAAAGTACATTCATTCCATCTAGAAGAAGAAGAATTGCAGATTTATACCCCGCCCTTCTCTCTGAATCAGAGACTCAGAGCGGCTCACAATCTTCTATATCTTCTCCCCCCACAACAGACACCCTGTGAGGTGGGTGGGGCTGAGAGGGCTCTCACAGCAGCTGCCCTTTCAAGGACAACCTCTGCCAGAGCTATGGCTGACCCAAGGACATTCCAGCAGCTGCAAGTGGAGGAGTGGGGAATCAAACCCGGTTCTCCCAGATAAGAGTCTGCACACTTAACCACTACATCAAACTGGCTCTACCATTTCACTTCCTTCTGAAGGCCTTTTTCTTTCCCTGCCCTGGAGTTTCTGGACACCTGACCTCATGAGGAGGCACAATAAGGAAGGAAATGCCCCAGAAGAACTGACCTGGATGACTGGAGTTCAATAAGAAAAAAAAGGTAAAGGTAGTCCCCTTTGCAAGCTCCAGTAGTTTTCGACTCGGGGGGGGGGTGGGGGTGGGATGCTGCTTTCACAATGTTTTCATGGCAGACTTTTTACGGGGTGGTTTGCCATTGCCTTCCCCAGTCGTCTACACTTTCCCCCCAGCAAGCTGGGTACTCATTTTACTGACCTCGGAAGGATGGAAGGCTGAGTCAACCTGAAGCCGGCTACCTGAACCAGCTTCCGCTGGGATTGAACTCAGGTCATGAGCAGAGGGCTCCGACTGCAGTACTGCAGCTTTACTACTCTGCGCTACGGGGCACATCTCCAGCAACCACACAAAAACAAAAGCTGGGGAATCAGAGCCAATGTTTTTTTTTTTTAAATGTTGGACTAGGGTTGCCAAACTCCAGGTGAGTCCTGGAGTTTTCTCCAGATGATAGAGATCAGTTCTTCTGGAGAAAACAGCTGCTTTGGAGGGTGGCTTCTAGGGCATCACATTCCCACTCAGTTCCCTCCTCTCTGCAGCCTCCATCATCCCCAGGCACTGCCTCCAATCTCCAGAAATTTCCCAAGGTAGAGTTGGCAACTCTATGTTGGGCCAGTTACTGTGGGCCATCTTGGCAACAGATTGTCAGAGCAAAGGTCAAGGATGAATCAAGGGTATGATTGGCCTAAAACTCAGTAAAAAAAGGCCTCGATAGGTACTGTGTGTTGCCCTGCCAAATCCCATAAAGTCATCAGATTATCTGAAAAATTCACAAATGTATTCAAATCAAAGCTAAAATCCTCCAGCATTTATTTCGCTTATTCAGTTGAAATACCTTTCTGCCAGACAACTGTAACTCAGCTTGGATAACAAATGATTGAAAATAGATACAGAATTCATAATCATAAACAACTAAAATGTAAAATCTGCCAGTTAAAACATCCATTTCCCAGACCGCTGCCCCAAAAACACACAGCAGGCACATCAGTCCTTACAATGCCAACACTGCCACGGGTGGTCCCGCCCACAGTCCACTTGGAAGTTTCACTCCCGCACCCCTTACAAGGGGCATCAGACGCAAAGCCTCTGCAAGGTCCTCCCAGAAGGAGGTAGGATTTTCAGCTCTGGGCTGGAAAATACCTAGAGATTTTGGGGGTGGAGCCTGGGGAGGGTGGCCTTTGAGGAGGGGAAGGACCTCAACAGGATACAATACCATAGAGTCCCCCCCTCCAAAGCAGCCATTTTCTCCAGGGGAACTGACCTTGGTGGTCAGAAGACCAATTGTAATAACGGGAGGTCTCCAGGTGCCACCTGGAGGCTGGCAACCCTAGAGGCACATGGCCTTTAAAGGTATGCATCATCCCTTGAATGGGACCTCAGAAAATAACTGATTACCAACAATGAGATTTCTAAGGAAAGGAAAGGAAAGGTCCCCTGTGTAAGCGCCAGTCGTTTCCGACTCTGGGGTGGCGTTGCTTTCACAATTTTCACGGCAGACTTTTTACGGGGTGGTTTGCCATTGCCTTCCCCAGTCATCTACACTTTCCCCCCAGCAAGCTGGGGACTCATTTTACCTCGGAAGGATGCAAGGCTGAGTCAACTTGGAGCCGGCTACCAGAAAACCCAGCTTTCACTGGGGATCGAACTCAGGTCGTGAGCAGAGCTTAGGACTACAGTACTACAGTTTTAACACTCTGCGCCACGGGGCTCATTGAGATTTCTAAAGGGAGTGATAGGTTCCCTCTGGCTAGCCTGATAATGTGCGGGCTGTGTGTTCTGAACCAATTGCAGTTTCTGAGGCATTTTCCAGGGCAGTCCTATTCCACATATTCCAATACTTGCACCTTGAATTAGCATAGCAAGGATCTGCATGGTCAGATCCTCACCTTCCAAATGGGGACTAAATGCTTTCAGGCTGGGGTAGGGGGAGAAACCCCATTCATAGCACCTGCAGGCACTTGCCTCTCCAATAACACTGGGGTCTAATCAAACCAAACTTCATGCTTTCAGCTAGCTCTAAGGCATCCTTTGCCCTGACCCCCACAGCTGCTCAATAGGCAGCAGAAGAAAATTACCTTCCCTCTAACAGTGTAACATCACTTCCAGCATGAACTAGGGCTGCCAACCCCCAGGTGGGGGCAGGGGACCCCCTGGTTTGGAAGTCCTCCCCCTGCTTCAGGGTCATCAGAAAGAGGGGGGGGGCAGGAAATGTCTGCTGGGCACTCCATTATTTTCTATGAAGACAAATTCCCATAGGGAATAATGAAGAATTAATTGAGGGGTATCTGGAGCTCTATGGGGGCTGTTCTTTGAGGCAGAGGCACCAAATTTTCAACATAGCATCTGGGGACTCTCGTCAGAATATCTCCCAAGTTTCAAAAAGATTGAACCACGGGGTCGAATTCTATGAGCTCCCAAAGAAGGTGCCCCGTCCTTCATTATTTCAAATGGACAGGAGGTATTTAAAAGGAGCACGAGCATAGTCCCTTTAAATGTGATGGCCAGAACTCCCTTCAGAGTTCAATTGTGCTTGCCACACCTTTGCTCCTGGCTCCACCCCCAAAGTCCCCAGATATTTCTTGAATCGGACTTGGCAACCCTAGCATGAACCCAGAAGTTATATCACAGTGTCAGGCCAAAGCTCTAGTCTAGGAGTCCACTGAAACTCTAGTTTTTAAAGCATTACCCCAATGTGATGATAGGGTTGCCAGATCCCCCCGTCTGGCCAGAGGATTCCTTGGTTTTCGGAGCTCCAATCCACTGCTGGCCATGCGGCCAGCAGGGGAAGGCCCACCCCCGAAGGGGCCCACCACATGTCAACATGGTTGGCATGACGATGTCACATAGAAGTGATGTCATCATGGCAGGGACATCACACATCGCTTTTATATTGATAGGCTTGTTTGATTGTTGGGTTTTTAACCATTTCATTGTGTTTGTAATCCGCCCTGAGCCCGTCATGGGAAAGGGCGAGATATAAATCTACTAAAATAAATAAATAATAAATAAACTCTATGGTTACCACAGAGTTTTGCCCAAAATGCTAGAGGCATCAACATACAACATCCCCAGCATGATGATGTCACTTCCATGTGATGTCATCACACCAACCACACCGCACGCCACAACATCGCTCCACTCTCTACACTCCAGGACGGTTCCCTCCCAACCCCCACCAACAGGACAATCGGACCTGGCAGCCCGATGTATATCCACCTTTAGGTTTGTGCCAGAAGAGACATCTATAGCTATTTGCATTTCCCCTCCACAAGCTTCCTGTTGGTTGCTAGCTGCAACCCATCCAGAGCTGGTTGAATGACTTCTTCAAGGAGAGTGGCATCTCCTCTGCATTGTTCCCTAGATGTATTCTTGATTGGCTGCACACACTGAATGAGGCCTAACGCCAGTAACACAGGAGCTCAAAGGCCTTAGAAGACACAGAGTCAGCAGAATGAGGTAGCAAAAGCCTCATGCTGGACTATGGACTGTCACGTGGTTTAGGCCTTGCTCACTGCAGACTACAAGGGGTTTGGCATTTTTGAATGCTCCCTTATTTGAACAAACAATGTTACCTGACGCTACCCAAGGTCATTGCTATATGAATTATGGAGCAACCTAACTCAACAGGGAGGAGGGTTCATGAGTCCCAGGAGGGGAACACTTCCTCTGGCAGAAGGAGGGGTCTTTCAGTTCCTAGGAAGGAAATCATGTAAAGAAGAAGCCATTAAACCAGGGATGTCATCTATCCCATGCACCAGAATCATCCTGCCCAGGACTCTGATCAGGCCCGCAGGGCTCTTTTCTCCCCTCTCCTTCCCCTCCTGTTCTTATCCTTTGAAGCTCCCAGGCTGAGCCTCTTACAGTTCCCAGGCTCTTTGAAGTTCTGAGACTGAGTCTCTTTCAATTTCACCCTTTGAAGTTTCCAGGCTGAGCCTCAGTTCCCGGGCTCTTCCTGCCTGTCTTTGCTGCCTGCTGCAAGGAAAACAGATCCATTCTGCATTTCCTTGCAGCTTTGTCTGTGCTTTGCAAAGGTTTCAAATGGAATGAAGATGGTTACATTTTCAGAGTTTCTATAGCCAGCTGAAACTCATGCTTCCTGGAGTTGTGTCCTTGAAAAAAAAGGGTTGATGCTTTCAGCCAGTTTATCTCTGCTGAATGAAGCTAATGTTGTGAGTATTCTAATGTGGGAACCCACAGCCAAAGGGGGATATTATAATGGAAAGCCATTGCCAATCTGAGTAGACTGGTGGGAGACGCTTACAATGCCATTGCATTGTTTCCACAGAGTCAGAGCCTTGTGCTTTTCCTTATTGTTTTATTTTAAAAATTGCATTGCCAAATTCCAGTATTCCCTCACCTTTCCAACTTAAACTATTGGAAGTTTTAAGCATGTTTGTATTTTAAGTTCAAAAAATAGTATCATTAATTGTGTTTGTCTAAAGTTTATATCTCCACTACCTAGCATTATGTTTTATGACACTCGTGGCCCGGCCCCACAAAGTCCCATTTGTGTCAGATCCGGCCCTCGTTACAAATGAGTTTGACACCCCTGCTTTAAACACTTTGTGCAAGAAGCAGGGGTGGCGTACCTTAACTGCAAGTGGCAAATTTGCCACTTGGCGTTCAGGCGTGTGGCCAGTGGCTGCTCTTCTCCCTCCCCTGCTGAAAGATGTAAAGGCCCCTCCAGCTGATTGGCGGGCCACATGCTCCCACCAATCAGCTGGAGGGCGCTTTAAACCTTGCAGGGGGGAGGGAGAGGGGTGGCCACCAGTGGTTGCTGTTGGGGCTGGCATCCCTAGTCCTACAAAGCGGTTCAGCACAGCAAGAACCCTGTGAGGGAGCTTGGGCTGAGAAAGCAACTGGCCCAAGGTCAACCAGAAACCTGTGTGACTGAGCTGAGAAACCCTTAAAATTAAAAGTAAAGGTAGCCTCTGTGCAATGTTCCCTCTAAGCTGAAGAGTCTTGTGAGCAAAAATTCTACTTTGTGAGCTAGTGGCATTAAAGTTGTGAGCTGCTGCATAGATTACTGTGCTCTGGGGTCATCCTTCCTGAGCTAAGACAAAAGTGTGTGAGCTGCAGGCTAAAAATCTGTGAGCTAGCTCACACTAACTCAACTTAGAGGGAACACTGCCCCTGTGCAAGCACCAGTCGTTTCTTTGCATCATGACGTTTTCACAGCAGACTTTTTAAGGTGTGACTTGCCATTGCCTAGCAGCCCCGTGGCGCAGAGTGGTAAAGCTGCAGTACTGCAGTCTGAACTCTCTGCTCACGACCTGAGTTTGATTCTGGCGGAAGCTGGATTTAGGTAGCCGGCTCGAGGTTGACTCAGCCTTCCATCCTTCCAAGGTCGGATGGGGAGGATGGGGCTGAGAGAGCTCTTTCGAGAACAGCTCTGAAGGAACTTGTGACTGACTCAAGGCCACACCAGCAGCTGCATGTGCAGGAGTGGGGCATCAAACTCAGTTCTCCCAGATTAGAGTCTGCACTTTTAACCACTACACCAAACAGCCTCCCTCCCACCATAGGATTGGGGCAACCTTCTGTCACTGGTTCAACCTAGATGGTTCAGCCCAGAAGGGGGGAAGCTGTCGGGCCATTGGAAAAAGTCCCAATGGGCATGATGGCTGTTCTGCCCTTGTCGTAGTCCTTTTAGTAGAGTTACCAGGTCCTCCTTGGCCTCCAGTGGGGGGGGTTGGGGGGGTAGGCTTGCCAGTTGCAGGATGGGAAACTCCTGGAGATTTGGGGGTGAAGCCTGGGGAGGACCTCAGTGGGGCACAATGCCATAGAGTCCACCTTCCAAAGCATTCATTTTCCCCAGGGGAAGTGATCTCTGTATTCTGGAGATGAGCTGTAATTCCAGGGGATCTCCAGGTCCTTCCTGGAGGCTGGCACCTCTACCTTTTGGCCTAGCGGTGTTCAGTGCAGGAGCTGGCCCAGTTGCCAGTCAGATTGAGATCTGCAGATTCTAGAAGTGCCCCCTGATGCTTCTGCTAGGTCAGGAGTCTGCGGCACAACAGCATTAACAACAGGTGGCTCAGCTAAGTGTGCTCTGCGAAGGGTGAGAGGCCACGCAGCAGAGAAGCGGCAGGCACTCCCAATCAGACAAGCCAACCAGAGGAACCAGTTCCTGTGAGCACAGAGGTTCACTCTGGCAAAGGAAGTGTGGAGCTGCAGCCTCGCGGTGGCATTCAGTACTGAAAACTGGGGAAAGAACACTGCGCAGACGTCGAATATGCAGGGCCTTACATGTTGCATTGTCCTCATGTGCTCCCCGGATCTGCCACAAGGATTCTGGATCAGATGTGCCCACTGAGTTCCCCATGGTGAACTTAAATCCTAGGCATGCAGGGGTCAGATTGGGGTTAAGAATACCTAGTATGAGGAAGGGGGTATAAGGCTTCTCTCCACACTAGAGCTGCCAAGCCCCTAGGCGGGGGTTCTCAACCCGCAGGAGGTTCCAAACCCGTTGGCCCACATCGGGCCGTTGGGGGGGAACCTCCCCCAACGTTGCCGGCGCGATGAGGTCACCCGCAAGTGACTCAATCGCACCGGCGATGTCGCGCGCCAGCCACACTAAGCATTTCTGGGAAAGCTTTATGGTTTCCCCAGACGCTCTAGCAATTTGGGAGGGAAAACTCTATGGTACAATAGGTACCATAGAGTTTTCCCTCCCAAACTGCTAGAGCGTCTGGGAAAACAGAGGTCTCCAGGAAACGCCTAGAGCGGCCGGTGCACAATGTCACCGGCATGATGACAACATTGCGGCCAGAGGCCATGGGGGACTTGGCAAGCCTACTCCACACCATTTTCCTGAAATGGCTCCGGAGACCTGCTATTTGTCCTACTGGAGAAATCCGCATCGGTACATCTATTCCCCCCCACTTTTGGATGATATAACCTGCAGCCGATGGTGCATGTGGACAGGCCTTGGACACAGCAGATGCTTGAGCATCCTGATTATTTCCTTCCTCCCCAAATTGCTGTTTCTGGGACAGCCGCTGCGAGGGAAGCCCCTGCGACCTCGAGCGCCCAGCCCTGAGACTGACCTGCAGCTTATATTCTTTGCGGTTGAGGATGACGGCTGTGATCTGCTGGTCCATGAAGATGAGGATGATGACCAGAATGGCAGGCACCGAGGAGACCAAGTAGATCCACCAGGGGTTTGCTCCGAAGGGAAACACGACCCACCCTCGAGCGGGGTTCGTAGGCTGCAGAAGGAACGGGTATTGGGAAAGGTTAGGAGAGCACAGAACACAAGAGGAGGCCTGCTGGATCAGACCAGTGGTCCACCTAGTCCAGCCTCTGGTCTCTCGTAGTTCCTCTGGAGGGCCAACAGCAGGGCATAGAGGCCGAGGCCTTTCGCTGGGCTGCCTCCTGGCTCTGGGAAGAGACTGAGTGCCTCTGAATGTGGAGGGTCCTCTCAGCCACCTCTCCACAAATCTATCTAATCCCCTTGGAAAACTGTTTATTCCTGTGGCCACCCCCCTGGAAGCGAATCCCACATTTTAATCAGGATGGGTTACAGGCAGGCAAAAAGACTGGGCTACACCAGTACTATTCATGAGGTCTCTGCTCAAAACTCATTAAGGGAAGCCCTCTTAGGGTTGCCAACCCCCAGGTGGGGGCAGGGGATCCCCCGGTTTGGAGGCCCTCCCCCCGCTTCAGGGTCGTCAGAAAGCGGGGGGAGGGGAGGGGAATGTCTGCTGGGAACTCTGTTATTCCCTATGGAGATTTATTCCCATAGAAAATCATGGAGAATTGATCCCCGGGTATCTGGGGCTCCGGGGGAGCTGTTTTTTGAGGTAGAGGCACCACATTTTCAGTACAGCATCTAGTGCCTCTCCCCAAAATATCCCCCAAGTTTCAAAATGATTGGACCAGGGGGTCCAATTCTATGAGCCCCAAAAGAAGGTGCCGCTATCCTTCATTATTTCCTATGGAAGGAAGGCATTGAAAAGGTGTGCCGTCCCTTTAAATGTGATGGCCAGAATTCTCTTTGGAGTTCAACTATGCTTGTCACAGCCTTGATCTTAGCTCCACCCCTAATGTCTCCTGGCTCCACCCCCAAAGTCTCCTGGCTCCACCCCCAAAGTCCCCAGATATTTCTTAAATTGGACTTGGCAACCCTAAGCCCTCTACAACTGGACTCTTGGGCTGCCGATTTTGGGTTGGGGGAATAGCCTGGGGAAGGACAGGGAGTGGCCTCAGAAGGGTATAATCCCATAGATTCTACTCCTTAAAGTAGCTATAAATAGTCTGGAAATTAACTGTAATCCTAGAGGAACCTCCAGGCCCTACCTGGAGGTTGGCAACCCTCATTGACTCCACTTTAATCTCCTAATTTAGAGAAAAAAGTTTCCCAACAGGCTAAATGTGTGGATGGGGGTGGGTGGGAAGGTGTTGTTGCTTTTTCGAAGCAATTTGTAGACACTTTATTCAGGTTCCATGATCTTAGCCGAAAGGTGCATTCCCGGGGTATAAGCTCTCCGTACAGAAGAGGCACAGAGCGCTGTTTTGCATCGCCCAACCGGTTGAGCGTGGGTATCCGGGCTCAGGCGATCCATCCCTGCCTCCTGAACCAGACTGAGTCACAACATTCCTCTGATGCTCAGCTTCAGCTTCTTGAAAATGGGGCTAATTATATCTCCGCCCAGGGATGCCACTTGTGGGGAGTTTAATTAACATAAGCTTGTGTGTGTGTGTGTGTGTGTGTGCAAGCTGTGCTGAGTGCTGCAGATCCAGGGGAGGCTGTGGAAGTTCAAGCAGAATGTGGAGACTCTCTCAGCCCCCAGCCCCCTCCTCCTCCCAGCCCCCCCCCCCCCGCCCTGCCATTTCCCCGCCAGGGGGCAACATGCTGCTCTTCTGCCTGTTCTGAGAAGATGCCAGGAGCTCCTTCACCCCTCCCTTGGCAGGCAGGGAGCCCTCAGCCTGCTAATCCTCTCCCACACCCAGCGCTGCTGCTGCGGCAAGGCAAGGCAACTCAAGCCTGAACGTGAGCCACTGGCTGGCTCCTGCTTTGCTACAACAGGGAACCATTTCGTGGCCGTTTGGCTTGGACTCTGCCTTGGGAAACACCCGAGGGGCTGAGTGGGGTAGCTAAGGAGGAGCACGTTCAGGGAGGTAAGGAGCTCTATGGGGAGCTCCTCCATAGAGTTGCCAAGTCCAATTCAAGAAATATCTGGGGACTGTGGGGGTGGAGCCAGGACACATTAGGGGTGGAGCCAAGATCAAGGCTGTGACAAGCATAATTGAACTCCAAAGGGAGTTCTGGCCCTCACATTTAAAGGGACGGCACACCTTTTCAATGCCTTCCTTCCATAGGAAATAATGAAGGATAGGGGCACCTTCTTTTGGGCCTCATAGAATTGGACCCCCTGGTCCAATCTTTTTGAAACTTGGGGGGTATTTTGGGGAGAGGCACTAGATGCTATACTGAAAATTTGGTGCCTCTAGCCCAAAAAACAGCCCCCCCCAGAGCCCCAGATACCTGCGGATCAATTCTCCATGATTTTCTATGGGAATAAATCTCCATAGGGAATAACAGAGTTTCCAGCAGACATCCCCCCCCCCCCGCTTTCTGATGACCCTGAAGCGTGGGGAGGGCCTCCAAACCGGGGGATCCCCTGCCCCCACCTGGGGATTGGCAACCCTACTCCTCCACCTTCCAAAGTTGCCTGCCTTGGAGCTACTCACACCTCCTTCTTGCCAGCCTGCTACAGACTCTTCCCCTTCTCCTTCTCCCACTAGGGCTCCCAAGCTCCCACCAGGGGCAAAGGATCCCCTGGTTTGGGGGGACCCAACCCGTTGGCACAGAGCAGGCTGCCAGGGGAGATCCCCGCCCCCAAAGAGTCCCATTGTCGTGCGACGTGCCCTGCATGATGACATCACCCGGAAGCGATGTCATTGCGCCGGGGACACTCTAGGATGCACAGTAAGACTCTATGGTACCAGCGGCAGAGGGACCTGGCAACCCTGTGTCCCATCCATGTGGAGGGTGTTCAGTAGCCAAGTCCAAGGCTGGCATCAATATATGCTGTGGTGGAGCAGTTGCTGAGGCTCGGCTCTTCTGGAGGGCTGCTGCCCCCCATTCAGGGAAGGGTGCACACTGGGAGAACTGGGGAAGGAGCATGTGAACAGGGGCAGGACAGGCGGCTGGGCAGTGGGGAAAGAGAACCAAGGAAGGTGGGCAGGTGGGTATAAGTTGGGGGCCGCAAGGTCTAGCAGAAGAGGGGAGGGGGCTCCCAGGCACTTCCTGCCCAGGGTCTGCTGAAACTTGGAACCAGCCTGACCAAGTAATCCTGTAGGGTTGCCAATCCCCAGGTTGGGGCAGGGGATCCCCTGGTTTGGAGGCCCTCCCCCTGCTTCAGGGTCATCAGAAAATGTGTGTGTGGCAGGGAGGGGAATGTCTGCTGGGCACACCATTATTCCACATACAAACCGATTCCCAGAGTATAATGGAGAATTGTTCAGCTGGTATCTGGGACTCTGGAGGGGCTGTTTTTTGAGGTAGAGGCACCAGATTTTCAGTATAGCATCCAGTGCCTCTCCTCAAATTACCCTCCAATCCTATGAGCCCCTATCCTTCATTATTTCCAATGGAGAGAAGGCCTTTAAAAGGTGTGTGGTCCCTTTAAATGCGATGGCCAGAACTCCCTTTGGAGTTCAATTATGCTTGTCACAACCTTGCTCCTGGCTCCACCCCCAACACCTCCTGGCTCCACCTCCAAAGTCTCCTGGCTCCATCCCCCAAATCCCCAGATATTTCTTGAATTGGCAACCCTGTCACCCTGACATCTGGCAAAGGACTCCAAGGGAATAAAACTGGGGGTGGGGTGGGGCTCAAGCTTGGGAAACTTCTGGGGATTTAGGATGCTGGAGTCTCGGGAGGGTGGGGTTTGGGGAGGGGAGGGACCTCAGCAGGGATGTGATGCGAGGCCTCTCATTTATCCCAAACATCTCTATAGTTTGGAAATCAGTTGTAATTCTGGGAGAAATCTAGGCCCCACCTGGAGGTTGGCAACCCTAAATAAACCCCACCTGCATGGAAGAACTTGCGATTTGGTGCTTCCTGTCCTCAAAGACAAGCAAGAAGGGAAGGGGCTTCCCACAAAGTGGCTGGTCTTTCTTTTTCTCCTGTTCCACCCTGGGAAAGTGCACCACTCGAGGGAAACAGAGATGGCCCCAATCTCTTGTTCCAGGCCCGGGGGGGGGGGGGTAGACCTTTTCTCCCAGGCTCTTAGCAGAGACAGCCAGCCAAGCTACAGGGGGGAGGGGATTAAAGGGGACTGTTTGAGATTTCTAAACTCATCCTCATTCTCCAGCTTTCAAATTAGTTGCCAGCAGGCCTGGAGAAAAATGTTATGTCCTTTTCACAGAGGCTTAACGTACGGAAAGATGGAGGTAAATAATATCACATTATCATCAAGACTATTTTAAAGGACAGGGTTTTTTCCCCCTCCGGGCCTGTTGGCGACTCTATTTTCTAGCCTGTCTTTTCGCCTTGCTTCTCTGCTCCACAGGGATTGCAATCCTAGAATCGATTGAGATTCAGTTTTTTGGTAGAAAAGGCCCAGCAGGAGCTCATTTGCATATTAGGCCACACCCCCTGACATCACCACTGTTTCACACAGGGCTTTTTTAGTAGAAAAAGGCCCAGCAAGAACTAGGGTTGCCAATCCCCAGGTGGGGGCAGGGGATCCCCCGGTTTGGAGGCTCTCCCCCCACTTCAGGGACGTCAGAAAGTGGGGGGAGGGGAGGGAAATGTCTGCTGGAAACTCTGTTATTCCCTATGGAGATTTATTCCCATAGAAAATCATGGAGAATTGATCCGCGGGTATCTGGGGCTCTGGGGGGGCTGTTTTTTGAGGTAGAGGCACCAAATCTTCAGTATAGCATCTAGTGCCTCTCCCCAAAGTACCCCCCAAGTTTCAAAAAGATTGGACCAGGGGGTCCAATTCTATGAGCCCCAAAAGGTGCCTCTATTCTTCATTATTTCCTATGGAAGGAAGGCATTGAAAAGGTGTGCCGTCCCTTTAAATGTGATGGCCAGAACTCCCTTGGAGTTCAATGATGCTTGTCACAGCCTTGCTCTTGGCTCCACCCCCAAAGTCTCCTGGCTCCACCCCCAAAGTCCTCAGATATTCCTTAAATTGGACTTGGCAACCCTAGCAAGAACTCATTTGCATATTAGGCCACACCTCCTGACACCAAGCCAGCTGGAACTGCGTTCCTGTGCGTTCCTGTTCAAAAAAGCCCCGCGTTTACACATGCCTTTGAAGCGCAGGAAGGCTGAAATGCAACCATAAATCAACCTTCCTGTGTGTCCATCATCAGTTCAGAAACCCGACACTAGAGCATTTAAAACTGCCTCTCTCTTCTTCCACATGTAAGAAACCCTACACTGGCTCTTTAGGGCTCTCTTACAAGTGCTAGAAGAGGAGGAGAAGGGTTGGAGAAATAGTTGAAGGGGCATACAGGAACTCCTGGCCTCTTCTGTACCGGTACAGTAGATTCCCCCGGCTGCTGAGTATTGAGGTGTCTGACTTGCTACAGGCAGTATTTTTTTTGTAACCTCCAGCCGGAAGAAGAGCTCTTGGGAACTTGAAAGCTCGCACCCTGTTACATGTCACCGGTCAGTCCTGATAAAAGGTGTTACATGGATTGTGTTCTTGGCTTTTAGCTTTTACTTTTCGACTGACACAGCTGTAAACAACTTCTTGCTATAGACCAGGGGTGGCCAAACTGCTGCTCGGGAGCAACATGCGAGAGCCAGTTTGGTGTAGTGGATAAGTGCGCGGACTCTTATCTGGGAGAACCGGGTTTGATTCCCCACCCCTCCACTTGCACCTGCTGAGATGGTCTTGGGTCAGCCAGAGCTTTCATAGAAGCTGTCCTTGAGAGGGCAGCTGCTGTAAAAGCACTCTCAGCCCCACCTACCTCACAGGGTGTTTGTTGTGGGGGGGAAGGTAGAGGAAATTATGACCGCTCTGAGACTCTGAGATTCAGAGTATAGGGCGGGATATAAATCCAAAATCTTCTTCTCTTTCACACATATTGTGTGGCTCTTGAAGCCCCCACCGCCCTATTGGCTACCTTGGAGACGGCATTTGTCTCTTTAAATCAGTTCTCCAACCAAGCCAGCTGGCACCTTGGAGAATGCATTTAGAGTTAAAGTTGCTTTCTTCCCACCTCTCTCTCCCTCCTCCCACCCCCATCTATTTGCCTTCCTCCCTTGTCTCACAGCTCTCAAACATCTGACATTCATATCTTGCGGCTCTCCGACATCCGACATTTATTCTGATGTGAACATATGAAGCTGCC
This sequence comes from Heteronotia binoei, assembly GCF_032191835.1. Taxonomy (NCBI): domain Eukaryota; kingdom Metazoa; phylum Chordata; class Lepidosauria; order Squamata; family Gekkonidae; genus Heteronotia; species Heteronotia binoei. The sequence continues at coordinate 14,609,475 of NC_083236.1, read as the reverse complement.
TTATACTGAATCAGACCTTTGGTCCATCAAAGTCAGTATTGTCTTCTCAGACTGGCAGCAGCTCTCCAGGGTCTCAAGCTGAGGTTTTTCACACCTCTTTGCCTGGACCCTTTTTTGGAGATGCCAGGGGTTGAACCTGGAACCTTCTGCTTCCCAAACAGATGCTCTACCACTGAGCCACCATCCCTCCTATGAGACTCTTATGTTAAGCAAGTTTGGCCACCCCTGCTATAGACACTGACTCATTCCAAGGGCTTCCTGTAAGCATATGACCCAGCCCCCAGATGGTCCAATGGACAGAGGGCCGGGCTTGGGCTCAGCAATGGATTCAGCAACCAAATGCATAACAGCAGCCTCTTCCACAGGCTTATGTCAAACAGTGTCAGAAGGTAATGTGGCTATCTGGAATTTTGGGGGATACGGCAGGCTCTGTTCCTAGCTGAATATGTCTAATAAGACATAGGATGGAAGACTTGAAAGGGCAGCATGGTCAAATCTCAATGATCACTGGATGATTTCAGAGGGGTAGCCGTGTTAGTCTATTCACAGGGGTGGCCAACAGTAGCTCTCCAGATGTTTTTTTTTGCCTACAACACCCATCAGCCCCAGCCATTGGCCATGCTGGCTGGGGCTGATGGGAGTTGTAGGCAAAAAACATCTGGAGAGCTACCGTTGGCCACCCCTGGATTGTACTAAAGCAAAAACAACATTTATCCCAGTGTGAGCTTTCGTGAGTCAGAACTCAATTCATAAGAAACAATGAGAAGAAAGAGAATAATTTACTTTATATTAAAGCGTGATTCACTAGTTATGGATAATGGATGATGAGAGGCCAGAGGTTCTTGTCGGCTCTCTTGTGCTTCAGGCGGCTTCTTCCTTAATTAGTTTATTTACTCTTGTTTATTTCTCTCTTGTTTATTTTCACTGCCTGAATGGCTGGAACCTTTGACTCGCTCAGTATACCTTCCGGGTGACTTGGAAAGCAAACCTGATTTATGATATCAGGCCTCTCTCTCCTACGGGATCGAACTCAGGTCGTGAGCAGAGAGTTCGGACTGCAGTACTGCAGCTTTACCACTCCGTGCCACGGGGCTGCTTCATTCTATATGCTATAGCAAACTATGCACTCGAGAAGGTGTTTAGCTTTTATCGTTCTTGATAGTTTTGCACCCGGGGTCCCCAACCTTTTTGGCACCTTTGGCATTCCGACGCAGCGCGGTGGGCGCAGCCACTTAAATGGAGGCGGAGTCAGCCACCCCAGTGGCTACCTCAGCTTACCTTCGGTCACACAGTGAAGACCGTTGAGCTGTGGTGGCAGCTGCAGCCAAACCAACGTTTTTAAAAATCTGTACAGTCAAATCAAATTTCCAATGGTCTGTCAGAACCACTTTTTCGTCTTGGAGGCCCATTTTCCAGAAACACTTGGTGGGCACTAGGAAAGGTGTCAGTGAGTGCCGTGGTGCCCACGGGCATCGTGTTGGGGACCCCCTGTTCCACACAATACTGTTGCCATTACAACATGGATAGTGGAAAAGAGGTAGGAAGAAAAAAGCTACCAAAACCAGTAGCTACTTTCTGGGCACTGAGGAAGCCTCCAAGGAAAGTGGCGCTGTTCCCGATGCATTTGGAAGGGTGAAAAAGAGAATGTACATACCATCCTTGAACAGGGGACTCTTGACATTTCTTTATATGCGTGTTTAGTGATTCCTGTGTTACATTTAGTGCATGTACAGCCAGGGGCGGCCCTCGCTTCCTGCACCCTTTGCCCCCCAAGAGGCGCGTTTGGCAAAGTAGGGCGGGGAGGATGCCCAGGCAGCTCCCAGTCTCTGTTCTGGGGCACTGTTCCAGAAGGGAGACGGAGTGAAGTCAGCAGGCTGGTGTGTAAAAGCTTTCTGGGGTGCTTAAAGAGAGCATTGCAGAACAGAGGCCAGGAGCCACCCGGGCACCCTCCCTGACCTAGTTTGGCGTGCCCTCCCGGGGGGACAGAAGGATGTGGGTGGCTGGGCATGGTACCACCGCAGAGGAGGGCGGCGGGTGGTGGCTGGGGCATTTGCCTAGAGTACTGGAGGAGGGGGGAAACCAATTCAGTGTCCCTTAGCTCCAGTGCCCTAGCCAAATGCCTAATTTGCCTAGTGGCAGGGGTAACTTTGTTTATAGCTGAATGTGTGATTTAAACCCCATATTTATCCAGATCCTGGTCCCTGGTTTCATTTGTAAAGTGAATACACTTTTGGCACTTACAAACAGATGTACAGGCTAGATGTACATGCAGTTACTGTAACATGTAAACAGGTGACAGTCATCATCAACAGCAGTGCCAAGCAAGCAATGTCCTGCTGGTGAGGAAATGTGATCAAATGTGCTATATTTAGAAGGATTCTCTGAGCTTTCTCACATTTCTCACTTTAAGTTCCTGTTTCTTTGAGTTTTTTCTCTGTTCTGGATGTATTTTGCTCCCTCTAGTGGTGGATTCAATATTACACCAGGTTATGTCTGACATAAGAAAAAGACTGCAGATTTATACCCCACCCTTCTCTCTGAATCAGAGACTCAGAGCAGCTTACAATCTCCTTTATCTTCCTCCCCTACAACAGACACCCTGTGAGGTGGGTGGGGCTCAGAGGGCTCTCACAGCAGCTGCCCTTTCAAGAACAACTTCTACAAGAGCCATGGCTAACCCAAGGCCATTCCAGCAGGTACAAGTGGAGGAGTGGGGAATCAAATCTGGTTCTCCCAAATAAGAGTCTGCACGCTTAACCACTACACCAAACTGGTAACCCTGCAGAGATATAACAAATGTTAACTTGTGTAACATCAAACTGACCACTAGAGGGAGCAAAATACACCCAGAACAGAACACCCCCTCCCCCCAAACAGGAATTTACAAGTAAGGAAAATGGGAAGGTGGAAAAGTCCTTTGTCAGTAACTCATCCTTGGTTATGCAAGTCATATACTCCTCTTGTGTGCCTAAAGTCCCACAGAAATGGAATCTGACACACTCGTTGTATCCATTCCCCCATTACCTGATCTCAAAGCAGCCTCACCTTGAAATCGCTGGGCACAAGGAGTTTGGGAGTCTCCAAACCAAGGACAGCATCAATCCCACAGAAGATGAGGATGGCCAGGATGATGGCGAAATCACCGACCAGCCTTCGCAGCTAAGAAACCAGACCAGAGAATTAGCAGAAGAAGAGCAAAACAAAGTCTGCACACAGGACGAGCCCCCATCTTGGACCATCTTTGGACTCTAAACTTTAGAAGAGGCAAAGCATAAAGAACACAAGAAAATTTAGAGCACTTTCCTTCCTTTTGATAACCACTGGCATATATCGAACTTTTATTATTACTTCAGGTGGTAGCTGTGTGAGTCTGTGGTAGTAGAAGACTCTTTAAGGAGCTCCTAGTTTCATATTCTCCTTTCTGAAGCTCTAGGGATTTTTGCATAAGGAGAGAGCAGGCTTTGGGATAAGTAGGGGGTTCCATGGAACATAGGAAGTGGCACACAGTGAATGCAGGAAAGAACTGAAGAAGAAGAGTTGGTTTTATACCCCGCTGTTCACTACCTGAAGGAGTCTTGGAGCAGCTTACAATCTCCTTCCCTTCCTCTCCCCACAACAGACACCCTGTGAGGTAGGTGGGGCTGAATGAGAGAACCGTGATTGGCCCAAGGTCACCCAGCTGGATTCATGTAGAAGAAGAGTGGGGAATCACACTCAGTTCTCCAGATAAGAGTCCACTGCTCTTAACCACTAACCGCATTAATGGGAACTGTAAAGCCATGGGATCCCTGCTTTGTGGGAAGGTGCTAGGTCCTGCGCAGCCAAGATTCATTATGATTTTTTGAGAGAAACGAGGGATGGAAATACTAAAAACAGGTTCAAAATACATTTTAGAAGTTGTTGCACCCTTCACTCCGTTCTCACGCGGTCCGCTCTGCCAGGGTCATGGTGACGACTTACACTGTGGAACAGAAAGCTTTCTGCTTCCCTCGGGGCTCAGATCAAAACCTGGGACACATCATGCCGTAGGAGAAGTCTCCAGTGTCACAGCCTATTGACTAGGCGTAGGGTTGCCAACTCCAGGTTGGGAAATTCATGAAAATATGGGGCGGTGGGGGGGAGCCTGAGGACGGAGCTCAGCAGGGATGTGATGCCACAGAATCGACCTCTATGTCCTCCAGGGGAACTGGTCTTTGTAGTCTGGAGATCACTTGTAATTCTGGGAGAACTCCAGACTCCACCTGGAGGCTGGCAACACTAACTGGGCTACTACCAAAGGACTGGAGATGAAGGGCAAAGTTTGGATGCAGAGTGCAGAAACAAGCATATTAGACAAGATGAACACATAGGCCTTGGTGTTGGAGAGACAGTTTGGTGTAGTGGTTAAGTGCCTGGACTCTTATCTGGGAGAACCGGGTTTGATTCCCCACTCCTCCACTTGCAGCTGCTGGAATGGCCTTGGGTCAGCCATAGCTCTCACAGGAGCAGTCCTTGAAAGGGCAGCTGCTGTGAGAGCCCTCTCAGCCTCACCCACCTCACAGGGTGTCTGTTGCGGGGGAAGAAGATAAAGGAGATTGTAAGCCGCTCTGAGTCTCTGATTCAGAGAGAAGGGTGGGGTATAAATCTGCAGTCTTCTTCTTCTTCTTCTTGGTTTCCGTCTTGGTTTAGGGAACCCAGCAGTCTCTGCCTAATGGCTGATGATCTGGGCTGCCCCTGCCCCTGGCAGCAACACCTCCACCCCCAAAAGTGACACGTTATGTTGCAAGGGGCTGGCTGCCCCAATTGGTGTCAACTTGGCTGTTCAAGGGTGCTTGCGATGCACAGGCTCTCTCAATGAACCAGAGGCACTCCCCTCTGGAGACAGAGCAACCACCGTGGAAGTTATTTGCCACATTCATTACCAGGGAACTCCATCTGCCAGGCTCGGGAAGAGAGAGGCTAGCATAGAGAGAGGGGAGTTTAGTGCTGAAGCTGAAGTTAGTGTTGGTAAGTGTAAGGTGATGCACATTGGAACAAAAAAAAATCCCAACTTCAAGCACAGGCTAATGGAGGCCTGAACTTGCTGAGACTGAGAGGGAAAAGATCTTGGGGTCGTAGTGGATAGCTCAATGACAGTGTCAGCCCAGGGTGCTGCAGTGGTGAAAGAGGCAAACGCTTTGTTGGGGATTATCAGGAATGGGGTTGAAAAGAAAGTGGCCGATGTTATAACGCCCCTACGTATGGTGCAGCCTCATTCGGAACACTGCGCACAGTTCCAGTCGCCAGTATCCCAAAGAGGGCGTGGAAACCACAGAGGAGAGCAACCAAGATGACGAGCGGGTTGGAGCAGCTTGCCTACGAGGAAAGGCTGAGGAGCCTGGGACTTTTCCATTTAGAAGAGAGATAAGTAAGGGGAGGCATGATAGAGGCTTATAAAATTATGCATTGGGTAGAGAGGGTGGACAAATTTTTTCTCTATTTCAAAATACTAGAACTCAAGGGCATCCAAGGAAGCTGGAGGGCAGTACGTTCAGGGCAGACAAAAGGAAATACCTCTTTACACAAGAGAGTGATTCAAATGTGGAATCTGGGGCCAGAGGACTTGCGAGAGATGAGGCGGCAGGGGCAAAAGTGCCCGTCACGTCTCCTGTTCTTGCCCCTCATAATTTCTCACAGCGGCAGCGATAACAGCAACAATCTTTGGGATAGAGCCCCCGGATCTGTTCAGGTAATGGTGGCCCCTTCCCCTGACGCAAGACGCTGCCCACAAGCGCCTTCCCCCACAGGATGGTGCCACTGTTAGTGGAAGAGACCCATGGGATCTGACCCACTGTATTTGGCAAAGCGGGTCTGCCCCTCATCTTGATCATGAAAGCAAGAGAGCCAGTTTGGTGTGGAGCAGGAGAGCCAGTTTGGTGTAGTGGTTAAGTGTGCGGACTCTTATCTGGGAGAGCCGGGTTTGATTCCCCCCCTCCTCCACTTGCACCTGCTAGCATGGCCTTGGGTCAGCCATAGCTCTGGCAGAGGTTGTCCTTGAAAGGGCAGCTGCTGTGAGAGCCCTCTCAGCCCAACCCACCTCACAGGGTGTCTGTTGTGGGGGAGGAAGGTAAAGGAGATTGTGAGCCGCTCTGAGACTCTTCGGAGTGGAGGGCGGGATATAAATCCAATATCTTCAATATCTTCTTCAATAAAAACCAGGCCACACGCAGACAGTGAAGGGGTTTCTTCCTACGGGGAAGGCTGACCCAGAGTTGCAGAAGGATATGAGTTAATTTATCAAAAGGGGTGGTGGGGGGGAATCCAAATAATGACACAGTGAAAACTGAGCAAAGCTGGGAGCCAGGATATGGTGACAGCCGCAGAGAGCCAACTAACTGAAAAGGGATACCAGCCTGTCCAAATTCTGGGCCCTTTGGAGACTGCTTGAGGGATAGACCCGAGGGGGTTTTCCTTATGAGCCCCCCGGCTTATATGCAGGTGACGCAGGACAAGAAAACAGGAGGGCAAGAGGCACTCACCGTTGTGGGGAAATAGCGGCTCCTTTTGAAGCTTTTCAGCATCATGGAGCAGAGGAAAGTCCCCAGGAACAGAATGAAAGACATGAAGGCGATGTCAGGCACGTAATGACAGCTCTCGCCCACCAGATGGCCACCTAGTTGCACACACTCATCCTTGGTCAGCAGGGACCAGTTCCCTGACTCCAAATCAGACTCCTGTGGAGAAGGAAGGAAGGAGCGATCGGATTAGCGAGGAAGTCCCCGTCGGATATGAGGACTGTGCTAGGAATGAGCTATGAGAGGACTGCTGGACAGTGGAGGTGTATAACACCTCCTGAAGGGATTTAATGGATCCTGCATGAATATGGAGAGACGCTTTGGAAGGCACAAACTCTAAACCCCCTCTGACTTGGATCACTTCCATCCTGTGTCCTGCATTCCACTCTTAGGCGACCCCCAGTGGCTGTACCTCCCTCTGCAGTGAGATGGATCTTTCCCACTGCGATCCTGTCCTCCCCCCTCCCCCACCCCCCCGCAATACTTTGAATCTAGGAAAGGAGCTGCTGCTGATTTCACATAAACGGTAGTAATCGTCAGAAGAGTCATGATGCTGAGCGGGATGGAATAAGCAGGAAAACCCGAGAAGAAGAGCAGCATGGGATGTCTGATGAGCCACAAGGCTACTTGTCATCTCCCCTGATATGCAGGAAACTGGAGATTCTTTGGCGGGTAGAAGAGGCCCCCAGTCCTTCCTTGGTTGACTGCATCAACCTCAGCATGCTAGAGGAAGGTTAGGCTTTGGTTCCCTCTTGTTTGTCCCTAACCCACGAGGGTGATGTCATTCCTTACCTGGCCGAAGCTGTGGGAGGTCAGGGACAGCGTCTCGTTCAGAAGAGAGGAGTTGCCTGCAAGAAACGGCCAATCCAAGACAACAGGTCTCATCATACCCAGGAAGCTGCCTTATATTGAACCAGACCATCGATCCATCAAGGTCAGCATTGTCTACTCAGACTGGCAGCTGCTCTCCAGGGGCTCAGGCAGAGGTCTTTCACTTCACCTGCTGCCCGGTCATTTTAACCCGAAATGCCAGGGATTGAACCTGGGACTTTCTGTGTGTCACGGAGCCGCAGCCTCTCCCCCCATCCTGAATCTCAGGGTTCTTTTGACAGAACTGATTCAAATTTCAGAGGACCCCATGCTGAAGTTTGCTGATGACTTCAGGACCCGTGAGACTGGACAGCTCTTTCTGTACTTGCAGGTGGCACAGGTCAAGGGTAGGCTTTCTTTAGCCTGCCTGCCCTAAAAGGGGCCACTGCAAACTAGGCCATCCATAGGGCCCCATCCACATGCAGCAACACATCGTCCCTGAAGAGCTGCAACCAGTCCAGTCCAGTCCACCCGCCACAACGGCACAGGCTGCTTGACCCTACCTCTCTCCGGCCCACGGCAGGTACAGCTGTACAAGGGGACATCACTGATCTTGTAGTCCCAGTTGATGGGGAAGTGATCCGCCAAGGAGAGCATCTTCTTAACGGCATCGTAGATGAAGATGAAACTGATGAGGGCGCAGAAGCCTTCCTCTGTGAAGCGAGTGAAATACTGCACCAGGTAGCTGGCTTCGGTCGCCACCAGAATGAGGCCAAAGAAGGCCACCCAGAGTCCAATCCAGAGGCGGAACTCTAAATAGTCCAGGCGGTAATCTCTGCCAGGAAAGAGAAGCCAAAATGGCCTCCTTGAGTAAGCTGGCAAGGATGTTAGTAGCCAGATTATCTCCCCCCCCCCCCACTCCCCACTTTGCCCAAGAATCCTGTAATGTGGAGAGCATGCTAAGGACTTCATCCTTGGGGGCTTAATCCTACAGTTCTGGAGCAATACTCCCTCTAAGCCACGGAGTCTTGTGAGCTTCTGGCATTAAAGTTGTGAGCAACTGCAGAAATTAGTTTGCTCTGGGGCCATTTTTCCTGAGGGAAGACAAAAATGTGGGCACTGAAGGCTAAAAAACTGTGAGCTAGCTCACAGTAACTCAGCTTAAAGGGAACATTGTTCTGGAGCTCTTCCACCCAACAGCAGTCCCCAGTGGTGAATCCCCAAAGACAATTGCCTACTGGGGGGCTTCCTTGTCGAGCGGTTCCATGGAAGAGGAACAGGGTTGTAGGCAGATAATTTTAGGGCCAAATTAGATGTTACATTTTCCCAAGAGTTCCGTCAACTCGACCCTCACAGAGTCAGAAAGCAGCTGCTGGTGACTAAGTTTTGTGGACCAGAGACCGCATCAAGAGACACATCATGTTTTACCCTCAGCGTTCATTAAATTATCAAAGGAATAACACTAGAGAGCTGGGCATGGACTTAACAAATATAAGATGCTGGGCATTTGTGGGTAGCAGCTGAGTAACATCTGGGCTGGGCTTGTGTCATGATCCTGGGCCTAGCGAAGCCTGCAGGCCCCAGAGAAGCCGGCTTTGGAGTTACTGGGAAAAGCCTACATCTCCCAGGATCCCCTCTGTCCCTCTGATTGGGTAGCAAGGCGTTTGGAGCGAAACAGGCCCAGAGAGGGGTGGGGCTTGGGAAGACAATATAAAGGCCAAGCCCAGGAAGTGGGTGTTCTTTCCCTGGAAGGTTTACCCAGAGGCAGGTTGTAGCCTTTAGAGCTGGAAGCAGGGGAGAGACCCTTACCCAAGGGGGGTGGTAAGTGTAATATTAATATTACACTGTAGAGATAGACGTGTTAGGGCTTTTGCTTATTTTCCCTTCACCCTTTTACTGGTTAATGCACCTTGTTAATTTATACTGCACTGGAATAAACCTTTTTGTTGTTGTTTACTCTGCCTGGTCCTCACGCCCATTATTTGGCCTAGCTATGGGAGGCCTGAAGGGCTTGGGAGGGGACTCTGGGCCTTCTCCAGGGAGACCCTTAACCCAGAGTGGTGGTAGCAATTGGTAAGACCCCCCCCCCCCGAGTTGTGACAGCTTGTTTTCTCCAGGTGTTTAAGCCTGGGTGTGGCCTGAAATGCGGAGGAACCCTGGGCCCTTAGCCTGTGGCTTGCAGCCTCAGCACAATGTCAGCCAGCCCAGAGAATCAGGGCCACCCAGGATGCATTTCTTTGCTTGTCTGCATTCTAGAACTTGAAGATTTCTGTAACCTGCTTGGGGTCCCTTGTGGGGAGAAAAGCAGTCAAGAAACACCCTAAGTAAATGAACAAAACAGCTGCAGGTGCCTCCGTTTGGATCAGGGCCACATGAGGGCAGGGGGTGACTTCATCCTCTTTCTTGCACCATTTCCTAGATAGAAATCCACCCCCTCCCCAGAAGCATCTATTGGCCCCTCAATGGCTGCTTGTGAAGAAAACCAGAGACATCAGCCGATTGCTTTAGATCTCTTCCCGCTGAGCCTGCCCCAAAAGTGACCCTGCTTTGGCCTATGGAGGGTTTCCAGAGTGGAAATGACGGGGCCCATTTTGCAGAAGCATCATGGTGGCATTGGGCAGAAGGGAAAGACTGCAACCAATTCTGTGGGATGTGACAGTCACATTCGGAGCCAGGAGAAGGAGAATAGGTTTCTCTTAGGGTTGCCAAGTCCAATTCAAGAAATATCTGGGGACTTTGGGGGGTGGAGCCAGGAGACTTTGGGGGTGGGGCCAGGAGACATTGGGGGCAGAGCCAGGAGTAAGGGTGTGACAAGCAGAATTGAACTCCAAGGGAGTTCTGGCCATCACATTTAAAGGGATGGCACACCTTTTAGAATGCCTTCCTTCCATAGAAAATAATGAAGGATAGGGGCACCTTCTTTTGGGGCTCATAGAATTGGACCCCCTGGTTCAATCCTTTTGAAACTTGGGAGGTATTTTGGGGAGAGGCACTAGATGCTATACGGAAAATTTGGCACCTCTACCTCAAAAAACAGCCCCCCCAGAGCCCCTGACACCTGCGGATCAATTCCCCATCATTCCTTATGGGAATCGTTCCTGGAGGTGCATAATGGCTGTGGGGGTGGAGCTTCCCCCGCCAGCCAGCTGGCTGGGGGAGGGGGGAAGCCTGTAATACCAGGGGATCCCCCGCTGGGACCTGGGGATTGGGAAGCCTAGTTTCTCTGCTCCACGTTTCTCCGCCCTAAGGAATCTCGGAGTGGCTTACAGCTGCCTTCCTTTCCTCTCCCCACAACAGGCTTCTTGTGAGGCAAGTGCGGCTGAGAGAGCTCTGAGAGAACTGGGACTGGCTTCCTGTGGAGGAGGGAGCAGGGAATCTCAGTTCTCCAGATTAGAGCCTGCCGCTCTTAACTGCTACACCACGAAGGCTCAAGGAAGAGGTTTTATCTAGAGACATAGGATGTGTTTCGATAGGACCCCCATGTGCCCAGGGTCACCTCTCCCCAAAAACTGCCTGTACTCCTGGGCGCAGCGGAGCATGCGTCTTCCTTACTTGCTGTCTTCCTTACTTGCTGAAGGAGAAGAGAAGCCGTTCAAAGACAAGGACAGGCCCCGTGCTGCTGAGGATGGTGAGGGGCTGGCCGGCGCACAGGCAGAAAAAGGCTCCAGCGATGGCAGTGCCCAGGAAGCTCTCCAGCACCCCCTACAGCACACAGGGAAGCACACGCACAGTTGCCAGGGCTTCTGGGACTGAGGCTATCTGCCCCCCCCCGGTGCCATGCTGGCCTGGGGCCGCCAGAGCAGCCTGCCCTCCCACCACCCTCCAATGGGCAACCTTCTATGGCAGGGATGGGGAACCTCTGTCCCGAGGGCCGTATACGGCCATCAAGGTCACGTGGTGTGGCCCTCAGGGATTGCTGGGCTGAACCGAGCCATGTGGCAGCCTCTCTGGTGCCTGGCTGGCCAGTGAGGATTGTGGGGCCCAGCTGCGCTGTTCAGCAGCCTCCCCAGGGCCAGTCAAGGATCACAGGGCCCAGATGTACTGTGCAGCAGCCTCCCTGGGGCCTGGCTGGCTAGCCAGGATTGCTGCAGGGCCTGGAAAAGTTACTGCCACAGTTCAGTTGGCACTTGATTATCCCAGATGGTGTGGCCTAATATGCTGATGTTAGGGGATGTGGTCTAATGTGCTACTGAGTTCCTGCTGGGCTGGGCTTTTTCTACAAAAAAGCCCCAGACCTATGCATTTTCCTAGGGCGGCGGGCCGTGTGTGTGTGCCAGATTCGGCTCTCCCCACATGACTTCAGATAGAAAAACAATTATTTGCATGAATTTTGTTGGCCTGAATCGTTTTCCCTTGGCGGAGCACTGTTTCTTAAGCTGATAATTTTTTATGGCCCACGAATGATGTTATAAATATCCATATGGCCCTTGGCAGAAAAAAGGTTCCCCACCCCTGGTCTATGGGGAAAAGGAGCAGTGTGTGTGTGGCGGGGAGAGGTGTATCTCAACCCCAGCAGGTCCATGGCACAAACCTGCATGTTATCGGTTGCGTCTCCCAACATCCCCCCAAAGGTGATGGCATTCGTGACCGTGGCCAGATAGATGTAGAGAGTGGCTGAAAAGCACTGGAGGTTCAACACATCGTAGAAATCACTGCAGTACCAGGGCGCTTTCCGTTGGATATCCTTTATTAGCCCTCCAAACAGTCTGCAAGAGAAAGGAAACCTCCCTGAGTTAAGACTTCTGGAGATGGCGTTTCTTTCAAAAGCTGCACCCTGCTCAGAGCCTGGGGGAAAGGCCCAGCTAGAATTGAACCTGCCTGATACAAGCCCAAGAGCAGCTCCAAGACACAGACAACGACCACGCGGGTGTTTCCGTATCTGCACCCTTCCCGACTTCAGAGGCCTAGAGGAAAGCCGCCCCCCCCCCCCCCGCACCTGCCAGGCCATTTCAAGCTATTATGTCCCCCGGTGAAAGCTATTCTCATCTCATAGGTTGCCAGCCTGCAGATGGGTGTCAAAAACCCAAAGGTAGTTAAGACAATTTACTAAACACCACTCTAAGAAGCAATTTCTGTATTTAAACTAATAGTCTGTATTTATATTGCAATGTAAGACACATTCAATAAAGATAACAGTACAATGCGGAGGCGGAGTCTCTCTGTTCTTGTAACAGCACACATGTTCCGAAAAGACCAACAATCTTGAAGTGCAAAGATGGCACTTGAATGATCTTAACCCTAAAACTCCTGACACGGCACAAATTGCCACTAGAATCATCATCTCACTCCAATGTCCTGTGTTCAAATATGCTGTCTCTCTTAGGGTGCAAATCCCTTGCTACAAACCATTGACTTATTACATCTGTTTCATGTAGAATTTCATCAGGAAAGGCTTGCTAGAAGCCTGAAGAGCTAATGCCTGTATAGAAAACGGGGGAGACTTTGAGTCCCAGTTTGAATGGCTGCTAAGTGTGAGTGAGTTGTTCCTGTGTTTAAAGAGTGGATAATCCCTTTCCAGATCTGTATTGAATCTGTTTTACATTGCAATATAAATAGTTTCAATATAGAAATTGCTTCTTAAGAGTGGTGTTAAGTAAATCGTCACAAGTCCCCCTACATTCTTGTATTGTGACTTCTCTCATTGTCTGTAACCTCCCGGTGGGGCCTGGGGATCTCGCAGAATTACAACTGATCTCCAGAGTACAGAGACCAGGTCCCCTGGAGGAAATGGCAGTGTTGAAGGGGAGGCTTTAAGGCATTACACCCTGCTGAGGTCCCTTCCCATACCCTGCTCTTCCCAAGCCCCACTCCCAATCTCCAGGAATTTCTCAACCCACAGTTGGCAACCTGGGCTGCACCACTGCTGGCTGAGTCCCAACAGACTCCCTGAGGCCCCAGGGGCTTGACTGGGATCCAGCCAGTGGAGGTTCAGTCCAGGAGGTGATGCCTTTTGCTGGACCTGCTGCCTGAGTGCCAACCAAAGCCCTAACGGAGCTTCAGCACCCTTTGCGCTGGGTGGTCTCAAGCAGTCGCTTAGCTGACTTCACCAGAGAACCCACCCCGAAGCGTACCCCACAACCTCTTGCCCTGCTCCAGCTAATGGTCTGTGTGAACTTTACCTCCCTGTCCTTTTCAGCTCCTCACTGGCATTCAGGTGCCCGTGGAGATGGCGCTCTTCCATGGCAGACACGTTCCCGTTAGAATGCGGACTCCATTCGCGGAAGTGCATGGAGATCCTGGGAGCGGAAGGAAGGAGGAATGTTGGTTTCCAGGCTGCAAGAACTGGGCGACGGATGCTGCTCAGCTTTGCTCTCTGTCCCTGCCTGTCACTGGCCAACTCCAGCTAGCCCTCCCGCAAAGGCCTCCACTCCACCATGGGCTTCTGCTCCCCCAGACCACAATATCAACAGAAGTCGCTAACAGCGTGGCATTCAACAAAGTCCACATTGCAACTGTGGTGGTCAGTGGTGGCACTGTTGTCGTTGCAGAGAGACTGCTGTTCCCTCCCCCGTCACAAAAATAGCCAAGTGCACGGAGCCCTGCAGGATCAGCAGGGAGGCTTACCGGCCTCCCAAAAGCAACCGGGTTGCACGGTGCAGAAGAGGAGCTGGTCTTCAACCAGCAAGAAGTAAACAGAAGCACAACAGCCTCCAGCTCGGTGGTTGATGATGGAGCCAGACCATCCGTCATGTCAGTGACTCAAGTGCTGTCAAACGAGCAGGATTCCAATCCCACAGCTGTGTTTTTCTCCCTGCCATTTAAGCTCTCTGGCATGAAGAACAATCACATGTTCCTAGGACTAAATTTAGCTGCCAGGATCCTGGAGAAATGCAATATCCAGCCAATGGATGCACCAGCAGATGGAAATCTATGGCTCCTCCCAGGGGTCATTTCATAGAAAAAGAGGTGCCAGAGCTCATTAGCACAACTCATTTGCATATGCCACACACCCCCTGACATCACCGGAAGTGTACTGAATTCTCTCAGCTCAACATCTCCCTTAAAATGCTTCTTGAATTAGAATTGTCATAATGAAACCTGACTCCCATCATACTTTTTAAATTACTTTCTCCCATGTGGCCCCAGTGGCATGATGAAGATTTTCATCTGTCTGCTTTATATGTTTTGGTCACTTTCCGATTTTTTTGTGGGAGAAAATATTAGAAAGTTTGTCAAATCTTAGAGTTCAGCAAAATTCTCACGGGGGTGAACAATGGAGCCCAGAAGCAAGTGTTGTTGTTTTTTTTGTGGGGGGATAAGAAAGAAAGAAAGAAAGAAAGAAAGAAAGAAAGAAAGAAAGAAAGAAAGAAAGAAAGAAAGAAAGAAAGAAAGAAAGAAAGAGAAAAAAGGAAGGAAGGAAAGAAAGAAAGAAAGAGAAAGAAAGAAAGAAAGAAAAAAAGGAAGGAAGGAAGGAAAGAAAGAAAGAAAGAAAGAAAAAAGGAAGAAAGGAAGGAAGAAAGGAAAGAAAGAAGGAAAGAAGGAAAGAAAGAAAGAAAGAAAGAAAGAAAGAAAGAAAGAAAGAAAGAAAGAAAGAAAGAAAGAAAGAAAGAAGCACAAGACACTTCAGAGGTTCCATAGTTCCACTCCTGTGAGCTCCTGCCCAAAAGGAGGCCTGGCTCCTCCAACACAGATGACAGAGAATTGGGGTTCTATTGCCCCAATCTCATCAGATTCACCAGAATTTGATCTGAGCTTCTCTCTCCCACCCCCTACTCTTCTTTGCACCTACCTCTTCTGTGGGGAGGGCAAACATTTTGGGGGAGCAATGCGAATGGTTGGGTCCCATTTGCCTGGGGGGAGGATAGTCAGTTCATCCAGAAACTCATCAATTCCTGCAATGAGATCTTCTGTGCTTTGTGCCTTTCGGGCAACGCGCTGGAAGAGCTGGAAGAGGAAAGCCGCGGTGTTAGTCCCAACCTGGCTGCCTCTCAAACTGCGGTTTCCAATGGTTTCTGTATGGTGTGACCCATAAGCAGGGGTCGTTTTGAAGAAAATTAGGTGGTGGAGCTCATCCAGGGGTTGGTTTGCAGCTGCACCTACTATTCAATGCACAAGGTGGAAAGGAGGAGGTGGAACTCTCAGAAAGGTTCAGGAGCTGTGCTCTTGTGACCCACTGAATCTGAGGCCGGCCGAAGGTTTTTCGGTAGGCAGACTATGACTTTGGCATCCATCTAGTGCAGCATTCCATTTTCTCCAGTGCCCAACCAGATGTTTTTGAGAAACCAACAAACATCACACAGAGAGCACAGCTGTCCCCACTATGAACGCCAAGCACACAGCATTGTGACACACACAGCCTTTGCCTGTGGAGATTCCATTCCAGCCTTTGACCACCCTCTCCTCCATTACCCGCCCCCCCAGTCCTCTCTAAGATTTTCACTCACTCCAGTGATCATCAAGGCATGTTTTACTTGATCAACACATGCACAGGCTGTGAAGAAAAAATACCAGCTGATGTATGACATGGTAGATACTGTTTCCAGAGTCAGATCTTGGTTTCCAAATATAAAAGAGCAATGCTGGGGTGGCCATTCGGGAGGACTGGTCCGTGACCCACTTTCAGAGGATGTGTGACTCACTTTTGGGTCCCAACCCACAGATTGGGAAAGACTGCTCTTGAATAATCACTGCATCCTGCCATCTAAAAGAACACATCCAGGAAAAACATTTTGCTTTATTTGTATAGCAAAACAGAGGCATGCCGGGCTTTTTTTGTAACAGGAACTCCTCTGAATACTACGGCACATCCCCCTGATGTAGCCATTACTCAAAGAGCTTACAGTAGGCCCTGTACTAAGAGCCCTGTAAGCTCTTGGAGGATTGGCCACATCGGGGGGGGGGGTGTAGCTTAATATGCAAAGGAGTTCCTGCTACAAAAGAAAAGCCCTGTATGTATGCCCTAAAATGCCCAAAATACCACCTGAAAGGACATGTTGTACCCTAGAAATAGGTATACCACCTTTTAACCCTGGAAAGTAAGGACAATCCCAGTCATTTGCTGTAAAAAAGAGGCAAGGTATTAGGACATTGTGGATTTTATCAGGGCCAACCACCACTACTGAGTTTCATGTGGTGATGTTTTTACTTGGCAGGCTACTGATTGACCATTGGGGATTTGATTGGCTGTGCATATTTTTTAAAATGTTGGTTTGGCAGCAGCTGCCACCACAGCACAAGGACTTTCATTGTGTGACTGAAAGTAAGCTCTGGCTGCCATTTTGTGGCTGGCTCCACCCCTTAAAGCAGCCATTTTGTGGCATGGCTGCACCTACCATCCTGTGTTGGAATTCTAAAGGTGCCCACAGGCTCAGAAGGGATGGGGACCACTGAGTCAGAGAACTGCAGCAGGATCAGGAGACCCTGGTTCCCCACTTTTGGCACAGAAACTTGCTGGTTGACCATGGGCCAACAACTTGCAGGCAGGGTTGCCAAGTCCAAATCAAGAAATATCTGGGGACTTTGGGGGTGGAGCCAGGAGTCATTGGGGTGGAGCCAGGAGCAAGGGTGTGACAAGCGTAATTGAACTTCAAGGGAGTTCTGGCCCTCACATTTAAAGGGACCACGCATCTTTTAAATCCCTTCCCTCCATAGGAAATAACGAAAGATAGGGGCACCTCTTTTTGGGGCTCATAGAATTGGACCCCCTGGTCCAATCTTTTTGAAACTTGGGGGGTATTTTGGGGAGAGGTACTGGATGCTATGCTGCAAATCTGGTACCTCAACCTCAAAAAACAGCCCCCCCAGAGCCCTAGATACCCGCAGATCAATTCTCCATTATTTCCTATGAGAATAAGTCTCCATAGGGAATAATAAAGTTCCCTCCCCTCCCCCCGTTTTCTCTCTCTCACTCACACACACGCTTAACTGTCTCTGGTGCAAGTGGGCAGCTGTGTTGGTCTGAAGCAATAGAACAAAGCAGGAATCTCTGGTGCCTCCATAACGAGGTCTGGAGAGCACAGGGGCTACGCTGCTCTTTTACACACGCACTCACTTGTCCGAAAGGAAAGCAAAACAAACAGAGGGGCCGCACTCTCACCAGGTCTGCTGTTGCTAACCCTTCCCCATGAAGTACTTCCTGCTCCAATTTAAAGGCACACACACATTTTAAAACTGGACCTGTTTGCAGGTCCTGCCCAAGATCTTGAGGTACAGGGTGGCTGTGGGGGAGGAGCTTCCCCCGCCGGCCAGCTGGCTGGGGGCAGGGGGAAGCCTGTAAAACCGGGGAATCCCCCGCTGGGACCTGGGGGTTGAGAAGGCTACTTGCAGGTGTGTTGTTAAGTAGTAAGCTGCTTGAAACAGAAGGTAGAACTTGGAAGGTTTGCTCGGACACACAGCTCTGCTCCACAAGAATATAAGCTTTTCTGTGTACAATAAATTTGTCTAATTCTTACAGACGGTGCTCTGAAAACATGAGCAGTTCCCAAAATTACAAACGGTTGACAACTCCACTGAGAAATCTGAGTTTCTACACCCAGCCTGTACCCATTCTTTGTTGGACAAGCAGATGGTGCTTTCTTCTCCCATTATTGCCCCACCACGCCATAATGGCTATGTGTGACACAAGCATTTCCATGTGTCCTACCACCAAACTCACCTCGTCTGTCAGGAGAGTGGCCACAGCCCTGCCGATTTCATGGTAGGCCTTCACTTTGACTCTGGGGCCCAACAGGATAAAAAGGAACCTAGAGAAAGCCACACAGACATCATGAATAGCCCCACAGCTCCGTTTGCTCCCATCTGAAACAAGTGTCATGCTAGCGCCACAGAAGCGGGGGGAGGGCCTCCAAACTGGGGGATCCCCTGCCCCCACCTGGGGATTGGCAACCCTATGCTCACATCTGCCTGCCATCCCTGTCCCACCCCTGAGCCGTCCCCGACTTACTGGGAGCCGGCTTTAAAAGGCCCTGCTTTAAAAGCAGTGCCTTTTTGCTGCGGCGCCTCCGTGGTGGCTCCCTGGCCGCATGGATGGCCAGGAAGTGCCCGGAAAGCTCCTAGGGAGCCGGAGACAGGGTGCATGAGTGTTCCACGTGCTTCCTGGGGAGCCTGCAGCCCATCCCTCTTCTGCAGGCCATCGGGATGCTCCTGGGCACTCCTTTTCTGGCCGGCTCACTTCCGGGTTGGCTTGATGCCACTCTGCGCTGGCTGGCTGTTAGCAGCCTAGGATTGCCAACTCCCTGGCTTATAGGGCTAAGTGGCCTCCTGATGGCATCCACTCTTATCTGCCACAGCTCAAAGTGGCGGTGGAAGAAAGCTTTAAAATCTGGCGTTTGTTGCCGTGTTATATCACCTCTGGGGGAAAACAGGAAGTGATGTAGGGTAGCTTTAGGAAGCACTGGAACCTTATGGTAAAACCATACAGTTTCTGGTGATACCTAGAGCTATGTGACTAGGATTGCCAAGTCCAATTCAAGAAATATCTGGGGACTTTGGGGGTGGAGCCAGGAGACTTTGGGGATGGAGCCAGGAGACATTAGGGGTGGGGCCAAGATCAAGGCTGTGACAAGCATAATTGAACTCCAAAGGGATTTCTGGCCATCACATTTAAAGGGACGGCACACCTTTTCAATGCCTTCCTTCCGCAGGAAATCATGAAGGATAGGGGCACCTTCTTTTGGGGTTCATAGATTGGACCAGGGGGTCACTGGACCCCCTGGTCCAATCTTTTTGAAACTTGGGGGGTATTTTGGGGAGAGGCATTAGGTGCTATACTGAAAATTTGGTGCCTCTGTTGGAGCAAGAATCTACATAAACCCAGTCTGACAGCCACAGTATGACAGCTGGTGATCTAGCTGCCAGGCTAGGTCACAGTGACCTGATCAGCAGACCGGCTTGAGCCGGCAGAAGCCAAGTGATGCAATCTGCTGAGTCAGCACGGCCAGGATTGGCTGCTTGGACTATATATGATCTGTGTGTGCATCACACAGGTCTCTCCCTGTGAGATGGTGGTTAGGCGAAGCACTTTGTCCGTGGAGGTGATAATGTATAGACTGCACAAGAGAGCACTTGTCGTGTATATATGTTAATACACCTTTTGGCACTAGTTGCACGCGTCTGCCTGATTTTCTTTCCTGAAGCCCTGTGTCGGGCAAGTCATCTCCCTCACTCTGCTACTCCCGCTCCGACAGGGTTATGGGCCCAGGGCGGTTCCGCTGCGCGGAGGAGAGAGTTGAGAGTTGAGCTGACTGTGAGTTTGGAAAGAGCCGGAGGCGAGGAACGCCGGTGAAGGACACAGAAGCACCACCGTTCTCTGTTTGAGAGCCAGAGGGACGTCGGCAGCCAGCCGTGAGGAGGAGTCGGCACGATGGCTCAGCAACAGCTTGGAGTAGCCGTTGAGAAGCTCACCTCAGCCAACTACGCGGTGTGGAGCCTGAGAATGCAACACTACCTCAAGCGTGAAGGGCAATGGCTGTTCGTGAGTAACCCCCCTGCTGACTTATCTCCTGCCGAGACTGTGTTATCGGATAAGGCACTGGCCAACATAGTGCTGTCTATAGGAGATGCCCAGCTGGTTTATGTGCGAGGGAAGGACACTCCCAAGGCTGCCTGGGACGCGTTGAGTGCGGTGCATGTTAGCACCACTGCTGGTTCCCTCATGGCCTTGACAAGGAGGATGTTCCGCACCGTTATGCCGGCTGGAGGGTGTGTGAAAGATCACATCAAACGGCTAACGGACTGTTTCGTTGAGCTGGAGGCAAGAGGCAAGACTGTAGCTCCAGACGACAGAGTGTACATTTTGCTGTCGTCGTTGCCACCTGAGTACACTCCCCTGATAACTTCTCTGGAGACGGTGGACGTAGCGACCCTGACCATGGAATACGTCTGTGCCCACCTGCTTGACTTCCAAGAGAGAATTGCGGCCGTGAGCTGTCCGGGGGTGTCGGCCGGGCAGCGTGCTGTTATCGGTGTGTCCGGGAAGACAGCCAAGAATGAGCCAGCTTTTGCTGCTGGCAGGCGTCCGAAGGTGGAGGAAGTGGAGCCGACTGCGTTTGCAGTCCGTCGCTGCTATGGATGCGGGTCGTCGCAGCACCTGCTCCGAGCTTGCCCTGAGAGGGAGAAGAGGCGGGGGCGTGTGCGGCGAGAGCGGAGGACCGCCAGCCCGTGTGAGGAAGCAACCCGGCTGGTCACGTCTGCAGTAGAGAGCACAGGGTCTGCTTGGATTTTAGACTCCGGGGCAACGAGCCATCTCTGCTGCGAGAAGGAGTTGTTGAAAAACATTGACAGTCCTGAGCATAAGTATGTGAGATTGGCTGATGGGACCACTGCCAATTCTGTTTGCTCAGGCAATGTGGAATTTCCTGCACTGAAATGTATGTTGCAAAATGTGTTGTATGTACCCTCACTGCAGTCTAACCTGTTGAGTGTTAGCACACTGTTTGACCAGGGATACCAGGTGAGATTTGAGAAAACCTGCTGCAAAATCCTGGGAGGTGGGGGAAAGTTGCTTGTGACAGGAAAGAGGGAAGGTAAACTGTATGTGGTCCAGAGTGATTGTGCCCAGGTGGCTCAGGTGTCGAATGAGCCTGTGCACAATAATTGTATACATTTGCTCCATAGGAGACTCGGGCACTGCGGATTTAGGGCGTTAAAGAAAACCCTGGAGCTTGTGCCTAGTTTGAAAGTAAATCCTTGCAAATGTTACTTGGATTGCCAGGTCTGCAAGAAGACCAAAAGCAAGGCGTGTGCTGTTGCTAAAGAAAGCTCAAGGGAAAGCACACGAGCCCTGGAACTAGTCCATTTAGACGTTATTGGCCCATTGCCAAAGAGTCTGTCGGGGAGGAGATACTGCTTGGTGGCCACCGACGACCACACGAGGTACGCGTGGGTTTTCACCATGGTGCATAAGTCTGAGGTGTATAAGACATTCACCAAGTGGGTCAAAGCAGTGGAGAGACAATTAGGGGTTAATCTCCTAGCTGTACAAACCGACAGAGGGGGGGAATTCTTATCTAACCAGATGAAACGTTGGCTGGAGAACAAGGGCATCGCCCACCGTCTGACGAACCCGGCAACGCCCCGAGAAAATGGGCATGGGGCTGTATTGCAGAATGTGATGTATTGCATGTTAGAGGATGCACAACTGCCAATGACCTATTGGGCAGAAACCATACATGCAGCTGTTTTTTTGCAAAATAGGGTTTGGTGTAATACTGTGAAAAATGTGCCTTACAGGTTACTGTTGAACAAGACCCCAGATTTGAGTTCTTTAAAAGTCTTTGGGTCACGGGCTCGGGTTGGCATCCACTCCACGAGTAGCGGGGAGGGGGATGTCCGGGCAGAGAGCCTAATTTTTCTGGGCTACAAGCCAAGGGCCAGGTGTTATCGTTTCTGCAATAGCAAAAGCAAGATAACACTTAGTAAGAGTGCCCAGTTCAATGAAGAAAGCAGCTGGCCAAGGTTGCACTCCTTGCAGAAACAATTTGTCCTGCTGCCAAGTAGCGATAACGATGTTGGAGCGCAGCCCAGAACTCCAGCCCAGGAGGTGGCACCCAGTGGGGCTGGAGAAGGTGAGCCGAATGCTGGCACAGAGCCTGACGAGCAGAGTCAGGAGGCAGAGCCTCAAATGCAGGAACTGGAGGTAAAGTGTGAGAGTCAGGAGGTTCAACACCCAATTACAGGGGCAGAGCAACCAGCCCAGGAGGTGGGAACAGAGCAACCCGAAGAAGACAAAGCTGGTCCAAGCACAGGGCCACGGGTGTCTGCCAGGTCCACCAAAGGCCAACGTCCCGCTAGGTACAAGTGTCCCTATGTCACTCTGACTGTCAATCCAGACCCACCCGGATTTGAGGAAATGTTAAAAGAAAAGGCTAAGAAATGGAAAGCCTGGGTGGCAGAGTGCGAGGCAAGGGAGAAGGAGGCTGAAGCCAAGCGTCTGAAAGAGCTGGCTGAACAGGAACACGATGATGTGTTTTACAATCATGATGAGTTCCTGAACGAATTCCGGAAAGGGTTCCGAGCTACGTAAATATGAACTGTAATGTTGCTGGTGGACATGTATGTAAACTGTGTGAAGTGTCTTGGTGCACTGGGTTTAAATAGATTAGGAGGTGTGTTGGAGCAAGAATCTACATAAACCCAGTCTGACAGCCACAGTATGACAGCTGGTGATCTAGCTGCCAGGCTAGGTCACAGTGACCTGATCAGCAGACCGGCTTGAGCCGGCAGAAGCCAAGTGATGCAATCTGCTGAGTCAGCACGGCCAGGATTGGCTGCTTGGACTATATATGATCTGTGTGTGCATCACACAGGTCTCTCCCTGTGAGATGGTGGTTAGGCGAAGCACTTTGTCCGTGGAGGTGATAATGTATAGACTGCACAAGAGAGCACTTGTCGTGTATATATGTTAATACACCTTTTGGCACTAGTTGCACGCGTCTGCCTGATTTTCTTTCCTGAAGCCCTGTGTCGGGCAAGTCATCTCCCTCACTCTGCTACTCCCGCTCCGACAGCCTCTACCCCAAAAAACAGCCCCCCCAGAGCCCCAGATACCCGCGGATCAATTCTCCATGATGTTCTATGGAAATAAATCTCCATAGGGAATAATAGAGTTCCCAGAAGACATTTCCCTCCACTCCCCCCGCTTTCTGACGACCCTGAAGCGGGGGGAGGGCCTCCAACCGGGGGATCCCCTGCCCCCACCTGGGGATTGGCAACCCTATATGTGCCCATATTTCTGGGTTCCTCCTGGAAGTGATGTCACAGCATGTGCGGCACTGGCTTTTTCCCTCTCCCTGCTGCTTGGAATGGCAGCAGCAGCATCAAGTGTTTCTGGCTGGAGGCCTCGCAACTTTAAGGCAGAGCCTGAAGCCTTCTCTCTGAAGTTGCCATTTTATCCAGAGCAACTGATCTCTGTCGTCTGGAGATAAGTTGTCATTCCAGGCCCCACTTGAAAGTCAGCAAGCCTAACACATATCCAGGGCTTTATCTATAGGACACAATTTTCCCACGAGGGAAGGGATCTTAGTGGAGCATAATGGTACAGAGCCCACCATCCCCCAATCGTGGCAACAGACGTGGTCTGGGAGTTCCATGCTTGGAACTTGATTCTCAGATGTGTGGGGTGGGGGCCAAAGGGAGAAGGGGCTTAAGCCTTCCCCCTAGGCTTCCCAATCCCCAGGTCCCAGCGGGCGATCCCCCAGTTTTACAGGCTTCCCCCCTCCACCCCCACAGCCATTATGCACCTCCATAAACAATTCCCATAGGGAATGATGGGGAATTGATCTGCGGTTATTGGGGGCTCTGGGGGAGGTAGAGGTGCCAAATTTTCAGTAGAGCATCTAGTGCCTCTCGCCAAAATACCCCCCAAGTTTCAAAAGGATTGGACCAGGGGATCCAATTCTACAAGCCCCAAAAGAAGGTGCCCCTATCTTTCATTATTTTCTATGGAAGGGAGGCATTTTAAAAGGTGTGCTGTCCCTTTAAGTGTGATGGCCAGAACTCCCTTGGAGTTCAATTCTGCTTGTCACACCCTTGCTCCTGGCTCTGCCCCCAATGTCTCCTGGCTCCACCCCCAAAGTCCCCAGATATTTCTTGAATTGGACTTGGCAACCCTACTTCCCCCAGGCCCATTTTCCTAACCTGAAATGCCCCGCCCTACTGGGGCAACTTACGTGCAGCCCATCAGAACCTATAATTTCTTCAGTGGGGCAAACAGTGGCTCCCCGGAGCTATTCAGGTTGGGAAAACAGTGTGTAGAACAAGGGGGGCCAAACTGCAGCTCCGGAGCACATGTGGCTCTTTCACACATATTGCTCTTGAAGCCCCCACCGCCCTGTTGGCTGGCTTGGAGAAGGCTTTTGTCTCTTTAAATCACTCCTCCAAGCCAAGCCAGTCAGCAGCTTGGAGAATGCATTTCCTTCCTTCCTTCCTTCCTTCCTTCCTTCCTTCCTTCCTTCCTTCCTTCCTTCCTTCCTTCCTTCCTTCCTTCCTTCCTTCCTTCCTTCCTTCCTTCCTTCCTTCCTCTGACATTCATGTCTTGCGACTCTCAAACATCTTACTTTATTCTTTGTGGCTCTTACATTAAGCAAGTTTGGTCACCCCTGGTGGAGAAGAAGGCTTAAGCCCCAAGTTTCCCATCCAAATTGGGTCCCCAAATGCCCGGGAAAGGAGTTCCCCCAGAACAAAGAACCCCCAGATGAACCTCATTCAACTGCTGTGCCAGAGGGCCCCCACATGTTAATGCCAGGTGTTCAGTTCGAGATCCGATCACTGGCACCCCTTCCTGCCCGCAGACAGCTTCTGTAGCTCTCGCACAGCGTGTGTCATTGTGCATCTGACCACTGAAGACAGCATTAGTTTCCAGTAGCAGCTCGGAGCTTTGAATTCTGGGCAGGGACTTCTGTTACAGTCCAAACATTCTTGCTTCTGCTACAGTCCAAATATGCTTGCTCATTTATTACCTGCTAGGAAAAGCAACCTCCGTCAAGCCTCCAAGGAACACAGAGTCCTGCAAGCGCACGAAGGCGATGAAGGGTTTCTCCAAGAAGCTGGCTTCCCCTACAAGAATGTTGGCCACTTCAGTCCCGGCTGGAATCTTCTTCTTGAAGCGATTTTTCAGCTGCAAATGAAACAATGCAGAGTTGGCAATTCAGGGTCCCAGAAATGACAGAAGATGTGAAGGACTGGGGGACAAAATTTCCCGGAGCAGATTGCTCTGGGAGACCAAGAAGCCATTCTGTCCACCTGCCTCATATTGCTGTCACCTGCCACAATATCTGTACTCTCAGAGCTTTAGCAATAGCTGGAAGCCACATCAGGTTCGTTTCTACCCATTGCAGGACCTGGAATTCATAGCAGGCACTCCTCTGCAGCCAACAGAAACTTGCTGTTGTTTACAATAAAAGTGTAAAAATGGGTGACTATTCCCTCTTCTACCCTATTAAGAATTAGTGCAGTTCCTACCTCCTGTGTGTGTGTATTTCTCTTAGGGTTATCATCTCTGGGTTTGGGAAATACCTGGAGATGTTGGGGGTGGAGTAAGGGGAAAAGGATTTTTGGAGAGGGACAGGATCTCAGGTGTATAATCCCATACAGTCCAGCTTCCAAAGCAACCATTTTTTCCAGGGGAACTGTGACAGTGATAAATTCTAATTGGAGGAGATCTCCAGACCCCACCTGCAGGTTAGTTTCAGTTTCAGTTTATTTCAATTCATAGCCCGCCCTTCCCACCGAAGCGGCTCAGGGCGGCTTACAACATATAAAATCTAACATAAGTTTAGCTTTAAAAACATCAATTTTAAACAGTAAGATAATAAAACATATAGAGCAGCGATCTGTCGAAATGTTACACTACAACCTTCCATAAAGTTTCCAATGTCAGTTAGTTATAAGCCAGCCGGAAGAGGACTGTCTTGCAGGCCCTGCGGAACTGCCCAAGGTCCCGCAGGGCCCTCACCTCCTCCGGCAGCTGGTTCCACCAGCAAGGCGCCATTACCGAAAAGGCCCGGTCCCTGGTAGATTTCAGACCGGCCTCCTTTGGCCCGGGGATTACAAGCAGGTTTTGAGAACCTGGGTTAGCAACCCTAGTTCCCCTCGTGAATATGCAGGCAGAAGGAATGCTTCTCAGAGGGTCTGTTGTGGCCCTCAGCAGCCCCGGGCACCAGGGCTTGTACGGAGGAGAGAGCACCTTTCCCACCATTTATTTTTGATGGGAAGCACAAGCAAGCATGTGTAGTGGTTACAGTATCAGATTAGGATCTGGGAGATCCAGGCTTGAATCCCCACCAGACATGGAAGCTTGGTGACCTTGGCCTGGTCTGTGGTAGCCATGTCCACGTGGCCACCTGTGTGAGGCGGGTAGGGTCAGGTTGCCAGCTCCAGGTTGGGAAATTCCTGGAGATTTGGGGATGGAGCCTGGGGAGGACAGTGACCTCAAGTGAGGCACAATCAATGCCACAGAGTCCACCCTCCAAAGCAGCCATGTTCTCCAGAGAAACCGATTTCTGTAGTCTGAGGAGGAGCTGTCATTCCAGAGGGTCCCCAGGTCCTACCTGGTGTTCCTAGGCTAGTCGCATGCAGGGCCGGCCTGACGCCGTGGGGCACCCTAGGCAGACCTGCTGCCTGGAGCCCTCCCAAAGTTCCCCTCCAAAGCGCCTCCCTGCTCCTCACCTTGTGGCTTTGTGCCCCTCCCCCAGAGCTCCGCTCACTCCCTCCCCCTCCCCCTGGGGCTCGTTGGCTAAAAGTTAGCTTAGCGGGCGAGCGGCTCGCGCCTGCACGTTTTATAGAGACAAAAGGCACAGGCGTGAGCTGCTTGCTGGCTAAGCTAACTTTTAGCTGGCAAGCCCCAGGGGGAGGGAGCAAGCGGAGTGCTGCCACTTTTAGTGGCAGCGGGCAGGCAAGCGGAGCGCTGGGGGGGGGGCGGTGGCCCGAAGGGGGCTGGCGGCAGCAGTGGTGGGGGAGGGGGCAAGCTAAGCACTTGCCTGGAGCACTGGAGGGGTGGCAAGAGCCTAATTTGTCACCCCCCACCTCTCACGCCCTAGGCAACCACCTAGTTTGTCTAGTGGGAGGGCCGGCCCTGGCCGCATGCTGCCAGTCTAACCAACCTCACAGTGTTCCTGTGAGGATAAAATGGAAGAGATGAGAATTAAGTAAGTTGTTTTGGGTCCCGCGCTGGGGAGAGAGGTAGTGCACAAATGAAATAAATAAATCTCCTCAGTGAAATAGCCCCTCCTCATGCCACGGCGGGTTCAGTCTTGTGCAGCAGCTCTCCTGCTTGCCTTTGGGATGGATGAGGAACCAAGGAGAGCTACTGGAACACAGGGAGGAAGGGTTCAGAAGTGGGGTGGCATTCCAGTAGAACTCGGCTTATTCGCCATGCTTGTGGTGGGGTTAAGGTTGCCAACCTCCTGGAATTACAACTGATCTTGAGGCAACAGAGATCAGTTCCCCTGGAGAAAAGGGCTGCTTTAGAAGGTGGACTCTGGCATCTTTCCACATTGAAGCCCTTCCCCTCTCCAGACCCTGCTCTTCTCAGGCATCACCCTCAACATCTCCAGGTATTTCTCAGCCTGGAGCTGGCAACCCTGGGGTGGGGCTCTGTCTTGATTTCAGGGGCTCTGGCCAGAAAGGAGACCCCTTTGGACTGGAGGAACCATAGTAGGCTATCGTTACATACAGTCAGCCATCCAAAGCTGACAGTTTCTCCAGGGGAACTGATCTTTATAGTCTGGGGAACAGTTGTAATCCTGGGAGATCTCCAGGACTCACACGGAAGTTGGCAACCGGAATTGCATCCCTTGATGAAACCGATACCTTTGTGTTTTACAAAGTCCCACCTAATCTTTATGAGCCCCGTGGTGCAGAGTGGTAAAGCTGCAGTACTGCAGTCCGAGCTCTGTGCTCACGACCTGAGTTTGATCCTGGCGGAAGCTGGGTTCAGGTAGCCGGCTCAAGGTTGACTCAGCCTTCCATCCTTCCCAGGTTGGTAAAATGAGGACCCAGCTTGCTGGAGGTGGGGGGGGGGGAGTGTAGATGACTGAGGAAGGCAATGGCAAACCACCCCGTAAAAAGTCTGCCGTGAAAACGTCGTGATGTGACGTCACCCCAGAGTTGGAAACGACTGGTGCTTGCACAGGGGACTACCTACCTACATAATCTTTAGAGCTGTCTTTACAAAGCTATGAGAAGACTGGACAACTTTTCAAGAGGAATTCTGGTGGAAGAGGACATCCTCTTCCTTCAGAGTGGGTTGCCAGCCTGCATGTGGTTAACACAACAAAAAATGCAAGCTAGTGACCAATTTACTAAAAAGTATATAGAAATCAGTCCAAATGTCCAAAACATACACATTCAAGTCCCAAAGTAGTGTGGTGACAAGCCAATCGATTAAGTACTTGTTTCTTTCCAGTCTTCATCAGACCTGGGACCAATATTGTGGCGCAAGAAGCCACATACTGAGCTGTAGCCGATGTGAAATTGTTGCTGGAGACGCTCTGCGTTCCTCTTTTTTGAAAATTGTGTAAAGAATCTATATAATTGAATCAATATTGGTCCCAGGTCTGATGAAGACTGGAAAGAAACAAGTACTTAACCGATTGGCTTGTCACCACACTACTTTGGGACTTGAATATACATGTTTTGGACATTTGGACTGATTTCTATATACTTCTTAGTAAATTGGTCACTAACTTGCATTTTTTGTTGCGTTATCCATTATAGTGGCCTCTCTCAGATTGCATTCTATTCTAGCCTGCAGGTGGCGGCTGGAGATCTCCCGGGATTACTACTGATCTCTAGGCAACAGAGATCAGTTCCCCTGGAGAAAAGGGCTGCTTGGAGGGTGGACTCTAGGGCATCATACCCCACTGAAGTCCCTCCCTTCCCCAAACCCCACCCTCTTCAGGCTCCACCCCCCAAATCTCCAGGTATTTCCCAACCCAGAGCTAGCAGTCCTATTCAGGGAGCACCTGACAGGTACAGACCCTTGGAAAAAGTAAGAAGTAGCACCATTGTGATTTTATCTGACTGTTTTATTGTTTTACTGTTTTAATATTGTTTCTTTTATGTTGTCAGCCGCCTTGAGTCTTCGTAGAATGGGCGGGATAGAAATCTAATGTAATAAAACAAAACAAACAAACAAACGGACAAGAGGCTTTTGATACATCCCCCCCACCCACCCTGTGCCTATGGCTAACAAATGTTACTCACCTGTTCCTTGGCGGCAGTCTCCAAAACTTCACCCCCTGGATCGGACTGACCGCTGGCTTTGTCTGCAACAGAAATTGAGGGGAAATGAAGGGAATAATAATCCTTCTGGACACCAAGCCCTTCCTCCCCCCAATTGGGTTGGTGGGTTCATTTGTTCTCTGAGCCCCAGTATTTACAAAGTGTAGGAGCTGCTTTATCTACTGGCTCCTCTGAGAGGCAGGAAGATTAAAAGTCCTCTTCTGCCAGACACTGTAGGACTGGCTTTGTTGGGAGGAGCAGACTGTGGCACATTGCTTAATGCCAGGACAGACCCTGGGGTCTCGGGGGAAGGCAAGAGAGAGTAAATGAAGGCTACACAGAATGCTTCTTGACCTTTCCCTTTTGTCCGCTCCTGCTGCTGTCCCTTTCTTTTCAGAGTAACAAGCCTCAGTGTGAACTTATTTCTCAGTCAGCCAGGGTATATGATAGGGTTGCTAGATCTGGGTTGGAATGAGAGTACAGAGTTCAGTTGCCATGGAGGGTGGCATTCTATGCCGCTGAAGTCCTTCCCTTCATCCAACTCTTTCCTTCCCAGGCTCTGCCCTCAAATCTTCAGGAATTTCCAAGTCTGGATGGCAACCCTGTCACTTGGACTGCTACGGTTAGGGATGCCAGCCTCCAGGTGGGGCCTGAGGATCCCCCAGAATTAAAGCTTATCTCCAGACTACAGAGAACAGTGCCCCTAGAGAAGGGTGAACTCTCTGGCTCTCTTGGCTCCACCCCTAAATCTCCAGGAGTTTCCCAACCTTGATCTGACAACCTGATGTGCCCCCATCCCCCACTGGCAGCTGTGGAGGCCTGGCAGCCCTCCATCCTTATCTACATAGAGACCCAGTTTGGTGTAGTGGTTAAGTGCGCGGACTCTTATCTGGGAGGACCGGGTTTGATTCCCCACTCCTCCACTTGTACCTGCTGAGATGGCCTTGGGTCAGTCATAGCTTTCATAGAAGCTGTCCTTGAAAGGGCAGCTGCTATGAAAGCACTCTCAGCCCCACCTACCTCATAGGGTGTTTGTTGTTAGAGGGAAGGTAGAGGAGATTGTGACCGCTCTGAGACTTTGAGATTCAGAGTATAGGGCGGGATATAAATCCAAAATCTTCTTCTTCTTCTACATACTTTGAGGGCACTTCACTAGTGCTGCTCCTACGACTTGCATCTGTGCTGTTCTCATACTGAAGAGCAGACTGGGATGTCGAAACAAGCTGAGCCATGGGGGCCCTCAGTGCCGGCAGTAATGGAAGCAACCACTTGGTTACAACCTCAGTAATTGTCAACCGGACATTTGCTGCTATGACAGCTGATTTATGGGGAACCAAGATCAGCACCCCTGGAGAAAACGGCTACTTTGGAAAGTGGATTCTGTGGCACTCTACTATGCTGAGGTCCCTCCCCTCCCCTCCCCAAACCCCACCCTTCCCAGCCTTCATCCCCAAAATCTCCAGTTATTTTCCAACCCAGAGCTGGTGACCCTACTCGGCAGTGTCTCTCTGGGGCAACCGCCCACCAGGAATTTCAAGGGCAAGTCCACCTACCCTAATAACACTTATCAAAAAGAAAGCTGCATGCCAAGCTGCTGTTGAGTTCTATGGTCTAAAGGCCGTCACATCCATTGTTTGGTAATACTCACTGAAGCTGGGAAGCAAAAGCTACATGACTGATCTCCGGTCTATCGCATGCCTGTGCTAAGACAAGCCTGTCACCTGGAATGACCTTTAGCCCCTCTCAGGCTGATACGCTTGGATCTGAATGGGTCGTGATGCCACTGCCGGCAGTCTAAGGACCAGCCCTCTGATCTGCTGCAGGCTGGAGTTGAGTCACAAGGGGAGAGAATCAACACCTTAGGAGGCAGCTACGCACCAGAACAAGATCCCAGGCCCATCTGAAGCAGCATCTGCAGTTGCGATCGGGTTGTGTGATGCTGCGGTCTGAGGAGCAAGACATATCGGAGCTTCTTTGTGAGTTCTGGCGGCAGGGCGTGCTTCTCTATCTGGGTCTCAATCACCTTCTCTGGAACGCAAACCAAAACCACACTGAGACCACCTCAAACAAGGAGGTTTTCATTTGCTGTAACTGTTTCCTGTAGAAGCCACAGAAGAATGTTTCGATCAGGTGCCACCGTGTTCCTAAGCAGGAGCTGCTATTATGCAATGCAAACACTAGGCTTATGCAGCAATGGGGTCATCCAGAGACAGGATGGCCCTCCTTGGTCTGGTTAGTGTAAAATGGGATTCCCACTTTGTTATTAACATTTGAAATTGCTAACAACAGAGAAGGTGAGCTGATTTCAAATAGTGGAACCAAACTGAAATGGAGAGTCTTCGACCGTTTTCGCGCACAGCTTACCTCGCAGTCACAATCCTGTTCCCTCCGCAGCGTCCGGTCGGATTTCCCACCATCTGCGCCGGAGTTACAGGAAGTGCCGCGGCTTTTGCGTAGCAAACGTAAACTGGGTTTTAGCGGTTTACGTTTGCTATGCAAACGCCGCGGCACTTCCTGTATCTCTGGCGCAGATGGTGGGAAATCCGACCGGACGCTGCGGAGGGAACAGGATTGTGACTGCGAGGTAAACTGTGTGTGAAAACGGTATTTAGTACCTTCTTCCATTTCTGTGCTGCTCTGAGGCAAGTCGAGGCTGCACAAGCCTCCAGTTTGCGTTTTACAGATTGAGAGATGTCTGGTCTTTGCCATGTTTGTTTCATTTAATACATGTGTACAGTGTGACTACCTGCATAATTCCACTCACCGAATACAATAATTCCAGAATGTCAATAATCTGTGTACTAATAGTGACATGCGGTCTCCATCCGCAGATGCCTAAGTCCACGGATCAGGTCACACCAAAAGATTTTCCTGTAAACTTGGTGGACTCCCCAGGTTTGCAGAAAAATCTCAATTAAAATATATAGGCAGGGCCAGCACTTGGGAGTCAGCCAGGTAGGCCACTGCCTAGGGCAGCATCTAGCCAGAGGGGCAGACTACTGCATGCTGCGCACATGCCCACCCTCACATCATGACACCATACTCAGGTAGGCTTCCCAATCTCCAGGTCCCAGTGGGGGAACCCCCAGTTTTACAGACTGCCCCCCTCCCCCAGCCAGCTGGCCAGTGGGGGTAGCCCCTCCCCCACAGTCATTATGCACCTCCATGAACGATTCCCATAGGGAACGATGGGGAATTGATCCGTGGGTATCGGGGGCTCGGGGGGGGGCTGTTTTTTGAGCTAGAGGCGCCACATTTTCAGTATAGCATCCAGTGCCTCTCCCCAAAATACCTCCCAAGTTTCAAAAGGATTGGACCAGGGGGTCCAATTCTATGAGCCCCAAAAGAAGGTGCCCCTATCCTTCATTATTTCCTATGGAAGGAAGACATTTTAAAAGGTGTGCTGTCCCTTTAAATGTGATGGCCAGAACTCCCTTGGAGTTCAATTCTGCTTGTCACACCCTTGTTCCTGGCTCCGCCCCCAATGTCTCCTGGCTCCACCCCTAAAGTCTCCTGGCTCCACCCCCAAAGTCCCCAGATATTTCTTGAATTGGACTTGGCAACCCTCCACTCAGGACCGCCTGCCTTGGTAGGGCCCGGTTTGTTTGGGGAAGCGGGTCTGGTGGCTTGCCTGTGCCACAGAGAGGTGTGCGAGGAGGCAGGAGGAAGCTGGAGGAGCAGAGCTCCATTTGGCCCACAGCCATGAAGAATCCGGTGAGTCACCCACTCATGCCCCTTCCTTCTGCTACCCACGGTGGTGCTGTGTGGCAAGCAGGCAGTGTGTTGCGCCAGGCAACACACTGCGCCTCCCGTGTGTGGCAGGCAGCGTGCACCAGTCTCTGGCAGCAGTCTCTAGGATCTGGGAAGCCCAGGGTCAAATCTCCACTCAGCCATGGAAGCTCACTGGGTAACCTTGGGCCTGTCTCTATCAGACCAGCCTAATTTACCCCACAGTAAATTGTTGTGAGGATAGAATGGAAGAGAGGAGAACGATGCAAACTGTTTTAGGGTCTCCACTAGGGAGAAAATTGGGGTACATATTAAATACATAAATAATAAATAAAGTTGAGGGCTGGGGGGGGGGCAGATAAAAGAAGGGTTGGAAGATTGGGAAGCAGAGAAAGAAGCAGCTGAAGGGGAGAGGATATGGAGGCAGCCAGGAAGAGACAAAAGAGAAATAATGTGGGGAGGGGTCAGGGAACATAGCAGGAAATGAAACGACCCCTCACTAATCCTTGAGGGTACCCTGCTTTGAGAGAACCCAGGAAAGAATTCTGTCTCAAATATGTGCAACTTCTAAATAAATTCTAGAACTGGGTCTGAATCCTGTACACAACAGCTCCTGTCGAAAGGACACGAGTGTCCTAAACTCTCTCTCTCTCTCTCTCTCTCTCTCTCCCCCCCAGACATATATGCACTCTCAAGGTCAAATTAGACATGATAGTGACCTCATGACGGCATCCTCATGGCTACCATTTTAAGTGATTTTAAAATGCTATGAGGGTGTTCTTGACCCCTCCTCCCAGTGCCTTTTCAAATGCCAAAACAACCATAGGGTGTGTGCGGCTGTTTTGGCACTTGATGAGGTATGGGAGGAAGGACAAGAGTACCTCAGACTGTTGCGTTGAGTACCTCAGCCTGTTGAAATCATTTTAAAATGGTGGTGGTATCCTTGTGGCAGCCATGAGGACATCATCATGATCACATCTAATCTGGCCCTGTGGACCTGGATGGATCTCTTGCACGGAAGGTTGCCAAGAAGCTGCCCTCAGACACCGGTTCTTTGTCTTTCTCCACTGCAAATGGACCGTAGGAAGGGCTCTTCCAGCGGCGTCACTAGGGCGGGGCCAAGGGGGCCATCAGCCCTCCCCCAGAGCATTCTCATTGGCCCCAGGCACTGACCCATGACCCCCCCCCCAACAGGAAGGGGCTGGCCCTGGGACTAGAACGCTGCTGCTGTGTGTGGGCTGGCCGGGATTCTGAAACCGGGGCCGCGCTGCTGCCGGCTCAGCTAAAAGCGTGTGGGTGAGTGGGGGAAACTTAAATGCTGCAAAACTGGTATCTTGGATTACGGGGGCTGGTCATGTGACCAGAGGGTGGATGAGGGAGGGGCCATGTGAAGTGGGCGGGGTTGTGTGCGGAGGGGGTGACGCAGCCCTCCAAAAGGGGTGATGCCCAATGGGGGGGTGGTGGCTTGAATCAGTTACACCCCAGGGTGCAACCCACCCTAGTGACGCCTCTGGGCTCTTCATTTTCAAAAGGGGAGCAGATGTCTAGATTTCCACCTCCTCTGTTCAGCCTCTGGGTGATTGCGAGGCACCGCTGGAGGATTTGCCACAGCTGTCTCATCCAGGCTCCAGTGGAGTCAGAGCCTTCCCACCCCCAGATCTAGAGAAGGCCAGGGCTGCCTCCCCAGAACTAACAGTGCCATGGCAAAGACAACATGAGCCTACGTGCCTGGCTATTAAGTGTCAGGGTTTTGCTTAAGGAGCTGCTGGTAACCCAACACTCAGTCACAGAAGGACATGTCCCTAGGAAGGCAAGCTGACCAATGGCCACATACCAACTATCTGCTTAAAACTGGGAGCTTCCAAGTCTAGGAGGACAGCTCCTTTCCTTATGCACGTCCGTAGTTCAAACAAGCTGTGCAGGGACAGAGTGGTCACGTGAGGTTTGCTCCAGCGTTCTCCTCCATCTTCCACTTTCTCTTCAAACTTAATCCATCTGCAACAAAAGAGCTGAGTTAGTTCCATGACTGCAGCTCTTGGCATGCTGGGAAATAGCCTTTTCTTGTACATCGTGAACAGCCACCTCCTCCAAACATGTTTCCCTTCCTAGGTGCAAACATTCTAGCCCTCGTGGTGACTTGAATGAACCCTGCAACCTAAGAAACATAACCGGACTGAGTGCATTCAGCTCTTGTTTACCTCAGGTAAGTTCTTTTTTCCTAGCTCCTTCCTGACCACCATCATTCTCAGAGTTTAGATCAGGGGTCCTCAAACTTTTTAAATAGGGGGCCAGTTCACTGTCCCTCAGACTGTTGGAGGGCCGGACTGCCGTTACTGTACAAGGCCGCGGGCCATCAGTTCTCTGTCTTCTGCATCTCTCTCCCTTCCCCACACTACACACCCTGGCCTGGGAACTCACCTCACCTCGGTATCACCTCACACTCTGTCTCCGCCGCCTCAGCCCAGTGCCGGAAGTGTGCGTTGCTAACACGAGTTTAGGTCGAACGTCACTTCCGGTCTGATTTTGCCATAACCCGGCGGTCCGCATAAACGTCCTCAGCGGGCCGCATCTGGCCCGCGGGCCGTAGGTTGAGGACCCCTGGTTTAGATGTTTACTTCTCGGGTCAAGAATCCATACTGTGGCTTCTTTTACTTTATAAGGCCTTATTGCCAAGAGCAGAGAGGCTGGTTCATTTGCCAGGAACGTCCCTGCATGGCCACTAGCGGGCAGAAGCAAGCTGTGTGCCACCTGGACTGCTTGGCTCTGCCACAAGTCATGCCAAGGACAACAACAGTTTGTGACCTGGCTGCAGGCTTGGATCTGCCTGACAGCGTCATGGACCCAGACGGAGATGCTGGTCAGTTTTCATGTTGTGAATGGCCAAGTCAGCTGCATCCTTGTGGGGTATTGGTTATGCTGCCCCAAGCAGTCATTTGGGTGGTTCAGATGGAGAGCTTGCCTTCAGTTCAAGCCATTGGTTCTCTTTGACGTCATTGTGGACATCCGAGATCCCAGGGCAGCATCTCACATTTTTGCCCCTTAAAAATAATTGACACAAGTTTGCATTTTCTGCAAAGATCAGGAAAGTTAGAGAAGTCTAGTTTACTCTTCTCTACTACCTAATATTTCCCCTCCACTGGTTAGTATTGGATTGTATCCCACCACTAAGCTCAGCAAAGTCAGCACTCAGCGCAAAGAAGCCAACTTCTTCCACAGAAATAGATGCAGTCTGTGCCCATTTCACAATCAGGAACACAGGTTGTGGTAGCCGGCCGGGGAGTACCTCTGTGACAATCACCCTTAAAGTCCCACCTCTCCTCCAGGGCTCAGAACCAATCCTTGTGATTTAGACCTCATGCAAATCCAAGTGATTGGCAGCCAGTCAGAGTGCATGGAACTTGACTGGCTGGGGGCTGGGACAAACCAGCCTCAGTTTGAGGAGGGTGAAAAAAACTTTTTAAAAAACTTCTGGGACAGGAATTTCCGTGGGCTCAAAAAAGCAGCATCCGCTTAACCAGGCTTTTATGGGGCTTTTTAAAGTTAGGGTTTAGGGGTCAGTTTAGGGAAGAAAGCTTATTTTAGTGGTGCAAATAAGCATTTTATTGAAGTCTCTTGACTCTTGAGTGGTGTGTGCAAGTTCTGTGGAAAGGGGCTCTGTGAGGGAGAAGGGCGGCCTTGAACCTGCTGAGGGACCCTGGAATCAAGAGAGGGGAATCAAATCTCCCCTCGGGGGTTATATTTTCTCTATTTGAGAGGCAGCTTTACTTTATACATCTAAGTTAGCCACCCATCACATTTACCTTATTAAATACTTTATTTTCCGTTAGATAACATTCTGTCCATCTCCATTAATGTCTTGTCAGGTCAAAAATCTAAGACGCGGCTGGGCTCTCTGTTTACCTCGAGGACAGCCTCAGTCCAATTGGTTTGCAGACAAGAGACCTTCAGGGAGCACATAGCTGACATGCTGCCAGTCTTTATTTAAAAGCTTGTGTCCCCCTTTCTATTTGACTGTGGGCAGCTGAGGATTAAAGAATCAATAGGAGAGGCCAGAGTGGGGGGGTGGGAGATTCTTCAGTCCAGAAGGCAGATGCCTCAGAGTCTCCCCGCTACCCCATAGCTGTCACATCCTCCTACATGCAGCCAAAGGGGTCTGAAGGGCCAGGTAGTGATTTACTTCTGGGCCAAGACAGAAACGAGAGAGAAGTCAGCACCCAATGGAGGGAAGCCAGTATATTTCCCAGAAATAGGTCAAAGCAACCCGGTGGCCTTTTCTCTCCCAGCACTGCAGGATCATTCTCGGATTCAGAGCAGACTTGGCTACCCAGGCTGTTCAGCTGGCAAAGAGCTGAATACAGCCTTCCTCCATATGAAATTGGGTTTTTTTTTATCATTCCATCAGAGTCCACTGCAAAACCAAATGAAGGTACGCTCTGCATTAAATTCCTTTCAAATTTCCCAGTGACTCTATACTTCTCACAAATGGCATTCTGGTTCCTACAGACGCCAAAAACGTTCTGCATAAGGAAGAGTTAAATTTTGCTGCGCACCTAAAAGCTTGAAAAGCATAGGCTGGGGTGCCACAGAAACAGCAGACACATCTCATATGGTGCTTCTTTACACCTTTGACTGAAATTGCGCATGTGTATCGTAAGACGCAAGTGAAGATCAACCTTTCTGCATGGCTGTCGGTGGAGCTCAACAGCCAGGCACATCAGAGACCTGATACGAATGTGTTTAGGGTGACTTTTCTGCTTGCCATTTCTACCACAGTAGCAGTGGACCGCATACGTGGAGGTTGGCCGGAACCTCCAGGACCTGTCAGTTTCTCTTTCTTGGACTCCAAGAAAAAACTATGAGGTCAGTGGCCACTTGAATAGATGCACTAAGATAATCCTTTTCCTACTTGCCATCCTTTTAGTCAGAGAAGAGCATAATTTGACTGTGGAAGACTGACTGGGGCCCCCAACGTGGTGCCTGGGGGCAACATGGAGCCTGCTGATACCTTTCCTCATGCCCACCAAGTGCTTTTAGAAAGTGGAACTAGGTGGGGCTTTCCCCCATCATGGCTTCTGATGGGCTGTGCAGATTAAAAGGCATCCTGCTAAGGTAGGATTGCCAAGTCCAATTTAAGAAATATCTGGAGACTTTGGGGGTGGAGCCAGGAGACTTTGGGGGAGGAGCCAGGAGACATTGGGGTGGAGCCAAAATCAAGGCTGTGACAAGCATAATTGAACTCAAAAGGGTGTTCTGGCCATCACATTTAAAGGGACGGCACACCTTTTCAATGCCTTCCTTCCATAGGAAATAATGAAGGATAGGGGCACCTTCTTTTGGGGCTCATAGAATT
The DNA here is from genome assembly GCF_032191835.1 of Heteronotia binoei. Lineage (NCBI taxonomy): Eukaryota > Metazoa > Chordata > Lepidosauria > Squamata > Gekkonidae > Heteronotia > Heteronotia binoei. Next base: position 14,571,393 of record NC_083236.1, on the reverse strand, counting down.
GGACCCCCTGGTTCAATCGTTTTGAAACTTGGGGGATATTTTGGGGAGAGGCACTAGATGCTGTACTGAAAATTTGGTGCCTCTATCTCAAAAAACAGTCCCCCCCCCGAGCCCCAGATACCCGCCGATCAATTCTCCATGATTTTCTATGGGAATAAATCTCTATAGGGAATAACAGGGTTCCCAGCAGACATTTCCCTCCCCTCCCCCTGCTTTCTGACGACCCTGAAGCGGGGGGAGGGCCTCCAAACCGGGGGATCCCCGCCCCCACCTGGGGATTGGCAACCCTATGCTAAGTGGACCTTCTGCCAGAAATATTACTATTAAAGTTGTACATAATCTTGATCCGTGACATTTTGCGGTTGGTCCCACCCCCTGCAGCAGCCATTTGGTGGTTATACCCACCACCCTTTGTCAGAATTCCAAAGCTGCCCAGGGGCACAAAAAAGGACCCCTGGGCTAGACTGTCACAGGGTGGGTGCAAAAAGATTGCTTGGAAATACCTGGAGATTCAGAGAGGGACACCTAGAGTGGGGACAGATTGGTGCCAGGGCATGAAGTCCTCCGTTTCCAAGTGAACGATGCCCAGGGTTGGCTTTTGCAGGCAGCGGGCTCAGTTTTCAAATGAATTCATTAAAGGTTTAGTTTACACAAACAGCAGAGCAGAGCAAGCTTGATGTCCTGATAAAACTCGAATAGTTGCTTTTCTGGTTATACTTTTAATTCTATATGCAGGATTGTTCCCCACAAAATCTTGTAGAGAACAATCATCCAGCAACCAATTGCTGCGAGATGTCTGTTGTAAGGCTGGACTCTGCAAACACAGCAGACCAAGTTTTTGTTAAGCCTGAATGTATATGGCTACTCTGTGCACTGAGGATAACCTTTGCAAGAGATCACATGTGAAAATTGCATGCTTAAAATGTAAAATCTCATATTGGACTCAAGGTGGACACTGATTCCAGATTCATTTTTGCACCCCTCCCCCCCAATCTGCAGTGGCAAAAAGACTGGCTCTGAAAGGCCCAAGGACAGAGTGGAGGCTAAATTTGTTTGCGGACACAACAGGGGAGACTTTACAATGTGTTTCCTGTTAAAGAGAGAATGGCCACAATACAATATCCATACATGCGTGAATGTTTATGCATCTGCTCAAGTGAAACATTTTTTCATCCTAGAATTCCGCTGCACGTGTCTATCAGGCCTGAGTTTGAAATCCAGAGGGGCAAATTTTCCCCCTTTAGTGTCTTCAAGTGTATCACTTTATCTCATACCAGGAGTTGCCAGCTAAAATCAAGCATTGGGTGCAGCCCATAGAAAGCACTTTGAGCTGGGATAGGCTTCCCAATCCCCAGGTACCAGAGGGGGATCCCCAGGTTTTACAGGCTTCCCCCCTCCCCCAACCAGCTGGCCGGCAGGGGAAGCCCCACCCCCACAGCCATCATGCACCTCCATGAACAATTCCCATAGGGAATGATGGGGAATTGATCCATGGGTATCAGGGGCTCTGGGGGGCTGTTTTTTTGAGATAGAGGCACCATATTTTCAGTATAGCATCTAGTGCCTCTCCCCAAAATACCTCCCAAGTTTCAAAAAGATTGGACCAGGGGGTCCAATTCTATGAGCCCCAAAAGAAGGTGCCCCTATCCTTCATTATTTCCTTTGGAAGGAAGGCATTTAAAAAGGTGTGCCGTCCCTTTAAATGTGATGGCCAGAACTCCCTTGGGGTTCAATTATGCTTGTCACACTCTTGTTCCTGGCTCCCCCCCCAAAGTCTCCTGGCTCCACCCCCAAAGTCCCCAGATATTTCTTGAATTGGACTTTACAACCCTAAGCTGGGATCAGAAAGTACCCTCCTTCAAAGCCCTCCTGTGTCACAAATTCACAAGATGGCCTTAAGCAAGACATTTGCTCTCCTCTTCAGTCCCTTGTTGGCAATATATGGTGACCATGGTACTGGCCTCCCTTGCAGAGTTGTTGTAACATGTATAACAAGATAAGACACGCAATGCTATTTCAACAGTGAAATTACTATATAAATGCTAAGGAGGATGGACAGTTACTGTGTCTACTCACAAGCCTCACCTCCACCAAAGAATACAGTCCACACACGGTACCAGGCCTTCTGACATTGCAGCATAGGCTACAACTGTGCTATAATGTGAAAGCCAGCAATCAACAGGCAGAGCAGATCACTCAGGAAAGTGAGCCAAGCCAGAGACTTACAGAATAAGGCAGACATCATAAGCATGCAGAATGCTTTGTAGAAATCATTTCTCGATAGAAAACATTTATCATTTTAGAGGTGGCTTGTCAGACTGCATGCCATGAAAACACCATCAATAAAGTTTTCAAGAGCTGCCCTTCACAACTGCATTACAAGCTACCACAACTAGAGTTGCCAATCTCCAGGTGGGGACAGAATTACAACCAACCCTCAGATTACAGAAATCAGTTTCCCGGGGGGAAATGGGAATTATACCTTCCTGGGGTCTCTTCTCTCCTGCCTTTCTCAGGCTATACTCTCAAATATTTAGGAATTCCCCAAGCTGGAGTTGGCAACCCTAACCACAAAGTTCAGAGGGAAGAAGAACAAACACCCCCTACACACATTGACATGCCTCATGTTTCTGCACGGTATTCCCACCTCCCCATTTCTACACGGAAGTGAGGAAACGGGAAGGCAATTTAGGGTTGCCAGCTCCAGCTGCAAAAGTCCTGGAGGTTTAGGGACAGAGACAGGGGAAGGCGGAGTTTGGGAAGGGAGCATAGTGAGGATGAGGAGTAGAAGCAGGAGAATCTGTTTTAATACCTCACTTTTCTCTACCTTGTGGCATCTTAAAGCTTCCTTTCCCCACAACAGGGAGGGAGGGAGCTGAGAGAGTTCTGAGAGAATTGGTCTCCATAGGATATAATGGAGAATTGAACTGTGGCTATCTGGGGTTCTGGGGGGCTCTTTTTTGAGGTAGAGGCACCACATTTTCAGCATCGCATCTGGTGCCTCTCCTTAAGCCCCTCCCCAAGTTTCAAAACGTTTGGACCAGGGGGTCCAATTCTATGAGCCCCCAAAGATGGAGCCCCATCCTCCACTATTTCCAACGAAGGGAAGGCATTTAAAAGGAGCGTGGCCAGAACTCCCCCTGGAGTTCCATCATGCTTGTCACAGCCTTCCTCCTGGCTCCATCCCCAAAGTCTCCTGGCTCCGCCCCCAAAGTCCCCAGATTTTTCCTGAGTCAGACCTGTAGATGAGAAAGGCATTCCCACCAGCAACCCTCGTGAAAGAGCGCTGGGATCACAAGGCCCTCCGAAAGGCCTGTTCTTCAGCAAACCCCACCCTGAAAGGCAGGAAGCCTCCATGCTGAGTCGGGCCACTGGCCTCTCTGCCCCACTCCTGGCTTTCCTTGAGCTCAGGCAGAGGTCCTTCAGGAATGCCAGCCTCCAGGTGAGGCCTGGGAGTCACCCAGAATTACAGCTTATCTCTAGACTCCAGAGATCAGTTCCCCTGGAGAAAATGGATGCTTTGGAGGGCAGAGTCTATGGCACTGCGCCCCACTGGGGTCCCTGTCCTCCCCAGGCTCCACCCCCAAATCTCCAGGAATTCCCAACCTGGCAACCCTGCCCCCATCCCCTACTAGCACCAGGGGGGAACCTGGCAGCCCTAGCCTTTCCCATCCCTGCTCCTAGGGCTTGCATGCCCAGCGTTCGGCTTGGCTTCGGCTGGGCCCCTTACCTGGCCGTTTGCCTCCACTCCGGTCCTTCAAGGGTGCTGAAGAGCTCGGACAGCTGTATGAAGAGCACAGGGTGGCTGGCCTCTTCACCCTCCTCGTCCTGCCTCAGCATCAGGCTCACTCTCTCCGCTGCTGAGGAGGTGCTAGACGTGAAGATGCTTCTCCCCACTGCCTGGCAGATGACCACAGAGTTGCGGCTGGGGGGGGCCCAGTCCGCTCTGCTGCCGTTGCTCCTGAGCTCAGCTTGAGGATCTGGGTGTTCCGGGAGGCATGCCTCCTTGCCTGCCTCCTCTCCTGTCTTTACCCTGGACATGCTGGTTCCAGACTGTGCACCCCCCTCCCCCTCCAGTGTCCACCTCTGGCTGTCAGTCGCTCCCGCCTTCCCTCCGTGGTGAGGCTCTTGGGCCCAGCAGGACAGGAACTGAGCTGGTCTGGGACATGGTGTCTTTATAGGAGCCCAGGAACCTGTTCAGGCCAGAACCAGAGATGGGGAGAACAAAGCCCAAAACAGTCTTATCAGGCGGAGAAGCCCCGTCCGGCAGGCACAGGACAGAACTTGCTGACACAGCCCCATCCTGCCCACCTGGTCGCAAGGACCGCTCTGCCCGCATGGATGGGAGCCCTTGCCAGCCTTGTTGACATGGGGGCACTATTTGAAGCACAGGCCAGGGCAAGCCATCCGGGGGAATGGTGAAACTGGAGACAAGGAAGCATGAAGGGGGAAGGAGGCGAAACCTGAGACAACATCTGAGTCCTGGAAGGGGAGGGGGGAGGCTGGGAGGATCTGCGGGAGCAGGGAAGTGCCAAGTGCTTAGAGCTTCTCTGATCCAGGGGTCACAGGGCATGCTCCAGGAGATGCAGAGATGCAAAGAGACATGGCATTCCCAGCCCTCACTTCTCTCACCTGAGTCTTCCCACTCAGGCTGTGACCTCCAGTCCTAGGGGCTCTCCAGACAAACCAGATTCAGTTTTAAACTCTAGTCCCACTGGCCCCAATCCAGCGCCAGTAGGAAACCCCCTGCCTTCTTGATGGATTTGGGGGGGGGGGGGCGGCTTGGGGATGTCTTAACTTTGGCTGTTCTTCTGGTTCCCTATAGATGGCACTAGCTAAGCATGGCCAGCAAAATAACTTTTTAAGAAGTTTTTAGCTTTTTTTTAAAAGTTTTTAAAATGGTATAGTGCAGGGGTGGCCAAGAGTAGTTCTCCAGATTTTTTGCCTACAACTCCCATCAGCCCCAGCCATGCTGACTGGGGCTGATGGGAATTGTAGGCAAAAACCATCTGGAGAGCTACCGTTGGCCACCCCTGGTATAGTGGGAAAGGGGGAGAGAGGATTGGAGGGGGTAATTGCTTTTCAGAATAAAACAAATGTGAGCCACAGATTATCCGCTCACTGCTGCTTGGCACACACAGCAAATGCGCGCGCGCGTGCACACACACACACAAAGGAAAGGTCCCCTTGCAAGCACCAGGCGCTTCTGACTCTGGGGTGATATTACTATTCAGTTATTTTAAAGAAACCATATAGATATATTGCTAAGATTTTTCCCATTAATTTTAACTCCCAGTCATGACACGTTTTGCCAAACCTCCAAGAAGATATGCAGACTTGCTCAGCCAGAATGCATTTGTGTGTGTGTGTGGGGGGGAGGGTTGAATGACAGCGGTTTTCCCTGCTTCGATGGTGATTTCCTACAGAGAAGAAGTACAAGGCTAAAGGGTTTCAAAGTGCCCCTCTCCTGCTGCAAGCCCCCCCCCTTTCCAATTCTTAGCAGCACTTTCTAAAAAAACCCCACCAGATTCCTGAAAATAAAACCAAGGAACTACACTTCACATGAAACCTTTTTGCCTGTTCAGAGCATCATACTGAATCTAGGAGAGAAACTGCCTCAGAGTGGTGACCTGGCTGAGATGGGATAGGTGCCTCTTGGGAGAGACCTGGAGAATTTCTCCTCCAATTGTTTTTTTTTTTTCCCACCAAGTTTGTCCCAACAATTTTTCGCAAGCATAGAAGCACAGGGAGACCCTGTGGCCATCTCTGCCACATTTTTATTCCATCTTTCCGCCACGCTCAGGGGAGTAGTCCTGGACCTCTCCCGGCCAGGGTGGCTCAGTGAGCTTCCTGGATGAGTGGGGATTTACACCCAGGGCTCTGGAGCTGATGATGGCTCTTTGGACTAGTCCAACCAGACTGATTTTTCTTTGCATGTGCTGTAATGGGAGACTTTGCAACTGAGCTAGGGTTTCCACTCTCCAGGTGGTGGCTGGAGATCTCCTGGGATTACCACTAGTAATCAGAGGATAGGAATCAATTCCCCTGGAGAAAATGGCTGCTTGGAAAGGGGACTCTGTGGCTTTATAGTCCGCTGAAGTCCCTCCCCTCCCTAAACCCCACCCTCCACAGCCTCCACCCCCAAAATCTCCAGGTATTTCCCAACCCTGAGCTGGCAACCCTATGCAACTCTATGGGAGAGTATCTTTTGGTATTCTGCACTTTGAGGCTCCAGACCAGGGGTGGCCAAACTTGCTTAATGTAAGAGCCACATGAAGAAGATAAGAAGAAGATATTGGATTTATATCCCGCCCTCCACTCCGAAGAGTCTCAGAGCTGCTCACAATCTCCTTTACCTTCCACTCCCACAACAGACACCCTGTGAGGTAGATGAAGATATTGGATTTATATCCCGCCCTCCACTCCGAAGAGCCTCAGAGCAGCTCACAATCTCCTTTACCTTCCTCCCCCACAACAGACAACTTTAACTTTAAATGCATGCTGCAAGCCACTGCCTGGCTTGACTTGCAGAAATGATTTAAAGAGAGAAATGCCTTCTCCAAGCTGGCTGATGGGTGCTTCAAGTGCCACACAATATGTGGCACAGTTTCTCTCCCCCCCTCCCCCCCCCACTCCAGACTAAGCCTTCCCTTGTTTAGTTTTTCACTCTTGTGATTTTGGACATGGGCCTGCAATGCAGGAATATTCTGAGGTTGCTTAATTTAAGGAAGTGATAGTGAATCACCTGTCTGTTTTGCAATGAGCCGTCAACAGCCTCCTGCATGCCTGTCACAATGCAGGTAACAGCTGAACCCATTTCTGACTCCCTGGGAAAGTATAGCAAAAGAGCAGCCCTGACCTCCATGCGTTCATTGGACGTTTGCCGCGAATACTTCAAAGTCTGAAAAGGGCTTTGGAGAAGCAGCCATTCTATCAGGATGAAGACTCTGGCCCTCCTCCCTGCCCTGTGAGCCCCAGCATCCTGTTATTGAAACGTCAATTAATTATGATTCCCAGACACAAAAGGAAAACAAGCTCCACAGGCACCTGAGAACAAAACCCCATTTGTGCAGGAGAGCACAGATGCTTGACTGATACTTGGTAGCTATTTCTGCAATAAGGCAACCTTATCCACATGTCTAGAGGCCCATAGTGGGAATATGAGCCAGGCGAATGGCCACTTGCATCTCCAGGAAGATGCCACACAGCGAAGCAAGGCTGCTCCTCTCACTACAAAGCCCCCAGATGTTGCTGGCAGGTGTTTGTTGCTGGGAAGAGGGAGGCCTGTTCTGGTCCTCTGGAACACTATTTCAACACACCCCGTAATGAACTTCACCTTACTGCAATATTGTTTCCTGAGGTTGGATCGTCTTCCCTCTGAAGAAAGCCACAGAAGCGGGAGAATCTCTGAACCGGCCGTGATTCTTGCTCATGTGACCGAGACCGGCTCTCCCTGCATGTTGCTAAACATTCAGGCAGGTGCTTGAGAGGCCCTGCAAAACATTCTGGTCATCACCAGCCCTGAGACGTCTCTTGTGCCTGACATGTGAACTTGGCTCAGCCGGAGGAAACACAAGGAACGTTCTCCGTCCTGCTGAAGCTGAGCTGGGACGGGTCCTGAGGCTTCGATGTTGTAGTGCCACAAAAACAGAGGCAAGGAACTGCGGAGGTGATAAATGAGGACTCTCCTCACCATTAACTGCAAGACTCTGTGGGATTCCATCTTCGTTTTTTTTTTTTAAACTGAAAACACGACACAATATAATACACTGCCCCCCACCCTGTGGTCAAGCCACACCCAACTTATGGCGACCCTCTAGGGCAGGGGTCCTCAAACTTTTTAAATAGGGGGCCAGTTCACTGTCCCTCAGACTGTTGGAGGGCCGGACTGCCGTTACTGTACAAGGCCGCAGGCCGTCAGTTCTCCGTCTTCTGCATCTCTCTCCCTTCCCCACACCACATACCCTGGCCTGGGAACTCACCTCACCTCGGTATCACCTCACACTCTGTCTCCGCCGCCTCAGCCCAGTGCCGGAAGTGTGCGTTGCTAACGCGAGTTTAGGTCGAATGTCACTTCCGGTCTGATTTTGCCATAACCCGGCGGGCCACATAAACGTCCTCAGCGGGCCGCATCTGGCCCGCGGGCCGTAGTTTGAGGACCCCTGCTCTAGGGTTTTCAAGGCAAGAGACATTTAGTGGTGGCTTGCTGTTGCCTGCCTCTGCATCGTGACCCTGGTATTCCTTGGAGTTCACCCATCCAAATATTAGCCAGAGCTGACCCTGCTGGGCTTCCGAGATCTGATAAGACCGGGCTGGTCGAGGCTATCAAGGTCAGGACTATAAATACATTTTATAGATAGATGGAGGGCAATCCAAGAAGGGGCCTTTTGGGATCATGGCACCAAACTGTGGAACTGCCTCTCCCACCCCACAAGAGGTTCATCAATACAGGTTCACCCTCTATTGAGCCAGTTTGGTGTAGTGGTGAAGTGTGCGGACTCTTATCTGGGAGAACCGGGTTTGATTCCCCACTCCTCCACTTGCACCTGCTGGAATGGCCTTGGGTCAGCCATAGCCCTGGCAGAGGTTGTCCATGAAAGGGCATCTGCTGGGAGAGCCCTCTCCAGCCCCACCCACCTCACAGGGTGTCTGTTGTGGGGGAGGAAGGGAAAGGAGATTGTGAGCCGCTCTGAGACTCTTCGGAGTGGAGGGCGGGATATAAATCCAATATCTTCATCTACCTCACAGGGTGTCTGTTGTGGGGGAGGAAGGGAAAGAAGATTGTGAGCCGCTCTGAGACTCTTCGGAGTGGAGGGCGGGATATAAATCCAATATCTTCATCTACCTCACAGGGTGTCTGTTGTGGGGGAGGAAGGGAAAGGAGATTGTGAGCCACTCTGAGACTCTTCGGAGTGGAGGGCGGGATATAAATCCAATATCTTCATCTACCTCACAGGGTGTCTGTTGTGGGGGAGGAAGGGAAAGAAGATTGTGAGCCGCTCTGAGACTCTTCGGAGTGGAGGGCGGGATATAAATCCAATATCTTCTTCTTATTATTATTGTTGTTGTCTTCTGCCAGACTTTTTGGTTTGGTTTGGCATACTCCTGGTAACTGTTCTTGGCCTCCTCCCTGATTTTTGCTGTCATGTCTGTTTATATGTCCTTGCTGAATTATTGTATATATATTTTAAATATTCTTAATTTTGACACGCTTTAATGCTAGCTGCTTGCTGCCTTGGGTGGAAAGGCTGGGTCAGACGTGCACTTTGATCCGATGCCATTGCCGTTCCCTTCCAGATTTAAAGGGCACCGTGAGACAGCAACATCAGCCTCCTGTTCCCCAGTATTGGCACCCCATTCTGACCTGCCTTCGAATTTGAGTTATTAGGCACTGGGGAAAGTCTGGTCCTTATGGATGTCAGCACTTTCGCTCCACATTTCAGGATGTCTGAACATTCCTTTTGTGAACTGAAGCCGGATGGGAAGGGTGAACTTTCCTGTCCGTTTCTGCCCCCCTGCCTTTAAACATCAGACAGCAATGTGCGCATAAGTGCATAATCACCCCTGGGTTGTCAATCACCACTGGTGTGTTTTTGCACCCAACACTGTCAGGATTGGGAGCCCCTGGGGGAGTTTTCAAGTTACAGTCCCCTCCCCAACCCCTTCCTGTTTCTTGGGGTTGAAAAGCCATGGAAATGGTCCCTACTTAGGCTCCTGTATCGGCAAGGAGGAGGGCAATCCTACTCACATCCCACTGTCCCCCAGTATGTTAGCAGAAAAAGGGTTGCCATTGGAAAGCATCTCATGATTGACACAACAGTAAATGTACTGGTCAATAGAGCTACTCTCATGTAAATCTGCACGATGCTTACACCCCCACCCCCATGTATTTTTTGTTATTGGGGTAATCAAGCCAGATGTCTGTCTTAGCCACACCTTAGTATACCTACCAAACATGTTGCAAGGTAGCTGAGTCATGTCTTTCCTTGGATGATGCAGCGTTTGCTTCCTGAAAGGTGATGCAGACTGCATCACAGCTAGATGGGAACTGAACAGCAACCTGCATGGCTTCTTTCTCCTAGGGAGGGGTTGGGATTCCTTTACCTCAAAACTAAAAGGCATTTAGGGCAGGAGGTGTGTGTGTGAGGGCGTGGCCACCACAAGGATCCAGGGCACGGAAAGCGGGGAGAAACTTGCCATATGGAAGTCCCACTGCCGTTATAAAGGTAAAGGTAGTCCCCTGTGCAAGCACCAGCTATTTTCGACTCTGGGGTGACGTTGCTTTCACAACATTTTCATGGCAGACTTTTTTACGGGGTGGTTTGCCATTGCCTTCCCCAGTCATCTACACTTCCCCCCCAGCAAGCTGGGTACTCATTTTACCAACCTCCGAAGGATGGAAGGGTACTCATTTTACCGACCTCCGAAGGATGGAGTCATCCTGGAGCCGGCTACCTGCCGTTATGCTTAACTGCTAATTGTTATTTTTAAATTATGTCCAAACATTCAAGCTACTTTAAAGGGGTTCACAGGACAGCCTGGTTTGGTGAAAGCCTTCATTGTGACACATTTTTTGTCCCTTGCTCTGCTAATGTCCGAGGGAACAAACAAGACGGTATTTTGAGAAGATCCACCTGACCAGACATGATGTCACTGAGAGAATGGAATGCTGGGAGCTGCACAGAGACATGGGGACAGGTTTATTCCCCCCCCCCCCCCCTGTTTGCAGGCATAGCTAGAGCTCCCAACCCAGCTAAACCTATTAAAATTCTGCCAGATTTCAGGTAAACATTCTATACAATGACCAAATTATAGCACTAACCAATGCTTCTTTGAAGATGCTCAGGAGGGGAGGATGCTCAGGAGTGAAGCCAGAAGCCACCAAACAAGTTCTTTAGCTGGGGAGTTATGGCCAGATGAAATGCTTGTCCCCATTCTAAGAAGGACGTTTCAAAGACACCCCCCAGAATTCCAGATGGAAACTGGTCCTGGAGATCTCTCAGAATTACACTGAGCTCCAAATGACAGACATCAGCTACCCTGAAGAAAATGGCAGTTTTGGATGATGGGGTCTGTTCCTCCCCAATCTCTGCTGTCCCCAGGCTTCATCCCCAAATCTCCAGGAATTTCCCAACCCAGAACTGGCTAATCCTACCCAGAACCCCACCTAATCCTTCTGAGATTTAGGGCTGCCAGGCCTGACTCAGGAAATATCTGGGGACTTTGGGGGTGGAGCCAGGAGACATTAGGGGTGGAGCCAAGATCAAGGCTGTGACAAGCATGATTGAACTCCAAAGGGAGTTCTGGCCATCACATTTAAAGGGACGGCACACCTTTTCAATTCCTTCCTTCCATAGGAAATAATGAAGGATAGGGGCACCTTCTTCTAGGGCTCATAGAATTGGACCCCCAGTCCAATCATTTTGAAACTTGGGGGGTTATTTGAGAAGAGGAGCCAGATGCTATGCTGAAAATTTGGAGCCCCTCTGAATCCCAGATACCCATGGATCAATTCTTCATTATATCCTATGGTGGCCAGTCTCCATAGGGTATACTGAAGTGCCTAGCGGACATTCAAAACCCCACCCCAGCTTTTTGATAACCCTGAAGCGGGGGGGGGAGGCCCTCCAAACCAGGGGATCCCCTGCTGCAACTGGGGACTGGCAACTGAGATTTCACAAAAATAGGCTCTCTGATGAGGAATGTAATATTGCCAAACATTAGGGACAATGACCATAAAATGACCACCTTCACATGAGTTGCCTGGGGCATAGCCCCTCCTTGTTTATGAAGTTCTTTCTTAGCAAATTGTTGGCTTATCCAAAGTTCCAAACTATGATGTAGCACAAGAAATATGTGGTGAGCTGTGAAAAAAGAATGCAGCTTTGTGAGAATCTCTGGTAAAATGGAGGAAGTACTTTTTCCGAGACCCATTGTCAACCTCTTCCAGACTCACTGCAAATGTTTCTTACGGGAAATGGGAGGGAGGGGGGATGTCTACTGCCTGGCTTGGGGGCTGCAGGGATCAGAACTTAGTTACTGATGGGAAACCGCACCTGTAGAATTCCTGCCCAAGGGTAGCATTTGGTGGAGAGCATTGGCTGCTTCAGGCAGCAATGCATTAACTATGGGACAAGAATTTTGGACAGCTGCATAGAATTTCTTCCTGGACACTTTGCCCAACTAAATAAACCTCCATGTCAGGAGGCAGAACATTCAAAAGTGAAGTTGTGCCATACTTAGAATTTATATGACCCCAAACACCCTCCCAAGGTATGCCATGTTTAACAATCCCACAGAAAACAGATGAAAAGAAATGGGTGAAATATATAGAGCTCAGTTTTAGTCACATGCATTGGATCTAGTTTTGCCAACCTGAGTCCAGGTGGTGACTGGAGGCCTCCCAGAATTACAGCTGGTTTCCAGACACAGAGATCAGTTTCCCTGGAGAAAATGGCTGCTTTGGAAGATGTACTGAATGGTATCATATTCTGTTGGGGTCTCTTGCCTTCTGAAACCCAACCCTCTTCCCAGCCCAAAATCTCCAGCTGTTTCCAAACCACAACTGGCAAGCCTAACTGGATCCCAAAATCCTGGTGGGTAGCAACTTTGAGTAACCTTACAAAGTCCTCTCCTTTTGTTACACACAGTGAAAAGCTGATTGAAACAAGCATAGCAAACGTATATAAAGCTCACCATTCATTGTGCAATATTTATTATTATAATATTGAAACATATATCATTTTAATGAATATTTTAATTACATTTATTAATAAACAAAATTCTGCATTCCACAATCTGCATTCAAATATCATAAAGTAACTGAGCAACAATCTTATTACAGGTAATTACCACTAATAATATTTCAGATAAAACGACATAATATTTTAAAAGGTTCATGACTGCAATTATACTTTCAACTATAATCTACTTTCAAATAATTTAAAAATAAATCAGATCAGAGTAATATGGATTGATTGGCAGTAAATCATGTTCAACAAGTTAAGTAACTATTGGGAGCCACATCCGCACAAATGTATCGCAGTATTTCCCAGGGTCGAGAAATATTGATTTATCATTTCACCTAATATAAAATGGTCCCATAAGCTCTTAAATCACATCTTAACTGTAGGGAGCTCCTTGCACTTACATTTAGAAGCAATTAAATGTTTAGCAACTGTTAGAAGTGTGGTTAATAATTTCCTTGTTTGTCTATTATAGGATGCGTCTGGCCAGTGGCGGAGGTGAACTGACGTAACATTGTAAGGTACGTATAACCCTGTCATTTGTTTAATATGATCTACTATGTCCTTCCAGATTTTTTTCTATCTTTGTGCAGGCCCACCAACAATGTTTGTAATCTGCTGTATATCCCTTCCAGCATTTTTAAATCATATTTTGGGTTTATTCTAGGAAGTTTTGCTGGGGCCATATACCGTCTTGTTAATACCTTGAAAGACGTGAAGCTAATATTAAAAGTATTAGAACTGTAATTTGGTGCTTTCCAAATATTCTGCCAGTCCTCCTCTGACAGAGATTCTGGGATGTCTGCTTGCCACTGACTTTGATAGATCATCTTTTTTTTTAGGTGTATCCAAAGCAATTTGATATAAGCGTGAAATCTCACCTTTCGATTGCGAATTATGTTGCTTAATTAAAAGTTCAAACTCTGATGGTGCTCTCATAAGGGAGTCCTGGATCAATTTAGAATGAATGAAATGAGCCAATTGTAAATATTTGAACCAAGGAATTACTGTTCCTATCCGTTCCTCCATTTGGCTTTTTTCAAGACATTTTCCAGCTATAGTCACGTCTAGTATTTTGTGCTGGTTAGCCACCTTCCACTGTCTAAAGGCTCCTAGTTCTTGGCCAGGTGGGAACTATTTTTGATGAATAAATGTTGAAAAAGGAGAGATTGTTAAAATTAATTTTTGGTTCCATTTCTTCCATAGATGCATCGAATCCCATAAGTGTCCACTGAAACAAGCCCATGACATATAGCTTAGCTAGCGCATAAAATAGTAGTCTTCAGTAAACTTATAAAGCTTGAAACTATCCACTCTGTAATTTTTATTTGCTCAATGAAAACATTTATCTCCAGTGTCTGAGAGACAACCCACTGCTCACACAGGCATCTTCTTTTTGCCCAAGGGCAAGTAGGAGAACATAAAAGCTGAAAGCAGTAACTAACCAATCTCTGATAAGCAAATATGAGGGCATAGCTTCAATGATGCATGGGGGATAGGGAAGAGAATCCATACCTTTCCTTAAAGCTGAGAAACCAATATTCCTATAATGGAATGCACTCGTTCTGAAAAAAAAGAATTCCCCCTAAGATGACATTTTACGCACACACCCTGCTCAGATTTTCAATTGTCCCTTACAGGACCCCCTAAAAACAAAAAAAAGCAAAAGCCTCCCCCACCCCAGCCTTAGGGTTTTCAGGTTCCCTGTGACCACCGGCAAGTGTTGGGGGTGGGTGGGGTGGAGGATTGCCAGATCCAGGTTGGGAAACTCCAGGATATTTGGGGATGGTACAGTGAGGTACAATGCCATAGAGCAAGGGTGGCCAATGGTAGCTCTCCAGATGTTTTTTGCCTACAACTCCCATCAGCCCCAGCCATTGGCCATGCTGGCTGGGGCTGATGGGAGTTGTAGGCAAAAAAAACCTCTGGAGAGCTACCGTTGGCCACCCCTGCCATAGAGGCTATCCTCTAGAGTCTAAAGCATGCCTCGAATTCAGCAGGAGCTCACAGGAGCACAGCTCCAGAACCTTTCTGAGGGTTCCCCCTCCCCCCCTTTCTCCACTGAATAGTAGGTGCAGCTACATAATAATCCCTGGATGAGCTCCACCACCTATTTTTCTACAAAATGACCCCTAGTCTAAAGCATTCATTTCCTTCATGGGAACTGAGTCCTGTATAATGGAGATGAACTGGAGGCTGTGTGATAGTCTTCACTGTTGATGAACTGGAGGATGAACAGTCTTCACTTGAGTCCAGTACATAACACATTTCTACCTTGCCTTCATCATTTTTTGATCTTAAATGTGCCAGGTATCTAGAAAAGATACAGCCAATTAAGATCAGGTGGATGCTGTCCTTGGCACTCCTGAACATTCTTGACACAGCAGTACTGAGGGGCCGTTTCCACAAGATCCCGTTAGAAGACAGCATCTGTCCGTGCGGCCTGGAGGAGGTCGATACGGTTCCCCATCTCATTCTGAACTGTCTTTTCCATACAGAGGCAAGGTACAGACTTCTGCGGAACCATCTAATGCTAGCTAAATCTTTGAATCAGGCCCAAGTCATTTACTTCCTCTTAGGGGATGGGAGTGATCAACTTTCTCTGGATCTTGCTAAGTTTCTATATGTTACCGACCTTGACAGGAAGAAATTTAATGCTGTTTGTATTTGAAAGAAGATGCCCTTAGTTAAGTGTTGCCTACGTCAGATAATTTTATTACTATTTTGATGGTTGTACATTGTTTTATATTGTTATGTTATATTTTAGCTTGGTGTTGTGTTGTACTGTTATTGATGAGTTGTGTTGTTGTTGTTGATTGGCCTAGAGCCGCAATAAACTGACTGACTGACTGACTGACTGACTGAGAGGAGCCTTAAGTAAAGTAGTCTGTGTTGATATTCCAAGGAGATCTTTACCACAGTTTCCCAGAGGAGATGTTGACGGGTAATTCAAAAAATGAGAAAATGGTTACAAAGCCTCCCTGTTCCATGAGCCCTCAGCGTCACATGTTGATAAGACTGTGGTCACAAGGGGCAGAGTTTGAACGCCATGTGCTTCCCCCCATCCCCTGTTGCTGGAGCCCAGAGATAGATTAGGTAAGTAAGAGCTGGGGATTGACGTTGATCTCGTCAATGGCAAGTAACAAGGCCAGGACATGCTGGCAGTTCTGTTCCACAAGCCTGCAGTGAACATAACAGCAAACATCAACCAATTACAATACCACAACCGTTATAGCATGATGATGATGATATTGGATTTATATCCCGCCCTCCATTCCAAAGAGTCTCAGAGAGGCTCACAATCTCCTTTACCTTCCTCACCCACAATAGACACCCTGTGAGATAGATGAAGATATTGGATTTATATCCCACCCTCCACTCCGAAGAGTCTCAGAGCAGCTCACAATCTACTTTACCTCCCCCCCACAACAGATACCCTGTGAGGTAGATGAAGATATTGGATTTATATCCCACCCTCCTCTCCAAAGACTCTCAGAGCGGCTCACAATCTCCTTTACCTCCCCTCCCCACAACAGACACCTTGTGAGGTAGATGAAGATATTGGATTTATATCCCGCCCTCCACTCCGAAGAGTCTCAGAGCGGCTCACAATCTACTTTACCTCCCCCCCACAACAGATACCCTGTGAGGTAGATGAAGATATTGGATTTATATCCCACCCTCCTCTCCAAAGACTCTCAGAGCGGCTCACAATCTCCTTTACCTCCCCTCCCCACAACAGACACCTTGTGAGGTAGATGAAGATATTGGATTTATATCCCGCCCTCCACTCCGAAGAGTCTCAGAGCGGCTCACAATCTACTTTACCTCCCCCCCCCCACAACAGACACCCTGTGAGGTAGATGAAGATATTGGATTTCTATCCTGCCCTCCACTCCGAAGAGTCTCAGAGCGGCTCACAATCTCCTTTCCCTTCCCCCCCACAACAGACACCCTGTGAGGTAGATGAAGATATTGGATTTATATCCCGCCCTCCACTCCGAAGAGTCTCAGAGCGGCTCACAATCTCCTTTCCCTTCCTCCCCCACAACAGACATCCTGTGAGGTAGATGAAGATATTGGATTTATATCCCTCCCTCCACTCCGAAGAGTCTCAGAGCGGCTCACAATCTCCTTTCCCTTCCTCCCCCACAACAGACACCCTGTGAGGTGGATGAAGATATTGGATTTATATCCCGCCCTCCACTCCGAAGAGTCTCAGAGCGGCTCACAATCTCCTTTCCCTTCCTCCCCCACAACAGTCACCCTGTGAGATGGGTGGGGCTGGAGAGGGCTCTCACAGCAGCTGCCCTTTCAAGGACAACCTCTGCCAGAGCTATGGCTGACCCAAGGCCATGCTAGCAGGTGCAAGTGGAGGAGTGGGGAATCAAACCCGGTTCTCCCAGATAAGAGTCCGCACACTTAACCACTACACCAAACTGGCTCAAACTGGGGCAGTTGTGAATCTGTTGTGGTGGATGGCATACTTGTTTTAACATGATCCCTTCAGGTAAAAACCTTTGCTTTGGTTTCACTTTTCGCTTTGGTTTCACTTTTCTTAGGGCCCAGGCCAGGTCTTCCTTGTGTGCTAATAAAGTTCTGTCCTGTTTTGGTTCCGTGTGTTATTACAAATGACTTCTTCAGTGAAAAACGGGTTGACTAGTCGGGAGGGCAAAATGACAAAATTTTGTGCTCATGTTTTTAAAGATCTGGTCAGATAAGATTAAAAGTTCCACCTAGAGCAGTGTTCTGTTCCCAACTACCTGGCAAATTCTTCACAAAGGGTATTGTGAAGGCAACAACCTCTGGCCTCAGGAATTACAGAGCTGCCAACACTGGGGTTAAGAAATTCCTAGAGATTTTTTTTTTTTGGGAGGGGGGAACGTCGAGTGTGGGGAGGGGAAGATGCCACAGAGAGTACCCTTCAAAGCTGCCCTGTTTTTAGGGTTGCCAATCCCCAGGTGGGGGCAGGGGATCCCCCAGTTTGGAGGCCCTCCCCCCGCTTCAGGGTCGTCAGAAAGCGGGGGGAGGGGAGGGAAATGTCTGCTGGGAACTCTGTTATTCCCTATAGAGATTTATTCCCATAGAAAATAAGGAAGAATTGATCCATGGGTATTTGGGGCTCTGGGGGGGCTGTTTTTTGAGATAGAGGCACCATATTTTCAGTATAGCATCTAGTACTTCTCCCCAAAATACCCCCCAAGTTTCAAAAAGATTGGACCAAGGGGTCCAATTCTATGAGCCCCCCCAAAAGGTGCCCCTATCCTTCATTATTTCCTATGGAAGGAAGGCATTGAAAAGGTGGGCTGTCCCTTTAAATGTGATGGCCAGAACTCCCTTCGGAGTTCAATTATGCTTGTCACAGCCTTGATCTTGGCTCTGCCCCTAATGTCTCCTGGCTCCACCCCCAAAGTCTCCTGGCTCCACCCCCAAAGTCCCCAGATATTTCTTGAATTGGGCTTGGCAACCCTTGTTCCTGGCTCCACCCCAATGTCTCCTGGCTCCACCCCCAAAGTCCCCAGATATTTCTTAAATTGCACTTGGCAACCCTATCTGTTTCCCAGGGAAACTCAGCACTGTTGCCTGGAGATCTCGGCTGAAATTCCAAAAGAAATCCAGGCCCCACCTGGAGGCTGCAGCAGTCCTCGGTATTTTGCAGTAATGTGCACATTCTTTTTGTGTTTTCACTTCAAACGGTTTATTTGTTTTTGTTACCCTTCTCATTCTAGATTCAGGTGGGCAGCCGTGCTGGTCTGAAGCAGGAGAATCCTGCAGCACCGTTAAGACCAACAACGTTTCATTCAAGGTATAAGCTTTTGTGTGCAGTGTGCATGGACACGAAAGCGTATACCTTGAATGAACTTTGTTGGTCTTGAAAGTGCCACTGGATTCAGCTTTCATTCTGACATCCATTTTCTACCCTCATTCCCTTCCCTTCTACTCTACCGCCTCTACAGCGCCGCACTTACAGTGTGCTCGGGCTGCTGCTGCAGCAGCTAGCAGTCAGCCAGCCAGCTGGTCAGCCAAAGCAGGGATAGGGTACAAGATCTCTCCCCCACCCCACCTCACCACATCTTCCCTAGTGCCTCACACATTGCCTCAGGAGCTTATGACCCTGGGTGAACCCTGGAAAGATAATCCTGGTGGTGGATGCTGAGCTATTAGACATGCTGAAAATTACATTTACCAGGGTGCCTTAAGCACAGTCCCAGTGGGCCGAAACAGTACAGGGAAGGGAAGCAAAAGCAGGAAAAGAGAGAGAGCGAGAGAGAGATTCTCCACTCGCACCTGCTGGAATGGCCTTGGGTTAGCCATAGCTCTTGCAGGACTTGTCCTTGAAAGGGCAGCTGCTGTGAGAGCCCTCTCAGCTCCACCCACCTCACAGGGTGTCTGTTGTGGGGGGAGAAGATATAGGGGATTGTAAGCCGCTCTGAGTCTCTGATTCAGGGAGAAGGGCAGGGTATAAATCTGCAATTCTTCTTTGTTGACTTGCATATCAGCTGTGCAGTCAGCCCTCACCTCGCCCTGACATCAACAGTCACCGTGCATAATAGTGGGATGTGGCAGGGACAGGAGAGGAGAGGGGGTGGAATTCCATTTCTAGAGTTCAGGCCAGAGCTGCAGACTTTCATTCACAGAAAAAGAGACAACAAGGACAACATTATAGAACCTCTAATATTTCACAGCTGGATGGAAGGACACAGCATTTCCCCAAGGAACTAGCATTGCCAAGTCCCCTCTGGCCACTAGTAGGGGGCATAGGGTTACCAGCTCCAGGTTGGGAAATTCCTGGAGATTTTAGCATGGTGCCTGGGAGGGAGGGCAGGCACCTCATTGGGGTACAAGTCTATACAATCCACCCTCTAAAGCATCCATTTTCTCCAAGGGAACTGATCTCCATAGTCTGGAGATGAGCTATAATTCTGGGGAATTCCCAGACCCCACCTGGAGTCTTGGGCACACTTCCTTGGGCATTGGGGAGGGACGGTGGCTCAGTGGTAGAGCATCTGCTTGGTAAGCAGAAGGTCCCAGGTTCAATCCCTGGCATCTCCAAAAAAGGGTCCAGGCAAGTAGGCGTGAAAATCCTCCGCTTGAGACCCTGGAGAGCCGCTGCCAGTCTGCGAAGACAATACTGACTTTGATGGACCAAGGGTCTGATTCAGTATAAGGCAGCTTCATATGTTCATATGTTCCTGCGAAGCTCAGACCAAAGAGCCCTGCCAAAAGAGGGTTCCCTTTGACACAAATGTTCTTCTTCTATGCGCTGCATTCATCTACTCTGTCATAGCTTTGCTGCATGGATCTCAAAGTAAAGACGCCCCCCAGTTGGTTAGAAGCAGAATGGTCCTATAAACTGAACTCTATTAGCTGCAGCATACGATATGGCCAGATATGCAGCTGATACCATTTCCAGGGCAATTATACATGTGTCTAACTGGAAGCAAGTCCTATCGTGTTAAGACTGTAAGAAGAGTTATGCTGATAAGACTGAAAGATCCATCTTGTCCAGCAACGTCATTCCAAGCCAGATGCTCCTAAGGAGTATGAAATCCACAGCTCTGCCCTCTTGCCTGCCTACTGTGCCTGGTGTCCCAGAGGCCAAGTCTACCCACCACTGCTTTACCACGAAGATTCCAGTTAGTTATCAGGACTATGGATCAACCTGCCCTGCCTGAATTTGCCCAGTCTCTTTTGAAAACCATCTAATCTAGCAGCTCTTGCTGCATCCTGCGGCAATGTGTTCCACAAGCTACTTATGCACTGTGTGAACGAGTACTTTTGTCTGTCCAATCGGTTTTCTTGAATGACTTCTCTGCTTAAGACCCTGGAGAGCCTCTGCTATTCAGAGCAGATAATACTGACCTTGATGGGCCCTGGGGCTGGTTCTGCATAAGGCAGCTTCATATATTCGTCTGGTATTATCGGAATTTAAGTATATTAATATCGTTTTCTCCATGCTGTGCATAAATTTACAAACTTCCACCATGCTTCCCCCCCTCTAGCCTCATTCTCGACCTTTAGAAGGCATCTGAAGACAATTTTATCCAGGACGGCATTCGATTACATTTGATTCTTCCACCTACTGGCAGTTTTAAGTTACTGATTTTAAATTAATGGTTTTATGCATTCCGTTGCATTTCATTATCATTTATGAGCAGTCATTCTGGAGGATCCCCAGGTCCCACCTGGAGACTGGCATCCCTCCCACCAATGTGCTTCCGGACTCAAATCCAGTGCAGACCAACACGGCCATTCCCTGAAACGGGGTGTATTCTGTTATTATATTTATCACTTGTGGTAAAACTGCAGATACATATTGGCAGATAGATTGGACAGGAGGTACCCTTTGAAGTTATGGTGGTGGTGGTGGGATCCGGAGTAACACTAAGCATCCAAAATTACTATTAGCACAGCGAAAGGTGATAATCCGTGGATAATCTGTTGGCAAGAGAGAACCCCGTTACACTGGCAGGTCAACATGGGGACTGAGGTCCCACCTAACTACTTCGGCATCACACTAGCCGTAGACATACCACCAGTCGAGAACCACTGTACTAGAAAAGTATTTTTAAGGCATAAACTGTTTTAGAACAAGAGAAAAAATGATACTGTAAACTCCAACTGAAGTAGACCTTTTCCGCTTCAGCATGTTTTTCTCCCTGTTGCTGCCTTGTCTTTCCGTGAAGTGAGGCGGGAACAGAGATGTCAGGCTGTAAATTGGTGTTTTGACGCCACAAGACTTTCAAAAAAATTGCTTTCAAGTATTATACTGTATTGATACCCTGCTTATTTCCATTGATCAGTTTCATTTCTTGGCCTTCAAACCCGATTGGCCGATTGGTCTAATGGCTTCACACCTGAGAACTGTGACTTGTGACTGGTTTCAAAATTAGTTGTGCCCCAGATATGTGTTGTTTTTTTTCTTCCAGAAAGGTTTTCTTCTTCTTCTCGGGTTTGTTCCATCTCAAAATCCCCATGCGATGTGTGTAGGTCCATTGGGGCGGAATGGCACACCAGCATTCTGGGAGAATTCCCACTGGGGCGCTGCCTGGATGGGCCAGCAGTGGCAGGAGGATGCTCAACCTGCTGGTTTCTGCCAGGCTGACGGTTGGCATCATAGGGGCTACTTGGCTTGGCCCCAGGCTGTGGCAATCGGGGTAGGCATCCCCAGAGGCTAACACCCCGTCCAGTCCTAAGCTCTCTGTTGTCTGCAATGTTATTACAACACACCCAACAAAAGCAGTCATAACAAGCCGTCCTGGGCTGGTATGGTAGGTTTCTACAGGACAACTGTACAAAGAGGCCACTTTGGTGTATACAGTTCAAATAACTTTGCATGCACCAAAACAGAAGCTGTTTTTACTATAACCAATCTTCGTAAATGGTGTAGGAAGGAAAACAAGGGCGGGGAAGCCTCCAGAAATGGTGACAATGGGCATCTTGTTTCATGTGTGTATGTGGGGGGGGGGCGGAATAGGATGGGCCACACAACACCTGAGGCGCTATCACCTTTGCCACACTTGGGAACCTGCGAAAGAAGCAACATTTTGCTTGACCAAAAAGTAGTAAACAGAGCCTGCAGTTGGTTCTCTCTCTCTCTTTCTCTCTGCCCATCAACTACATGGAGAATTTAGCTTACCAGATGATCCAGTTTAGTGGCTGGAGCGTTCACATGGGAAGACCAGGGAGCAAAATCCCCAGTCAGACATAAAACTGGTGACCTTAGACCAGTCACTGACTCTCTGCAAAATCCACCCCACACAGTTACCGGGGTGATAAAATGGAGGCAGGGTGAGCCATGTATGGCCCCCAGAGCTCCCTGGAAGGTGAGTGGGATAAAAATGAGGTAATTGGAAAGACAAATAAGTGTTCTGTGTCATGTTTGACAAAGTCACACAGTATGGGTCTGATTCCAGGATCTCCTACTGATCAGATCCGTAGCTATGGAGGGGCTGTGGGGGGTCCCACCCTGACTCCAGGGTGGGGCCTAGAGTTGCCAAGTCCAATTCAAGAAATATCTGGGGACTTTGGGGGTGGAGCCAGGAGACTTTGGGGGTGGAGCCAGGAGACATTAGGGGTGGAGCCAAGATCAAGGCTGTGACAAGCATAATTGAACTCCAAAGGGAGTTCTGGCCATCACATTTAAAGGGACGGCACACCTTTTCAATTCCTTCCTTCCATAGGAAATAATGAAGGATAGGGGCACCTTATTTTGGGGCTCATAGAATTGGACCCCCTGGTCCAATCTTTTTGAAACTTGGGAGGTATTTTGGGGAGAGGCACTAGATGCTATACTGAAAATTTGGTGCCTCTACCCCAAAAAACAGCTCCCCCAGAGCCCCAGGTACCCGTGGATCAATTCTCCATGATTTTCTATGGGAATAACAGAGTTCCCAGCAGACATTTTCCTCCCCTCTCCCCCCCCCCCCCCGCTTTCTGATGACCCTGAAGCGGGAGGAGGGCCTCCAAACCAGGGGATCCCCTGCCCCCACCTGGGGATTGGCAACCCTAGTGGGGCCCTCAACTCAGGGTCCCCAACTAACCACTGGGGTCTTGATCCTCGCTTCCCCATTATTCAAATAGCATGGGAGGGACAGCAGGAGCAGCGGCTGGCCTCCCTGAGCAGTTTAAAGACCCCCAAGGGGCAGGGTGGTGGGGACAGAAGGTCAGGTGGGAGGCATAGTTGGGATTTTTTAGCTGAGGGTACTTTTTAAACATCAGGTGCCCACTGCCGCCCGCATGGCAAGAGAGGAGAGAAGGAGGTGGGGAAGGCAGCACGAGAGCGAGAAGGGTGGCAGGAGTGTGAGAAAGGCAGCGCGAGAGCGAGAAGGGCAGCACGAGAGCAGGAAAGGCAGCGGGAGCCCGAGAAGGGTGGCAGGCGCACGAGAAAGGCAGTGGGAGAGTGAGAAGGGTGGCAGGCGCACGAGAAAGGCAGTGGGAGAGTGAGAAGGGTGGCAGGCGCACGAGAAAGGCAGTGGGAGAGTGAGAAGGGTGGCAGGCGCACGAGAAAGGCAGTGGGAGAGTGAGAAGGGTGGCAGGCGCACGAGAAAGGCAGTGGGAGAGTGAGAAGGGTGGCAGGCGCACGAGAAAGGCAGTGGGAGAGTGAGAAGGGTGGCAGGCGCACGAGAAAGGCAGTGGGAGAGTGAGAAGGGTGGCAGGCGCACGAGAAAGGCAGTGGGAGAGTGAGAAGGGTGGCAGGCGCACGAGAAAGGCGGTGGGAGAGTGAGAAGGGTGGCAGGCGCACGAGAAAGGTGGTGGGAGCACAAGAAAGGTGGCAGAGGTCCCAGAGGCTGGTTACAGGCCCTGAGTCAGCCCCCCCCCCATTCAGAAGCTGGGGGCTGTGCCCCCACAGGCCCTCTCATAGCTATGGGCCTGGCCTGAGACCTTGGAGGGCCATTGCCAATCTGAGTAGACAATACTGGCTTTGATGGACCAAGGGTCTGACCCAGTATAAGGCAGTTTCATGCGTTCATGAGTCTCCCGGCATGTTAAAGCGTGGTGATGCAGGGTGGGATAATTTTTAAAAAATTCTATCGTATTGAACAACAAAGTGGATAAGGATGTTGGATGGTGCAAAGGCAAAGCTCCACCGTCTAGCCTGCCTGAGCATTTCTGCACATGTGTACGATTGCTGCCCTGTTTTGGAGACAGTTAGGGAAGGGGCAAAGCCTCTTTCTTTGGTGCCAAGAGGGTATATAGGCCCACATTTGCCTCTGCCCCTCCCAGTTGGGTTTCCATGCAGTACATGGCTTTTCCATTGGCATAGAGCCAGAGTGGAGTACTGGTTAAGAGTGTTGGACTAGGATCTGGGTGACCTGGTTTCAAATCCCCTCTCTTGCCATGGAAGCCTGCTGGGTGACCTCGGGCCAGTCACAGCTTGACCTACTTCTCAGGGCTGTTGTGAGGATGAAATGGAGGAGAGGAGAATGATGTAAGCCACCTTGGGTCCCCTCCCCACTTGGGAGAAAGATGCGGTACAAATGAAGTACATGAACGAACGAACACAGGAATGAACAAATAAATAACTAAATAATACATGAGTGAGAACTGCTGCCAGGCCACATGGCCAGAAGTCAGATAACGTCTTTCTCCCCAGTGGAGGATCCAAAGCAGCTTACATTGCCATTTTTATCCTCACTGCAACCCTGCGAGGTAGGCTAGGCTGAGAGAGCATTACTGGCTCCAGGTCACCCAGCCGGCTTCCAGGGCAGAATGGCCTCAGGTCTCCTACTGCTGAGCCACATCAGGTCTTTTAACTGGAGATGGGGGGGATTCAAACCTGGATCTCCCCGCTTCTAGTCTGACACTCTAAGCCCAAC
The DNA here is from genome assembly GCF_032191835.1 of Heteronotia binoei. Lineage (NCBI taxonomy): Eukaryota > Metazoa > Chordata > Lepidosauria > Squamata > Gekkonidae > Heteronotia > Heteronotia binoei. The sequence continues at coordinate 14,546,327 of NC_083236.1, read as the reverse complement.
ACCACAATGGCTCTGGTGACAGTTTGTTGTTGTTCAGTCACACAGTCGTCCAACTCTTTCTCATCCCATGGACCAAGTCATGCCAGGACCTCCTGTCTTCCACCATCCTCCGAAGTCTGCTCAAATCCATGTTTGTTACATCAGTAACACTGTCCAGCCATCTCATCTTTTGCCGTCCCCTTCTTCTCTTGCCTTCTGTCTTTCCCAGCATCAGGATCTTCTCCAGTGAGTGCTCCCTTCTCATTTGGTGGCCAAAGTATTTGAGCTTCAGCTTCAGCATCTGACCTTCCAGGGAACAGCCAGGGTTGATTTCCCTTAGGATTGACTGATTGGATCTTCTTGCAGTCTCAAGATTCCTCTCCACCACCACAGCTCGAAAGCATCCGTTCTTCTGTGCTTGGCCAACTCTTACAGCCATACATTACTACAGGGAATACAGTACTGGCATGCTATTGGCAAGACTTGGGTTCCAATTGATCTGCTGGGCTCAGCATAGGATTTGGTCATCATTGTGACCTTAGATGGACTGACACCCTTTCAGAAATGCCTGACTCATAATTAAATGAAAAGGTGTCTCCCCCCCCACCCCCTAATTAGTAATGTAGAAATGTGATATTTATACTTCCTACAAGCAGGACTTGTTTTTTATAAATAGCCCAGCAGGAACTCATTTGCATATTAGGCCACACCCCTTGAAACCAAGCCAGGTGGAACTGTGTGCCAGCTCAAAAAAGAGCCCTGCCTACAACAATTTTTGGTTGAGGAAAACAAAATACCTGGGCTGTTCAGCCTATGGTGTGTCTGCACTTGGACACCTACATCATTTTCACAGATCACCTATCAAGGGGGCAGCCATGGAAGCAAATAGCCAGCACCTTCAATGAAGAAAAATCCTACAAGTCAAGAAATTTGTTGCATTGTGGCAGTGGTAGAATATTTAACCACGAATGACATAATTCCAGATAATAAGTTGTATAGGGAGCTTTTATTCTTTTAATCTGATATCTTGAGTTGTTGACAAATGATCATGCTATATGAATGCTTTTCTGTTTTGTAAATAAGTTATATTTTTAAAAGGGGGGAAATCTTACATTACAACATTAAGTGGCTAACGGTGCAATCCTAAACAGAGTTACTCCAGTCTAAATTAATTGAAATCAGTGCACTGGACGTCCTGTTTTGTGACATTTTTCTTCCTGATGTCTTTGCTGCTGTTCTATTTATGTACTGCTTACGCAGCAACAGCAAACACATCAGGGAGAAAATGCAAGAAAATATAATTTTGCAAGCCTTACACCATTCACTGTTCCACACAATTTAATTAAAAACAAGCAAGGGACCTGCAAGGATTTGCAGCGAGCATCTCATTTTCCTCTCACCCACTTTCCCTTTTCTGAAAACCTCCATAGTTGTCTTTTCCACCCTGTTTCCTTCCCTCCAGTCACCAGACAACCTACCTTTATCCACCCTCAACCCTGTCTTCAGCTTTTCCTCTTCCCTACCCCTGGCAGCCTCTCCCTAGGAAAAGTCTGGTCCAGTTGCATGGTGCCACCTAGGGTTGCCAGCCTCCAGGGGGAAACTGAAAAAGGAATTTTAGCAAAAAAAGAGAGAAAGTAACATTTTTCATATAATATCAAAGTGACTTTCGTAAATACTACTCACAATGTGACTAATAATAAGCATCTTGACCTGAAACAAACCCCTACATAGAGGGGGAAATATTGGAACATATCTGGAGACTTTGGGCTGGATCTGGGAGAGGGCTGAGTTTGGGGAGGGGAGGGGCCCCAGCATAGTACAATGCCTTCAAGTCCACTCTTCAAAGCAGCCATTTCCTCCAAAGGAGCTGATCTCTGGCAGCTGGAGATCAGTTGTGAAAGTGGGAGATCTCCAGGCCTCACCTAGAGGTTGGCAGCCCTAGCTGGCCATACTGTTGTGGTTGCCAGCAATGGCCATTGAAGACATTTGTTTCTTCAAGCTATAGGTGCTTCATCTATGGAGGGGTGGGGGGTTAAACCCTCCTCTCCTTTTTTAAGATTCCAGATTTTTCTGCAACTTTAGAGCTTTTCTCACATTTGTAAAAAGCTCTGTCCGGTTTGCCCGTGGCTCCATTCTCCAGATTTACATCTCCACTGATGGGGCCATGCTGAGAATTAGCTGTATTGTGAGCTCAGCTCCATCTGACTATACACTGCAATCATCACAATATTATGGGAGAGGGCATAAAACACTACATGGCAATTCTCCTAATTAGGGTTGAGAAATACTTGGATCATGCAGTTTTAGGGAATGGAAAAGGTTCGATCAGTTCTGTCCCATTTTTCCAGGTCAATTCAACCCCACTTGTTGGTCTTGTCTAGGGATGGCCAGACTTGCTCCACATAGAATAAATGTCAGATGTTTGAGAGCCGCAAGACATGAACATCAGATGTTTGAGAGCAGGCAAGAAGGAAAGAAGCAAGCATGCAAGCAAATAGGTGAGGGAGGGAGAGGTGGAAAGAAAGCAACTTCAACTTTAAATGTATTCTCCAGGCTGCTGGCCAATGGGGCAGTGGGGGCTTCGAGAGCCACACAGTATGTGTGAAAGAGCCACATGTGGCTCCCGAGCCACAGTTTGGCCACCCCTGTCCTATCTGTATTTCCTTTGCTGGAAATCCAGACTCACGTTTGAAGCGTTGCTCATTAGCACAAACTTGTCTGCAGTGAAAGACACCCACCCACCACAAGGGGGCAGAATGGGGTCATTCTGGCTGCAGACACTTTGGTCCCTTTTTAAAAACAATGCAAAATATTCTGCCAGCAAGAGCACAATCAGGACTATTCTGCCCAGTCAGACAAAGCCCGGCCCAGAGCTACTCGGTGGTATTTCCACAACATCCTACTCAGTGGCAACAGCACAATGTTCCAGTTGAACGTAACGCACGTGTTTGCAAAGTAGGGGGGGAAATGCCAGAGGCAAACTTTCAGAGTCTGAGCAGCTGAGGCAGAACAGGCTGACAAAATGAAGGTGAGACTGGCTGGTGATGCTGCTTTTTCTCAAAGAGATGGATCTGCTTTCCCCAGGTGGGTCAAGACTGTCATTTGCAGATCATGCCATGAGCCTCAAGGGTGCAGTGAGAGGTCAGAGCTGTTTTCGGGTCCAGCGTGCACATCTATCAGGATCATTTTTAATCCAGCCCACCTGACCATGCTGATCCGCAAGACTGTGGCCTCAGGCTTGGACTCCTGTCGTGCGCTTCACATGGGGCTGCCCTTAGAGAAAACTTCAGCACTTAAAACTGCATAAAATGCAGCAGCATACCGGTTAGCTGAGTCAAGCCAACATACACATATTATAACCTGTGTCGCAACAGCGTCACCTGTTTCCTGAAAGCTTCCAGGCTCCGCTGAAGGCACAGGCTCTTCCATTTAGAGCCACAAATGGCCTGGAAATGAAATCCCCTGGAGGGCTGTTTCCTTCCACAGTACCTCATTCACTAGCAGCAGCAGACCTCTCCGCAAGCTTCTAAGTTCATCAGCCCTTCCTCAGCCGGGGCTTAACCAATTTTATTATTTATTCATTTACATTATTTATAGTCTGCCTTTCTTACTCATGGCAGATTATACATAATCACAGTGAAATCACAAAAGAGACATTCAGTAACAAATGCATTTGGATTCTAAAAGTCTGGAACCACCAGCAAGAACTGAAACGCAGTGTAACCATTCACCTGACATTCACCATTAAGCAGTACAGAAATTACCTAAATAGGATCCTACTTACAACATGCTAAACACAGCAGTATAAGGGCTGTCATCTGTAGGAGATCTTCTGGTTCAGAGGCTCTCTCCCCACTTCAGGATTATTAGAAAGCGGGGGGGGGGGGGTATCTACTGGGCACTCCATTATATGCCATGGAGACCAGTCCTTATAATGGAGAATTGATCCACAGGTATCAGAGGCTTTGGGGGGGGCTGTTTTTTGAGGTAGAGACAACAAATTTTCAGCATAGCATCTGGAGTCTCTCCTCAACCCCCCCCCCCCAGTTTCAAAACAATTGGACCAGGGGGTTCAATTCTATGAGCCCCAAAAGAAGGTGCCCTGTCCTCCATTATTTCCAGTGTACGGAAGGCAGTGCAAAGGAACACGGTCCCTTTCAATGTGATGGCCAGAACTCCCTTTGGAGTCCCATCATGCTTGTCAAAACCTTGCTCCTGGCTCCACCCCCAAAGTCCCCAGATATTTCCTGAATCGGACCTGGCAACCCTAAGCAGTATAGACCACAGACGCCAATCATTTATCCAAGCAACGTAGTAAAACCATTTTTGTGCAGTGCAATCCTATTCCCTGTGCAGAAAAGCCCCCTTGAAGACTTCAGTTTTGCATAGCTGGCAGAAAGCCAGGGCACTGCGTGCTTTCCTGACCTCCTTGGGCAGGAGCCGTTCCACAAGGTGGGAGCCACAGTAGAGAAAGCGCTTGTACCAGCAGTTGCTGATTTTGCCCATTTGCACCTGCTGATTTAAGCAACGTTGTCCTGGTGGAGCAGAGGGGGAGAGGCGCTCCTGCCAATAAGAGGGGCCAAGGCCAGGAATAATACTCCATTTTGAAGACTGAGTACTTGGGTTCTCTGGAGATGCCATATTCCCAAACAGCATGCACAAGTTCCAACCTGGGAAACATGACAGAATGCTCAGTTGTCTGCCTGTGCTCTCTCCCCCATTGATCAGGAATGTAGGGAGAGAGTTGGCCAACAGGGATCCCGCAGCTCTACTGAATGCTCCACAGTTGTCCTCCTAGGGCAGTGTTTCCCAGTCTGTGGGTTGGGACCCAAAAGTGGGTTGCAAAGCCTCTGCGAGTGGATCGTGGGCCAGCACTCCCTAATGGCCACTCCCACTCTTTCTATTGCTCTCTTCTGTACTTTGGAAACTGAGATCTGATCCTGGAAGTAGTATCTTCCCTCTCATACATTAGTTGGTATTTTTTCTTGTCTATATATTAGGGGCATGAACTGAAAAACGAACTGCGGTTCAAGCACGAACTAGGCTGGTTTGGTTCGTCTTTGGGGTTGGCTTTTCCAGATAGCCCTGGCACTGTTTCAATCAATTTCTAGGTAATGCTGGGAATGGACTTCTGGGAGCCCTAGAAACACCCATAGCAATTGTAGCTTGATTGGCAATGGGAGCCAATCACAGAAATCGCATTCTACTCTGAGGGCACCCTGACTCAGGTGCTTTCATTTTGCAGCACAAGAGAGAAGAGTGAGTTGTCGCGAGAACTGAAGCTGAGCTTTCCTGGGGGCACTTTCTTTGGGGGGCTATACCTCAGACATTCCATGTCCAATCTTCACCAAACTTGGAGGGCAGGTGGAGAAGAGTCTGCTGAAAACTCTCAGTGAGTTTAGCATCTCTATCTCTTGAGGGTGCTCTTCTACACCTCCTGAACCAAACAAACCATGAACAAGTTTGGGCAATCGAACGAACCACAAACCATCACGAACCACCATTTCCCCAGCTCATGCCCATCCCTAGTGTATATACATTGATCAAGTAAAATGTGTCCTGATGGTCACTACAGTGAATGAGAATCTTAGGGAGGACTGAGAAGAAAAGGCTGGTCAAAGGCTGAAAGGAACCTTAACAGGCAAAGGCTGTCTAATGTCAGACTTCCACTTGCTTGGACTTCATAGTGGAGGCAGCTGTGCCCTTTGCGAGATGTTTGTTTTGTGATGTATGTTGGTTTCTCAAAAACATCTGGTATGCCACTGTAGAAGAAGAAGAAGATATTGGATTTATATCCCGCCCTCCACTCCGAAGAGTCTCAGAGCGGCTCACAATCTCCTTTACCTTCCTCCCCCACAACAGACACCCTATGAGGTAGATGAAGATATTAGATTTATATCCTGCCCTCCACTCCAAAGAGTTTCAGAGCGGCTCACAATCTCCTTTACCTTCCTCCCCCACAACAGACACCCTGTGAGGTGGGTGGGGCTGGAGAGGGCTCTCACAGCAGCTGCCCTTTCAAGGACAACCTCTGCCAGAGCTATGGCTGACCCACGGCCATTCCAGCAGGTGCAAGTGGAGGAGTGGGGAATCAAACCCGGTTCTCCCAGATAAGAGTCCGCACACTTAACCACTACACCAAACTGGCTCTCCACTGCAGAATATGGGAAGCAGATGGGCGCCAAGGTTATAGTTTGCCTAGGCTGCCAAAAAACCTAGGGCTAGCCCTGAATGGGTTACAATACCAAGTATATTTGGACTTGTGGATCACTTTATCCAAACTGGCTGTCCTCTAGGGGAGCTGTTGGAAGAATGCTGTCCACAGAGGCCTGAGCCCAGTGTGTGTGTGTGGGTGGGGGGGGGTCCCCTGCTCTCCCCCAGGCCGTGTCTCTGGCTCTTCCTCTGAAGCTGCTAAGTCAGCTCTAGACACTCACTGGGAACGAGAGCCGCCGACCTTGTGGGATGGCAAACCCGGAAAGGCCAGAAGGGTGCCATTGCACCAGTTTTTATTAAAAGGAGGGAAGCCGTTTTAGTCCAGTGTGCTTTCTGTTGATTTGTATGGCCCCTTTGTGGGAGACAAAAGCTGTTGTCCAACAGCAAAGCTATAATAATAATAATAATAAATTTTTATTTATATCCCGTCCTCCCCACCTAGGCAAGCTCAGAGTGGCTAACAACATGTCCATATAATAATTATACAAAACTTTTAAAATCAGCATTAGTCTTAAAACCATTCTAGTTTACAATTAACAAAAAATTAACAATGACCGTAGGCTAGTGGAAGCATTTTCTTTGGTTGCATGAAGGGTAACGCTAAGGAAGATTTTCTAAAAAATGTATTGGTATACTTGTTGTAGAGTGCTTTGGGACTTTTAGGGGGGAAACAGGATGCAAACATTTTAAATAAATACATATGTCTGAGAGGTCTGGTCCTTTACTTGTTCCACAAACACTTTTCCTAACTAGGCAAAATCACTACGTGACTCTTCATTCCCCCTCCTCCCATTCACCTCCCAGCATCCTTTCAGGTATTAGCAGAGGGCTGGCCCTTGGTGACCCCGCATGGCTAGAATTTAGAATCCCCCAAACCCAGAGGAAGTATATAAAATTTTATTTGGTAAAAAAGGAGTGTGTATAAAAATGTATTTATTTCCAGGATTAGCTAGTACGAGTTGGCTCTTCTGGAATTCAGGACTGTAAGTCGGCCTTGCAAGAGTCTTTGCTTTAAGCCTTTGTTTAACTCTGTGTCCCAAGAAGTTAGTTTGGTGGGGCTTCTTATAATGTACTGTTGCTAGAATTGGGGACTATAATGAAAGCCAGTTATTTGCAGCCATTTGCGGCATCTTCAGTGAATTTTCGAGAGACCTTGCTTGGTGTGGGATACTGCGGTGGTTGCTTTTTACCGCCTTCAGTAAACATAATTGGACTTGGTTTTTGCCATCAAGTTGCAGCCAACGTACGCCCCCCCCATAAGATTTTCAAGGCAAGAGACACTCAGAGGTGGTCTGCCATTGTCTGCCTCTGAATCACGACCCTGGTATTCCTTGGAGGTCTCCCATCCAAAGACTAACCAGGGCTGACCCTGCTTAGCTTCCAAGAGCTGGCAAGGTCAGGCTAGCCTGGGCTATCCAGATCAGGGCAACGCTAGCAGATAGCCCTTGTCCATTGCCTTGGACTGGACATTCCTGCAGGGAAGGTGCTCCAGCCTGCGGGGTGGGGGGCGGAACAGATACAGCAGTCTACAGCTATGGCAACAGCTCCCCCCTCAGGCAGTCTTTCCCTTGTTTATAATTGGGATCATCCAGAGTGAAAAGGTTCTTTGCATGCCTTCCGTTCGAAATAGATATATTTACATTATTTCAGAATGTAAGAGCCAAATGTCTGTAGGCTTTATTGCAATTTCCACTCACTTTACATATGAACATATGAAGCTGCCTTATACTGAATCAGACTCTTGGTCCATCAAAGTCAGTATTGTCTTCTCAGACTGGCAGTGGCTCTCCAGGGTCTCAAACTGAGGTTTTTCACACCTATTTGCCTGGGCCCTTTTTTGGAGATGCCAGGGATTGAACCTGGGACCTTCTGCTTCCCAAGCAGATGCTCTACCACTGAGCCACCGTCCCTCCCCAAAGACACTTTAGATACTTAAAAGATTTGCAACTTGGCATAATAATATGAACTAAAGCCTATGCTGTTATACATCTGGAAGGCTGTAATGAGCCACAGACATCATGGGGCCAGTACAAGTATTACTTCAGAACAGCATGCGAACGCAAGGTGGGAGTTTGGTGAAAAACATGAAATAAGAGTTTAGCTGTGGTCTTCTGTTGATGTTTCTACAATAGGCTGTCCTTTCTCCTGTCCTGAGAGCCTGTTATCCAGCAATTATCCCCAAGTGCTAAGAGAGAAACCTACTTTACACAGAGAGTGATTCAAATGTGGAATTCGCTGCCACATGAGGATGTCATGATGCCCATAGAAGAAGAAGAAGAAGAAGATATTGGATTTATATCCCGCCCTCCACTCTGAAGAGTCTCAGAGCGGCTCACGATCTCCTTTACCTTCCTCCCCCACAACAGACACCCTGTGAGGTAGATGAAGATGTTGGATTTATATCCCGCCCTCCACTCTGAAGAGTCTCAGAGCGGCTCACAATCTCCTTTACCTTCCTCCCCCACAACAGACACCCTGTGAGGTGGGTGGGGCTGAGAGGGCTCTCACAGCAGCTGCCCTTTCAAGGACAACCTCTGCCAGAGCTATGGCTGACCCAAGGCCATGCCAGCAGGTGCAAGTGGAGGAGTGGGGAATCAAACCCGGTTCTCCCAGATAAGAGTCCGCACACTTAACCACTACACCAAACTGGCTAACTTGAAAAGGGGATGAGATAGATCCAGGGCTTCTTTTGAGCAGAAATGCACAGGAATGCAGTTCCGCCTGGCTTGGCATCAGGGGGTGTGGCTGAATATGCAAATGAGAACACAGGAAACAATGAATCCACCAGAAAACAACAGAGCAAAAAATGATACTATGAGGAGAAGCAGACTCTTCACTACATAGGATTTACCTCTGTTGACATATTGGAACATGCCCATGGGGATGGTAGCTCTTTATCAAATGCTGTGGTGAAACTCACCTTTCAATTTTGCCTACAGCTGAATGTGGAAAAAAAAGGAAAGTTGTGGCTGTGAGGAGAAAAATGTTGTGGTCAGGAACCAGCCTTTGTTTCTGCCAAGGACTCTCATGTTCTTGCTGTGACACAGCCCTGAGCAAGAATTTATGGGGGATTCATGTGTGTTGTAGTCACCTGAATGCCCCCGGGGGATGCATAAAGAAGCAGAGTGGTCTAGTTTTTTCCACAGAATATTGAGCAAGTATATGAGGGGAGGTAAACCCTGCCCATTCCTTATTTTGTGGCTTTAACTATTCCTTTTCCAGCCTGGCTTACTTCTAGAAAATAGACAATAATATACTGAAAGACCCCCAAATGTATTAAGCCCTCAACTGACTCACAGTAGCCTTCACCATCTATTTTCTTGTTCCTTGTGCATGCCAATTCTTTACTAGCATCTTCATCAGATGCAATTTGGAACTTTTTTATTGGTCCGTCTTCAAACATTTAGGCGGTAATTTTATCTTTGATACCAAGCTGTATTAGTCTGCAGCAGCAGAAACAAGCAAGAGTCCAGTAGCTCCTTAAAGGCTAGAAATTTGTGGCAGGCAATGAGCTTTCCTCACGAAAGCTCCTACCTCCCGAGAAATTTTGTTAGTTTTTATGGTGCTCCTTGATATTTATTATTATTATTAAATTTTATTTGTATCCCGCCCTCCCCGCCTAGGCAGGCTCAGGGCGGCTAACAGCATTCAATAAACCATTATACAAAATACAATAATTAAAACAACATTAAAATTATACATAGTTAATACATATCTTAAAACTAATCCAGCATATATAATCTAATCACTGTGAGGATATCACTGTGAGGAAATCAGTAGTTGTTTTACTGCAAAGGAACTTCAAGAACAGAATGGAGAAATTGCTGAATTACAAATTATTATGAAACTTGGAACAAACACCTCTCCAGGACTGAACAGGGATATTGGCTTTTTATCTCATTACATATGCTAAACCCACTCTCAGTGACTATAGCTATACATCCACAGTATTCCAATGTATTTCTCTTTTGTAATAGTGTATCAGAATAATGTTTTATATTGACATACTCAAATAAGGGATATTGGCTATTTATCTCATTACACATACTTAACCCATTTTCATTTTCTGTATTCTTGTTTTCTAATGGCAGACTAGAATGATGTCTATAATGTATAGATTGGGTGGACTACAACTAAGATTCACCTAGATTTGCAGAAACACCATTTGGCAGGGAATTTTATTACCTTTTATGGCTAGCCAGACCAAATGGCCAAGCCGTACTGCTTTATGTGACCATGTGATCAGTTAGTTTGCTCTCTTAATCAACAAACTGCTTGTATTTCAGCTCACAATACCTGATCCCCTCGTCTGATGAAGCGTGCTTAGAGAGTGCACGGAAGCTTATGTTCTGAATAAAAACTGGTTGGTCTTAAAGGTGACACTTGACTCCTGCTTTGTTCTACTGCTTCAGACCAACACGGCTGCCCTCTTGGATCAACCTTCTGCTAAACTTCCCCTCCCCCCCCCAGTCACTTTTAGAACATAAAATACTTGTTATTCATCATGCCTTGTTCTTCAGGGCTGGGGGTGAGGGTCATGGCTGGGGCGGGGGGGGGGGGCTGAGACATGGTGTTGGGACAGAAGCAGAAAATATAGGGTTGGAAGTCAGGATCAAAAGAGGGGAGTTGGGAACAGGTCAGAAGAGAGGAAAGAACAGGCTGGGATTCACAGTCTGAAAGACCGGATTCAGCTGGAAATTAGCAAAAGGGAATATTTAGAAAATGTATATGGCACCTCACAAAGTAAAAACAATATACTATAATCATAAAGCATGTGATCTCGGACCAGTCACACCCCCTTAGTCTAACCTACCTGGCAGGGTTTTTGGGAGGAGAAAATGCAGACAAGGAGAACAACAAAGGCTGCTTGGGGTCCCCACAAGTGTATAAATGAATAAACGAAATCAGAACAAGAACGGCACCGTTCCTTAAGGGTCAAATTACACATTGCTTTATTAAACATGCGTAGTATCTGGGTTTTCCCAACCAGTCTTACAGTCATGCATCAGGTGTGAGGAATTTGTTTCCCAAGCATGCAAGGTCCCAGTGTGGATTGGTATCATGGTGTGAGGAAGAAAGGGTTTCCACAGGGTAAGCCTCGATGACTTTAACGAGACCCACTTCCAAAGAAACATGGGCCTCTAAATCACTCGGAGATCTTCCCCAGTCTTCCTTCCCAACCTCTCTTGTAGTGTCAGAAAAGGTGTGTGTGTGGGGGGGGGGGGGAGAGTAAAGCACCTGAGATTCTGGGGTTGCAAATTCACTTGCCGGTGCAGAAATTCCAGTCAAGCAGTTTATTAAAAGCGTACAAAGATCAGAGGCAGGAGAGATCACACACAGATTAAAAGGGAATGAAAAGGCCTGTGTGAGCATTTCAGAATACAGACAGGTTTCTACTTCTGCACTCCCATATCAGATGTACAGGGCAGCTTCAGGTTCATTCTGAAGAAGAAGGCTGGAATTCGGCAGGCATAGAGAGACTATTTTTTTCCAGCCCTGGAGCTTGGGAAGAAGGGAGAGGAAGAGGGAGGTAACTTAATCCTGTAACTTTTCTTCCTGGAGAGGAAAAAGGGCTCCTCATAGAGCATCAGAGTGCCCTGATGGCAGAGAGTCTCCCAGTAGTGTGGCCCATGGGATCTGGGGCCACTTGCCAGTATGGTACCGGTTGCCAAACCAACACAGTTGGCGGTGATGCTCTAGAATGAATGTACCACAGAGATCTGCATGTGCTTCCCCCTCCCACACGACTCCTGTCCCTCAGTCTCCTGATTACCAAACTGGGAACAGAGGAGGACGGATATGCCTCAAGTGTGAGTCAGGGGGAAGAGTCTACCAATCTAGGTTGGGAGGAGACCCCCTTCCAACTTTTTGAAATGACCTCGATTCCATCCTTGACACATCGCTGCTCCAGGTGGCCTGCATTGCCATTGAGATCGACAGTTACTGTGTGTGCCAATAAAACAGTGTGCCGTTTAATTTCACGCTGAGGTGCAACTGGTCCAGGGCACAAGCTGCATTTTCGCAGTTCAGTTCTCAAACCGAACCTGTTTGCATTGGTTCATGAGCCATTTAAAGCTTAAACCCCCGTTTTCTGCTCCCTGCAAAAAACAGGAGCAGAAAGCAGGCATTTAAATATCTCTGAGGTATTTAAACCAAGCAGCTGAGGAAGTATTTTTCGTGAAGAGCCACAAACTATATCAACAATTGTGGAATCTCATGGAGGTTCTTCAGTTCGCGAACAATTATTAGGGGGCATCGTCAGGTGCTTGAAGATTTGTCACTACGGATGGATCCACATGCAGGTGTGCAGAAGCAGGAGCAGAAAGCAGTGCAGGAAGGGATGGGAATGGTAAAAAAGGTAAAGGTAGTCCCCTGTGCAAGCACCACTTGCTTCCAACTCTGGGGTGATGTCGCATCATGACGTTTTCATAGCAGACCTTTTTACAGGGTGGTTTGCTGTTGCCTTCCCCAATCATTTACACTTTACCCCCAGCAAGCTGGGGACTCATTTTACCAACTTTGGAAGGATGCAAGGCTGAGCCAACCTTGAGCCAGTTACCTGAACCCAGCTTCCGCCAGGATCAAACTCAGGTCGTGAACAGAGCTTGGACTGCAATACAGCAGCGTACCACTCTGCACCACGGGGAATAGGGGGAACGGTATGCACCCCCCTATCAATGTTCCCTCTAAGCTGTGGAGTCTTGTGAGCAAAAATTCTACTTTGTGAGCTACTGGCATTAAAGTTGTGAGCGGCTGCATCAATGAGTTTGCTCTAAGGCCGTTTTTCCTGAGCTGAGACAAAAATGTATGAGCTGGAGGCTAAAAAAAAATTGTGAGATAGCTCACACTAGCTCAGCTTAGAGGGAACCCTGCCCCCTATTCATGTGCCCGTTGTTGCTGCTGTCCCCACTTCTCTCCCCCTCCCCCCCACACACATGCCCAACAGCCCTGAACCCCCACTCCTTGCTCTTACTGAGTTCTATTGTAACAGGCAGTGCTGTGGCTCAGTGGCAGAGCAAGTTTGGAGAGAAAGTTTGGTGTAGTGGTTAAGTGCGCGGACTCTTATCTGGGAGAACCAGGTTTGATTCCCCACTCCTCCACTTGCACCTGCTAGCATGGCCTTGGGTCAGCCATAGCTCTGGCAGAGGTTGTCCTTGAAAGGGCAGCCGCTGTGAGAGCCCTCTCCTGCCCCACCCACCTCACAGGGTGTCTGTTGTGGGGGAGAAAGGTAAAGGAGATTGTAGGCCGCTCTGAGACTCTGTCTTTGAAAGGGCAGCTGCTGTGAGAGCCCTCTCCAGCCCCACCCACCTCACCGTCTGTTGTGGGGGAGGAAGGGAAAGGAGGTTGTGAGCCGCTCTGAGACTCTTCGGAGTGGAGGGCGGGATATAAATCCAATATCTTCTTCTTCTTCTGCTTGGCATGCAGAAGATCCCAGGTTCAATCCTCGGTACTCCCAGCTCAAATGATAAGGTTAGGAAAAGGAAAGATCCCCTGTGCAAGCACCAGTCGTTTCCGACTCTGGGGTAACATTGCTTTCACAACGTTTTCACAGCAGACTTTTTACGGGGTGGTTTTACAGGGTGGTATGCCTTCCCCAGTCATCTACACTTTCCCCCCAGCAAGCTGGGTACTCATTTTACCGACCTTGGAAGGATGGAAGGCTGAGTTAACCTTGAGCCGGCTACCTGCTGAATCCAGCTTCCGCCAGAATCGAACTCAGGTCGTGAGCAGAGAGTTCAGATCACAGTACTGCAGCTTTACCACTCTGCACCACAGGGTTAGAGGTGATGGGAAAGACCTCTGCCTGAGACCCTGGACGGCCACAATGTCGCCAGTCTGAGAAAACAATATTGACTTTGATGGGCTGAGGGTCTGATTCAGAATAAGGCAGCTTTGTGTGGGTGTGCCTGCTACAGCATAACTGGAAAAGGGGAGAAAGCCATTTAAAGAGCCAAAGGTGGGGGGAAGCACAGGCCAGCTCCCAAGGCGTTTTAACAGTGGAACTTAACTTAAACTTCCTTGTAGTGGCGAGAGAGAAAATGTCCCCACAGACACTCCACCAAAGCTACTCCAAAGATTGCTCTTTAATCCAAAGAAAAACAGGTTAGTCTCTGGATTAACAGGAAAAGTCAAAGGAATGTAATGAATCATGCTCAGAATGAGCACATCACACACACACACTCCTCTTTATTTTTGGGGTTTCCTGCTTTCTATACGGAGGAAAAAACATGTCTTTAATATGATCTGATTTGCAGTTGCAATTTGTAAATCATGACTTTGCATTGGGCAATATCTGTCTTTGCTATGGATGCACAAATTAAAAGCTTAAGCCGGGGCCTGTTTAAAAAACAAAACTGAAAATACGTGAGAACGACAGAAAAGCCCTGCTGGATCAGACCAGTGGGGGCCCCTCTAATTCAGCCTCCTGTTTCTTGCAGTGGCCAACCAGTTGCCCTGGAGGAGCAACAAGGCACAGAGACTGAGGCTTTCTCCAACGTCGCCCGCTGCTCTACACACAGTCCCTCAGATGGAAATCTCACTGGTGTCGACTATGCTGATTCCCGAGTAAGTGGGCTACACTTCCAGCAATGTTCATTGAGGCACAAGAAACCAAGACACTGTCTCTGGGTTTAACCTGGGGATGTACCCCCATTTTGTAGTGCTGGAGAAAGCTACTTAAATGTTCCCTCTAAGCTGTGGAGTCTTGTGAGCTGTGGAGTCTTTGTGAGCTACCGGCACTAAAGTTGTGAGCTACTGGAATTAAAGTTGTGAGCTACTACATAAATGAGTTTGTTCTAGGGCTGTTTCCCCTGAGCTGAGACAAAAATGTGTCAGCTAGCTCACACTAACTCATCTTAGAGGGAACGCTGCTTAAGACTGCTGCAGGGGCCCAATTCTGGTCCAGAGAACCACAGCATTGGAGAGAGAAGGTGCTTCTACCTCCACCCCATGCCATTTTTCTGCCTTGTTATGGTGCTGGGGAGCATGTGGGCAAATGCACTCCTTGGCACTATTTTGGATAGGGAAAGCAGCACGGGAGGGAGGGAAGGAAGGAGCCCCCCCTCCCATCATGCCACAGAGGTCCTGATCCCAGGGCACTCTTAATCTGTTTTCCCTGCCCTGCATAACACCCTGGGAAACTGGGGAGACAGTCTCATCTAGCTGTGCACTAAGGAGGGGCTAACTCAGATTTCAT
Source organism: Heteronotia binoei (assembly GCF_032191835.1). Lineage (NCBI taxonomy): Eukaryota > Metazoa > Chordata > Lepidosauria > Squamata > Gekkonidae > Heteronotia > Heteronotia binoei. The sequence goes on along the minus strand of NC_083236.1, from coordinate 14,530,939 downwards.
GCATTCGAAACCTGATGCAGGAAGAGCTTCTTTAGGGGCCCATTTGGAGCAGGAAACAGGCAGGAGGTAAGGGCACTTCCTCCCCTCCGAAAGTGGGCTTGCATGCCCAACAAAGGGTGGGTCGCCTCTCTTGGCTACAGGCAAAGCCCTTGGCCCTTTCCTGACCTCTTTGCACTAAAGCCTGGCTTGTTAGCTCTGGAGAGGGCAGGGTTCCTCCTTCCTCTCTTTTATAGGTGCTTCCCATGGAGGCAAGCAATACTTGACATAATGCTTCAGCAATCCCCAGTTTCTGTTAAGGAAAAAAAAAAAAGCCCAAAAAGATGCAAGCAGACTGGGTCACCCAGTTCTGATCAGGAGGCATGACTTGGAATGACTGCAAATATGTCCCCAGAGCAGTCCTCAGAAGCAGCCGTTTTCTCATTCAGCAGTTATGCCTAAATGACTGTACAGATGAGTAGAAGCAGCGGGAGATTATGAAATCGGTGGCAATCCCAGGGAAGCAGAACCTGAGGCAGACATCGTTCAGCCTGTTTGTTGCATTCTTCATTGGCTTAGTTTCTGCAAAAGTGCCTAGGTCCTCTTTGATCAAAGGAACAAATGGCAATAGCTGACAGCTGTTAACAACATCAATGGTGCCTCCACATTAAGAAGCAGTAGAATTCGGAGGACTTGCTGCCGGCGCTCAGCAGCGAGGGTGGCCATCAGCACTGCAGCAGTGGCCCATTTGTGAGAACTTAGTTCTCCGTTGCACTTGCAGAGATGCTGATGTCCTACCAAAGGATCTCAAGGGATCCTCCCACTGGTTAGGGCTGCCTCACTTATTCAATGCCTGCGCTGAACATTCCACACAGGGAAGAGATAGATCAGGGGTCCCCAACATGGTGCCTGAGTGGTTTAGAAAGTGTTTTAGAAAGTAGAAGGGTTTGCCCAGCAGGGCTTCTCATTGGCTCTGAACATTAAAAGGCGTCCTGTTAAACAGAGTTTCTTCCTGGGATGTAAAATTGTTACTGTTAGAATTAAATACAACCTCACTCTTTGACATTTTTGTGGCCTTCTTATGGCAGCCAAGCGGCCCATGGCACAGAGTGGTAAAGCAGCAGTACTGCTGTACTGTGGTCTGAACTCTCTGCTCACGACCTGAGTTCGATTCTGGTGGAAGCTGGATTCAGGTAGCTGGCCCAAGGTTGACTCAGCCTTCCATCCTTCCGAGGTCGGTAAATTGAGTATCCAGCTTGCTGGGGGGAAAGTGTAGCTGACTGGGAAAGGCAATGGCAAACCACCCCATTAAAAAAGTCTGCCGTGAAAACGTTGTGAAAGCAAGGTCACCCCAGAGTCACAAATGACTGGTGCTTGCACAGGGGACCTTTCCTTTTCCTATGGCAGTCATTTTGTGACTGCCCCCTCATCCTGTGGCAGCCATTTTGTGACTGCCCTCACCTCCTGTGTCAGCCATTTTGTGATTTTTGCCCACCATCCCTTGTCCAAATTCCAAAGATGCTGGGGATCCCTGATACAGCTCATCATAAGGGGCATTTGAACCCATGCATATATGCTAGGAAGGACTTTGTTGCCAGCAGTCTTGCAGAGCAGTTAAGTGAGAAGCCTCTTCAACAGCGTCCTGTTCTCAAAACCAATTCTAAAGATGCTCCCTTCTAAGTACAAACACAGCCGACACAATGGGGACTTCCCCCGCCTTTGCATCACCGATGTGCCAATACCAAGTCACAAACCTGCTTACATTATTTCCAGGATACCTGCTGGGTGGAGCCTTTCTACAGTCTTTCCCAGGCCCTGGAGAGATGTGTAAATCTGCTACCGAAATTTCGTCATTCCACACATGAGTCACCCAAATGGGGCGTTAGCCAAATAGGTGATAAGCCACAATTCCGATTCAGCACCACCACCTCCGTTTTCTCACCCACATAAAAGAGAAAATTCCATCGCAGAATGAGTCACGGGTATGGAATCCCAGAGTGCGTGCTTTCAGTCCCCCCCATCCTCTCAAGGTGAGCATGGAGAGGTCAGTAAGAAGGAAATATGACCCTCCGTGTCTTTTGCCCCCACTTTGGACTGGGATTGCTTTCAAAACAGATTTTTTTTTTCAGGGCAAGTTTATCCCAAAGCTCCAGTCCTCGGAAAGTGGCAACTTTATGCCTTCTTGCTGTGTATCCCAATGGAAGACTGCTAGCTTGGGACCAAAAGATGGGGAAAGGGGCAAATAGGGATGCTCTTAGTTGGCATTAGTCTTAGAATATAAGACCAGCCCAACAGTCCATCAAATCCAGTATCCTGGGTCAAATTTTTGAAATGCTTTTTTTCAAAACGTTACTACTTGGCTTTGCTTTTTTAATGTTTGCTTCCATGAACTTACACAGGAAACACATTCCCACCAGACGATCATTTCAGAGGGTGACTCTGGTTTTCAGGATATGAGTTGGGGAGTCAAAGCTCCCTACATCGACATCATATTCCATGCAGGGAACGCTGACTCTCCAAACTTTATAACCCCCAAATCTTGTTGGTCTCTAAAGTTCTGCTGGACCCAAATCCAGCCCTTTCTCACCTGTAACTTTCTCCTGCCATCCCGCTTAGATGTAAGGAAAAGGTGTATCCGCTTAAGGGATCCTGCCTGCCAAATTCTAGGCAGACATTATTGATGGATTCATTTATACCCCCTTTCTCTGCAAGAGACCCAGAGCAGCCCACCTCATTCTCTTCTCCTTCGTTTTGTCATCACAACAACCCTGATAGGTAGGCCAGGCAGAGTGGGAATGGAGCCCTGGGTCTCCCAGACACGAGACCAGCCCTCTAGCCACTATTCCACATTGACTCTCATGCCTTCAACATTGACAGCACAAGAAGGGGAGGCCCACTTAAGAGCCGTATAAAGTTTGAGACGAGGACCCTGGCAGACCCAGATTCTACCATGGAAGCTTGCGGGGTGAACTTGAGCTCTTCACAGTCCATCAGCCTGCCTGAATCGCAGGGTTTTGTGAGAGAACAGAGAAAGGAAAACAACGTTCCAAGAAGCTCTGAGTCCCAAATGGAGAGAAAGGGAGATGTAAATAGATCAAAAGGATAATGGGTAGACACTTGGGTATGAGCCCCCCCCAAACATATTAAAACCAAAACAAGACCAAATGGAGAATTAAAGTTACGATCTGCTCCTTTCTGCTCTTGTCCTCGAACCAGTTTCTCTACCCAGCAGATGGGCTTTATCTTACGAGCGCCGCCCGATGTAGGGCGCCAGATGAGCTTTGGACAGCTTTTGGGGAGAAAAAAAGTTAGAAGGAAGGAAGCAGGCGATGGAAAGCCACAAGAGAGGGGGCAGGTTTGGCTCTCCTTGCCAGCACCCTTCACTGGGCCCAGGGTTGCCACACACACACCCCCCCCACTAGTGAGGGATGGTGGGTAGGGGTGCCAGATCCAGGAAGGAAACTCCTGGAGATTTGGGGATGAAACCTGGGGAGTACAGGGACCTCAGTGGGGTACAATCAAGGCCATAGAGTCCACCCTCCAAAGCAGCCATTTACCCCAGGGAGATCTGCAAAAAACACCGGAAGCAATAATGCTATCACACTGTAAGTGTGTAAATGCGTTCTTGTTTAGTGCAAAATAAATTAAGACAAGGGAACACGTATTGTTTGGAAAAAAAACCCCCAAAGTCACTGCATCAGTCTCTCCCTGGCAATTGCTTCTTCAAAATAAACTGTAGACCTGGGTGGCGTCTTTTGGCGTTCCATTTGTGATTTCGACAGAGAGAATAAGGAACGGCTTATTAAAGGAATCCTCACGGTTTCGCTTATCAAGTTCTTCTTCAGCCCTTTCTCCCGACGTTACATGGAGCCACAGTATTATTTTTCCATGACACGGATCAGCGCATGCTCTCAACATCTGCCAGTCGATAGGGTTTTTTTTTTCAAACAATACGTGTTCCCTTGTCTTATTTTATTTTGCACTACACAAGAACGCACTTAAAGCCTTACAGCGCGACAGTATTATTGCTTCCGGTGTTTTTTTGCAGCTCCTTCTATCTATATGCACCGGTCCCAGTTGTTCTAATCAAGGAAACTGATCAGTGCAGTCTGGAGAGGAGCTGTAAGCCTGGCATCTCTAGACGGAGGCTCAGCCCATGAGGGTCTACGCTCCCGACTCCATAACGGGCCGCCCACAGAGAGAGGGGCTGCCGCGTAGGCGTCTCGGGCAAGGAAGCCAAGCGGCAAGGCCTCCCGCAGGGCCCTCCGAAGCGGCCGGGCACCAACTCCGCCGACGCTTTCCCTCCCACGGAACTCCCGCAGGGCAAGGCCGGGCTGGGAGGAGGCAGGCAGCCGCCCCGGCGAGCAGAGCCCAGGGAGCTTCCCCGGCGCCCGGCCCGTCCCGCCCCGCCCTCCCGCCGCACCCGAGGCGAGGCGCGCCCGGGAATGGGGGCGAGGCGGCGGGCGCTGACGAGTGGCGCTTGGCCCGCCCCCTCGAGGCTGTAGCCGGGGCTCGGAGCCGCCCGGGCAGTCGCAGGCGGAGCGCACGTGGAGGGTGGCGCGCCAGGGCGGCTCCGGCAGGCAGGCAGGCAGCGGCAGGCGAGGCGAGGCGAGGTCCGTGGGGCGGCCGAGTGTCCCCGCAGCGCCATGAAGGGGCCGTCGGTGGGCGCGCAGGTGCTGCTGGCGGCAGGTGAGAGAGGCCCCTGGCGGAGGGCAGGCTGCAGAGCAGAGCCGCGCGGGGAGGCGGCCGAGCGCCCTTGCTTTGGGCCGCGTGGCGCAGGTGGCGCTCTCCAGGGCCCGGGAAGGGCTCCGCTCGCTGTGGACGCCGCGCGGGAAAGGCCCCACTTCCCCGCCCCGAGCGATGCTCCGGCGGCTCTTCTCGCTCCTCCGCGCCGCGGCCAAATTTAGCCCGTTCGGTGACAGCCGATACCGGCGTGGAAGGGGGTGGGGTGGGGGGGTGCGATTCGCGCCCGACGGAAAGGAAAGGCGAGGGAACCCCCCGACCCCGGGGCGTCCGAACAGGCTTGCCTGACACGTGTAGCGTCCGGAGGTTCATGTCGCGGGTCACATCCGTGCGCGGGTTCAGCAGCGAAGGGTGATTAACATGTGGAATTCACTGCCACAGGAGGTGGCGGCGGCCACAAGCATAGCCACCTTCAAGAGGGGTTTAGATAAAAATATGGAGCACAGGTCCATCAGTGGCTATTAGCCACAGTGTGAGTGTATATATAAAATTTTTTTGCCACTGTGTGACACAGAGTTTTGGACTGGATGGCCCATTGGCCTGATCTAACATGGCTTCTCTTATGGGTGCGCGCCTGTGCCGGTGGGAGAGCCCTGCAGCCAGAATCGACCTGGCGGGTGTTCTTCACACGCTTGGTACTTGCGTGTCTGTGTGTGTGTGTGTGTGAATGGAGCTTATTGGCTGTTGGGAACATGCACCTTGAACATGAGCTTGTGAACTTGCCGGACATTTACACACGGGAAGGATTGTGGGCCAGCTCACGTGGATGTGTGCATAGTGTGTGAATGCTTTGTTTGTTTTTGCAATGCCGTGGTTCTATAAATAACAGTGCCCGATATATCCTGAGAAATGTGTTGGTGGCGGTGGTGTGGGAGCCTGATGCAGTGCTTTCCGGGCTGCCTGCCCGGCCCCCGTGTTCAGGGTCCCCGTAACTGTTCCTTTTTTTCCCCCTCCCACCCTTGTAGCTTGCTGGGTGCTGGTGGATGGTGAAGGGATTGGACTACTCCGAAATGACGTTTACCAGAAAGAGGGCAGCGAAGATTTGGCAGCTTCCCAGCTCCTTCCAGTCCGGGAGATTTTGGAGCGTGAAAGAGAGCGAGAGGCGAGCGTCACCTCCTCTGGGGACAACTTCAGAGAACTCCCTGGAGGTATGTCTGCGGGTCCTGCTGAAGCAGAGATCCGCGTCTCTCTCTGTAAAACGGTTCCTTTGGGGTGGCACAGGTGCTAGTAGCCGGTGCCTGTGAAATGGGCTCTTCCAGTTCTTTGGGCTAGGAAATCTGGATAAACTGCAGACCTTGTCATGATGGTGTCTGGCCATAATCCAGTGGAACAGAATAGCCATATAGAGTTGTGTCCATTGAGAGCGGCGCTTTGAGCGCCTGATGAGGGGGGCAGATCCTCCCAAAGGGTGACTGTCCCAGTTCAGCAGACTTTGAACAACTGGTACAGGGGCTGCAAACTGGGGAAAAAACCATGATTTAAAAAATAAAAAAATGAATGGGGAGAAGGAGTTGACCTTTGAAGTGTCTGAGCCAGTGGGGTGCGCTGGTTAGAGTCACGGATGAGGATTTAGGAAACCCTGGTTCAGATCCTCTCTCTGCCATGGAAGCCTGCTGGGTGACCTCTGGCCAGTCACACACTCTCAGCTTAACCTACCTCACAGGGTTGCTGTGAGGACAGAATGGAGGAAAGGGGAATGATGTACGCTGCTGAGGAGGGGTGAAGGCAGGGTGTAAAAATAAAACAAATTTAGGTTTTGTTCAACCTGACCTGTAAAGATGCTAGACTTAGCGTGGTGGCACGGCACCCGTTTTACACTTGCAAGGTCTCCAGTCCAGTTTCTGGTGTTCGAAGGCTCTTGGGACTAGGGAAAAACTGAGTCCCTGGAGAACCTGCGCCAATCACAGCAAGCAGTGTGGGGCTAAAGGCGCTAGTATGAAGGGTTTCTTGCAGGATCCTGTTCATTGCAAACTCCTCTTTGTGAAAAGGTAAAGGTCAAGGTAGTCCCCTGTGCAAGCACCAGTCGTTTCCGACTCCGGGGTGACGTTGCTTTCACAACGTTTTCACGGCAGACCTTTTTATGGGGTGGTTTGCCATTGCCTTCCCCAGTCATCTATACTTCTTGTGTACCTCTTTATGAAGGCCAGGCTTAAATCCCAGCTAATATGGTTCAGAGAAACAAATTTCAGTGCCTCATGGACTAGATGGAGACTAATTTTTGACCTCTTAGTTGTCAGCCAATGCCACCTGTTGAGCAAAGTGCTTATGCGCATTAATTTAGGTACAAGTGCATCTTGAATTGGGTGACCTTTGCTTCCGAGGAAGTGCTTAGAGTGGGACAGTTACGCAGGAATGCTTTGGCAGCAGGGACATGTCTCCCTGCTGGGGTCCTTGAGAGCCTTTGTCACTGGAGGGCTGGCCAGAGTGTTGAGGAAACACCAGAGATGCGAGAGGAGGCTGCAAATGAGCACCATCATTCTTTGAAGTTGGAACAGAGATTGTGTGAAGCTCTGTCAGAGTCCTAGGAATCGGTGGTGTCCTGGTTAGAGTAGAGTCTCAGTCTTTTTGTCCTTTTTCTCTTGTCCGCAAGCCACTTAGTAGGAACAAAACCTTGCAACGGGGTAAGAGGGGGGCAGGCTGGAATGCTCCCATGGAATTTCTTGCTGCCTTTGCTTTCCATCGCCGTCTTTTCCTGCTTTCTATTTTCTGACCTTGCTTTTATCTGGGAGGGGCCCTTCCCTCCCACCCTCCTGCTCTGAGCCTGTTGTGCCTTCTCGGCTCCCCAGGGAGACTCCCGAATGCTGTGTGCGTGTTCTCCGGTGAAGTGCGACTGTTTGCCCTTCTGCCAGCCCCTGCCTTTAAATGGACTTTTGCAAAGTCAGTAAGCTGTTGGGTCAAAGGGGTGCTTTTGGTGAGGGAGTCAAGAAACTGTGGGAGGAGCCTTTCTTTTCTGCCTCCTCCCACTGACCTTGGGAAATTGGGCCAGGACGGAGTAACCTCTTGGCTGCTTCTTGGCTCTCCTGTTGGAAGCTGCTCCGTACCTTGTGAGTAACTGGATGTTTTGGTGGCTTCTTGCCCTACCAGTCTTCCAGCATTCTGCTTCCTGGTTTCTCCTTCCAAGAATCCGCAGGCCTGCCCCCTTCAGCGTTTCCTTTGCACCAGTATCCTTCCTCCCATCGAAAACATTTGCCAGCACTGGAGAGCCATAGCAACAGTGCTTCAGGTGAACCCAAAGCAAGAGAGACCTCGATTGTGGATGTTTGGCATCACTCAGGGCACCAAGGAGACTTGCAGTAGAGAAGGGCTGGCTGAACCTTCAGGTGTCTGTCATCCTGTGCCGATCCCTTTGGGGGCGCGTAGGCTTGTCCAAACGGAAGTATTAATTTTCTAGTCTGTAGGTGTGGGGTGGTTGGCGGAGGGGATGCACAGATGACTCACTCTGTCCCCCGCCAACCTGGTGTGGCTCTTCTTACTTTGTCCGGCTTAGTCACTGAGGCTAAAGTGATGCCATCTGGGGGTGTCTGGCTGGCTGGGTTACCGTTTCATCCTCCTGCCTGTTTGTGTCCTGAGTGCCTAGCATGTGTCGTTCCTGAACTGGATCTGAGGGCAACAGGTATTAGGTTCCACTGCGTGGGAGAAACTCGCTGTTGGCTCGCAAGGGTGCCCATATCGAGATCAGTTTTCTCCCCTTTCTGAGTCCTGGCATTTTCTCCCCACCCCCAGGCTTGGGCTGCCTGCATATCAAACTCCCTGACAATTGCAGCAGTTTCTCGATGAAACAGGCTTCCTCTGGAGGTGGTGGGCTCTCCTTTAGGGGGTTTTAAGCAGGGAAGAGATGTCCTTCTGACAGCAGTGCTGATTCTGGGAACTTTGGCAGATCGTGAGAGGGAGAGCAGGAATGGATGAGCCAGTGGTCGGTTCTCATGGCCCTTCCTTGCATGCTCAGGATAATGTCGATTGCTGCTTTGGGGCTACGAAGAAATTTTCCTTCAGGCCAGAGCGGTCCAGGGATCCGGGAGGGTTTTTGTCTTCCTCTGGGCATAGATCTGGGGGTGATGGGAGGTGTGGGGGAGGAGGTAGTTGTGAATTGCCTGCATTGTACAGGGGGTTGGGATAGATGATTGTTGAGGTCCCTTCCCAACTCTTATGTTTCTCCTTTTCCCTCCATGACAGGAAACCAGTGGGAGGGCCCAGTACAGACCTGTAGCCACAAGGAAGCCTTTGAGGGCAAATAAGTACCACAAGGAAGCGTTTGGGGGCAAATAAGTTCTATCCCCCAAAGGAAAAAAATTGAATTAAAAAAAATGCAAATTTTTCTTTAAAAAATGTAAGATGCATGTGGGGGTTCCAAAATGACCCCGGGTATGGTCAGGGAAGCTTCAGTCTTGTTTTCTTTTTTCCAGACAGGAAATAAATAGGTTTTTAAAAATGCAAAATAAAATAAAGTTAGGAAGTTAGTAGAGTCACGAGGGCTGCAGGTGGGGGAGCTGTTCTGTCAGCAGCTTCCAACTCTCCTATTTCTCCCACTCTCTTTCCCCCGGCTCCCCTGCCCCACGGGATTTCCCAATGCCCTGCCACCCAAAATTTTCTAGCTACACACCTGGCCCAGTAACAGACACCCCCCCCCCCTTTGTAGAAGAACATTTGTTCCTGTACCACATTTATGTACTTCCTGGCTTCATTGTTTTCCCTCTTCTTCCTTTGTCCACTTATAGTTTATATTTTTGACTCCAGTTTTTTTCCCCTTTGCTTCCAGCTTCCCCTATGAACCCTGATTTTTCCATTTTGGGTGAAATATTTGGTCTGATGAGTGGCATCACAATTCGCATCCAGAGCGGCAGATGAGCACTCGTGGAGGGTGTGACTTAAGACCCTTAGGTGGTCCTTAATGAGCTGAGTGCTAGTTTTGGTCCCTGTTTCCATAGCTTATCTCCTGCAAACCTTTTGTGGACCTTTTGTTGCAACTTTAGATTTTGGCCTTTGCGATTCAGCTGTTTCTGTCCTTCACAGGGCTGTTTGCAACTCCAGCTGCTGTGCCAGTTTCATGTGTGTGGGGTGGGGAGGGGGGTTGGAGGGTGCTTAATGTCTGAGGGGGGGAACGATCCCTGAGCTGTGCATCTGACTTTCCTCCTCTTGCATTCTGGATGCTGCAGTGCTTCCTTTTGCTACTGAATCCTGTCCAACACTTCAGAAAAATTGCTCTGTTGAGCAGAATGGAATATGAACAGCAGCCCCCCCTCCTCCCCCCACACATTGATACAAGACTTCTGGAGTGTTTCTTTATCAGTTGGACCAATCTCTGATGTAGTTTGGTATAGTCGTTAAGTGTGCAGACACTTATCTGGGAGAACTGGGGTTGATTCCCCACTCCTCCACTTGCAGCTGCTGGAATGGCCTTGGGTGAGCCATAGCGTTTGCGGGAGTTGTCCTTGAAAGGGTAGCTTCTGTGAGAGCCCTCTCCAGCCCCACCCACCTCACACGGTGTCTGTTGTGGGGGAGGAAGATAAAGGAGATTATGAGCCGCTCTGAGATTCGGAGTGGAGGGCGGGATATAAATCCAATATCATTAGAGTAGGCAAGGAAAAGATGATGAGACAAGCAGATGAGGCTGTGCAACAAAAAAGGAGGGTCTGAGCTTCTTCTCTCGTGCTGCACCTGTACCGTAGACTATCCTGCTGCCTGGGAGAGGAAGAGAAACTGATATATTCCTGGGGTGAACTGAATCTTGGTGCGGAGCTATTTGGGGAGGACTGGGGAGCTGCCAGTGGGAACACAGCAGCCTTCTGAAGTGAATTGTAAATCACCTTCTTGATCTGTCTTGTGTGAGCTCTGCTGTGCCAGGAAACTCCTCCCATTTATGCACCATTCAGTGGTCCACATGGATGGACCGTGCTATGCCAAAATGGAGCTGCAGTCCCCTGGTACCTCTGCCTGGACGATGTGCTTGGGTGCATCACGCAGCGGTCTTCAACGTGCTGCCCGTGAGCAGTGCCCGCCAATATCTATCCTGGCACCTGCAAAGTGTTTTTAGAAAGGGCTTTTTGCCAAGGAGGGCTTCTCATTGGCTGAACAGATTTTTAAAGATGTTGCTTTGGGAGCAGTTGCTGCCACAGCGCAAGGATTTTCCCTGAGCGATTAAAGATAAACTGGGTTTATCTGCAAGAAAATTATTTTAAGTGGGCTATTACATGGATTCTGCCTGAGATGTTGAGTTGCTGTTGGAGTTGCATATACTCTCCTTACCTGACACACTGTGGTTGGCATCACCGCCTGTCGGGGCCGTTCTGAAGCTGCGTCCACCACCCTGTGTTCCAAAGGAACTTGCAGGCTCCAAAGGCTTGGGGACTCCTGGCATAAGGTGTTTGTGCCTGTCAAAACCATAACCTGGGGTGTGGACCTGACTTTGAACGTGGAACTGCAGTTCACTTTGCATTTCTGGGTTTGTCCCAGCACATAAAGTGCATATCTACTCTTGTTGGGTGTGATCCTGAGCTGGTCAGACATGGATAAAACTATAGCAGCCCTGTGGTGCAGAGTGGTAAAGCTGCAGTACTGCAGCCCGAGCTCTCTTCTCACGACCTGTTCAATCCCGGCGGAAGCTGGGTTCAGGTAGTCAGCTCAAGGTTGACTCAGCCTTCCATCCTTCCAAGGTCAGTAAAATGAGTACCCAGCTTGCTTGGGGGAAAGTGTAGATGACTGGGGAAGGCAATGACAAACCACCCCATTAAAAAAAAGTCTGCTGTGAAAATGTTGTGATGCAACGTCACCCCAGAGTCGGAAGCAAATGGTGCTTGCACAGGGGACTACCTTTACCTTTTTATGTCTGTCTAACACTGCAATGTTTGAGCAGGCACTTCTTGTATCTTCCTAGGGCAGAAACATGGGATCTTGCCCATCTGCAGTAGCTCTTGAAGACCCCACTTAGGGAGAGCTCTCTGGCTCTAGGAAATGTGGCTTTAGATCTCTGCTCTTGCATTCCCTTTGGTCAAGGTTCTGTTTCAACCAAAGTTCTTCATCTATAAATCAGCCAGTTACTAACGGTCTACCTTCTATGGGGGTATTGCAAAGATTAAATAGTTTGCATAGTAAAACTCCTGAGGGAATTCTTAAGAGGATCAAGATATCAGTCGTTTGCTACACAGATTCTGTGCAGGATCTCTCAAAGCGGCTGAAAAAAAACCTAGGCAGATGCTGCTGTCTTCCGCAAGCTGTAAAACAGGGTACAAGTGAAGTGACACCCTCTGTAATGTGGGTAGGATGCTGGGTGAGGACAGCTTCAAACCAGAGTTGCCTTTTTAGTCCTCTTTGTAAAAACTGCATGTCATTTTGAAGCCCTGTTTTTTCAGGTTATCTTAATGATCCCCTTGTGGTGCCCATGAGCTCTGTGGCTCCCATTGACACTTTTTTCTGGCCCCCACCCAAGTGTTTTTAGGGAGTGGGTGGGCCAATAGGGATTTTGCTCAGCAGGGTTTTTGATTGGCTGTGCATTTATTTTAAAAAGTTGTTTTTGGTAGCGCTGCCGCCGCGACACTAGGATCTTCACTGTATGACTGAAGGCAAGGTGTGGCGGGCATTTTGTGGGAGACTCCACTTCCTGGGGCAACTGTTTTGTGGCAGCCATTTTGTTACCATGCCCACCATGTGATGTCAGAATTCTACAGGTGCCCACAGGCTCAAAAAGCTAACCCCAGGTTAGCTTGATGACTGCTTCTTGGCTCCAAAGAGCACCTGGAAGGGGCACCTGGGAATGCTGAAATGTGTCGGATGAGGGGAGGTGCTGAATCCTTGCCCTGCTTTCCTCTTGGCACTTTCTTCCCTGAGCCATGTGAACCTCTGCCAGAATTCTGTGCCTCCTACCACAGGTGGAACCCAGGCTGCGGCTCTGCATGTAGGGCACGCTTGCCTTTTACAGTTATTTTATTTTATCGGTTTAGTAGTTTATTTATCTCCTACCTTTCACCCCAGTGGGGACCCAAAGCTGCTCACATCCTCCTCCTTTCCTCCATTTTATTCTCACAACAACCCTCCCAGGTAGGTTGGGCTGAGAGTGTCTGACTGGCCCAAGGTTACTCAGCAAGCTTCTGTGGCGGGGGTGGGGTGGGATTTTTTTTTGTCCTGGTGGGGTGTGTGTGTGTGTGATGACGATTTACTTTTATCCTGTTTGTTTGTTTATTTATTTATTTATTTATTTATGGTTTATATCCCGCCCTTTCCACAAAAGTGGCTCAGGGCGGCTCACAACAGATAATAAAACATAAAATTAAATTAGCGTTTAAATATATAAACAGTTAAAACAATCAAAACATTTAAAACCTTAAAACATCGAACCTTATAACAATATAAATAGCAAGAATCTGGTAAAGCTACATTAGTTCCGATATCAGTTAGGTGTAAGCTAACCGGAAGAGGGTTGTCTTACAGGCCCTGCGCAGGGCCCTCACCTCACCGCAGGGCCCTCACCTCCTCCGGTAGCTGGTTCCACCATGTAGGAGCCATAACAGAGAAGGCCCTGTCCCTAGTAGACTTAAGGCGGGCTTCTTTTGGCCCAGGGATAGCGAGATTTTAGGTTCCCGACCTCAGTACTCTCTGGGGAACATGTGGGGAGAGACGATCCTTCAGGTAGGCAGGTCCCAGGCCATATAGGGCTTTAAAGGTAATAACCAGCACCTTGTACCGAACTCGCCCCCAGTTAGCAAGCCCCCAGTTGACTTTGTATCTTCCCATGCCATACTATTTTCTTTAAAGTGATTTCTGTGGATGTTGGGAAATTATGCAACCCCTGTACAACTTTCCAACATCCACCAGAAATCCCTTAATATTGAGTGTTCCTGCTGCTTTAGGATTCTCTTTGCTGGATTGGGATTGGGCCTCTTAGGAACTGCCTTGGCTCTCCACCACGTTTTTCTTGGGCCGGACATCGCACAGCCACAACACCTAACCTTGGCCTGATAGTTCCTTCTTCCTTGCAAGGCACCCTTGAGTTGGGCATTTTGACTGGAGTGTGTGTGTGTGGAGGGGTACTTTGTCCTTCCTCAGCCAGCTGACCCTCTTTCCCCTTCCCAGCTGCTTTTCACTTGCCAAATTTCAGGCTTGTGGATAACTTAACACAAGTCAGGAACATAACAGAGGGAGAGGCAGCCAGGTGGGAAGGAGATATTTCTGGGGGAGGCAGGGTTAAGCATCCTTCACCTGCCCCCAGTCTGCACTGCAGATGGGTCATCTTGAGGCTACTGTGTGGTAGGGGAGAAGCAGTCCTAGCTGCTTAGTTTAGCCTTGAGTCAGCTGCCAGGGGAACTGCATGAGAATCTCTTTGGTGTAGTGCTATTGGAAGTGCTGGATGTGGACACAGAGGAGCTGGCAGTGGTCTTGTGCTTTGTGGGTGCCTCCCGTACAGAAGAAGACCCTGAGGATTTGTAAAGCTTCATGTTGTGAAGACACAGCATGGGAATCTTCATTTTTTCATTCGTATGTGTATGAACCTCTGTAGTCTAAGTAGATAAGAAGCGTACACACTCTTAAGTGAGGTCTCTTATGGGTTCTCCATTTTGCAATGTGTGTTCATGCCCAGCAACCTTTGTGTGCCAGTGGGGTGCTCAGAAAGCACAAATGACAGTTCTGTTGTCCCCAAGACTGGGCAAACCAAGGCTGGGCAAGTTCACAGCAGTGGTGAGTGGGAATCTCTGTGGGGAGACCTCCGGTATAGGCTCTTCACTGACTTCAGGCAGCCAGCTGTAGCTGAAGCAGCCTGGGAAGAAGGGAGAGGTCAACTTTGCAGCTTTCCTTGCTGGCTGCTGTGTAGGGGAGCCAGCAGATATACTGTTTCACATGATAAATGTAACGAAGTGAGCGTGGGGGGCAACTACTGAGGGCTGGGAAACCAGGCCATTGCAGTCTGAGAAATCCCAGGGTAAAGCCACCAGCAGGCATAAAGATAGGAGCAAAGGCCATGTACTCTGACTTGCTTCACCATTTGGGTGTGCGTGAGTCATTTTGCAATTAGGATTCTAGGGTTCATGCCCTAAACACATGAAGCGGCCTTATACTGAACCATACCATACCAAACCTTTAATGGCATAAATATACTGAACCAGATCTTTGGTCAGTCAAGGCCAGTCCCCTCTCCTTTGACCAGCAAGTGACTCTTGTATCACCCCCTACCTGACCCCTTTGAAAAGGGGCATCGTAATTGGTGGCTGGAATGACTGAAGGCTGGTTCGTTAGTATTCAGCTATCTAACTGCCATCTTGTTGATTTCCTCCTTTTCCACAGTTGCGTTCCTGTCCAAGCCGCAAGATCCTGTGACTCCCAAGAAAGAAGGGACAGGGAAGAAAAGAAAGAAGGGGAAGGGGAAGAAGAGAGACCCCTGCTTGCGAAAATACAAGGATTATTGTATCCATGGAGAATGCAGATACATCAAGGCACTAAAAGCGCCCTCCTGTGTGTAAGTTTCAGTATATCTGACTGGGGAGATGCCTTGATCTTTTTTTGGGAGGCAATAAAGACAATCCCTGCCCACTTCTTTTTGCACGTTTGGGCTGGCACTAGTAGTGCAGAACTTGCTGTTCTGCAGAAAGAAGGGCTGCATGCATGTGTCGGTAATATTTTAGAAGTTCCCTTTGGTGTTGGAAGGAGGAAGTTCACAGTCCAAAGAAAACCAGGCAAAGACCAACAAAACTCTGGGACGTTTTGTCAGGGGAAGCTGGCATCTGGTTGTTTGACGTGCTTTGGATTCTTCAGAGTATGCCGGAGTGTCTCTTAGATCACGACGTGAAATAAAGAACATGGCAAAAAACACCTTTTGAATTTTCAACCAAAGAACTGGGGATTGTGGAAGGGGAGGAGCTGTCTTGCTTATCACCATTGATCTCAAGGGCAATGTTCCCCGGCTGCTTGTGACACTGGAGAGCCAGTGTGATGTCAGGGTTGGATTAGGGTCGAAGTGACCCTGGTTCAAGTCCGTGTTCCATGATGATGCTCCTGGGATGACTGGGGGGCAGTCCCTCTCTGTCAGGCTCAGCTGCTAAACAGGGATGTTGTGAGGAAAGGACGAGGGAGAGGGCTGCGTACATCATCCTGAACTCCTTGGAGAAAGGCTGGGCTAAAAGAATACATTCAATTGGGCAACTGCATCCTGGGTAGTGGGCGCATATCAGTGGACCTGCTAGATGATGAGACTGCTGAATTTTCCATGTGGCGGTAGTTAGCAGCTCAAGAGCCAGCAGTATGGGGCAGTGATGCTCTGTATTTTTGGTGCTTGGGAAGGCTTCTGGATTTCCGGCCCCACTGGTAGACGGCCTGATGGCACCTGGTTTTGGCCACTGTGTGACACAGAGTGTTGGACTGGATGGGCCATTGGCTTGATCCAATATGGCTTCTCTTATGTTCTTATGTGTGACACAGAGTGTTGGACTGGATGGGCCATTGGCCTGATCCAACATGGCTTCTCTTATGTTCTTGTGTGTGACACAGAGTGTTGGACTGGATGGGCCATTGGCCTGATCCAACATGGCTTCTCTTATATTCTTATGTGTGACACAGAGTGTTGGACTGGATGGGCCATTGGCCTGATCCAACATGGCTTCTCTTATGTTCTTATGTGTGACACAGAGTGTTGGACTGGATGGGCCATTGGCTTGATCCAGCATGGCTTCTCTTATATTCTTATGTGTGACACAGAGTGTTGGACTGGATGGGCCATTGGCCTGATCCAACATGGCTTCTCTTATGTTCTTATGTGTGACACAAAGTGTTGGACTGGATGGGCCATTGGCCTGATCCCACATGGCTTCTCTTATATTCTTATGTGTGACACAGAGTGTTGGACTGGATGGGCCATTGGCTTGATCCAACATGGCTTCTCTTATATTCTTATGTGTGGAGCAGTGGTGCTCTGAATTATCGGTGTTTGGGGGCAACAGTGGGAGGGCTTCTGGAGTTCTGACCCCACTGATAGCTCCCGATGGCACCTGGGTTTTGGCCACTATGTGACACAGAACGTTGGACTGGTCCAACATGGCTTCTTTTATGTTCTTATGTAAAATGCAGTATCCCTGCTAGAGAAATGCTGCCTTACTTTGTTGAGGTGGATCTGAAACACTTCCCTCGACTACTGAGTTAGAGCAGAAGAAAGGACCTGGCTCTTGCGTTACGTTTTAAAGCAAATTGTGAAAGCTGTGTGCTCAATTTGTTCTCAGTTATCCTTTGCAAACGAGGGGATACAGCCTCGAGCTTCACACTTTTCATATGAACATATGAAGCTGCCTTCTACTGAATCAGACCCTCAGTCCATCAAAGTCAGTCTTGTCTACTCAGACAGGCAGCGGCTCTTCAGGGTCTCAAGCTGAGGTTTTTCATGCCTCTTTGCCTGGACCCTTTTTGTCGGAGATGCCAGGGATTGAACTTGGGACCTTCTGTTTACCAAGCAGATGCTCTACCACTGAGCCACTGTCCCTCTCCATTTTCCATGTTCCTTTTGTGAGCCACCCAGATGCCACCTGGAGCCTGTAAGGGAACAAGCATCCCACGCATGCTTTGTGCTGGGCAGAGGTCTGCAGACTGTGCTTGTGTGTGTGAGAGAGAGAGACCGTGCAGACCTGCCATGGCAAATGACGAGTAGTTTTTCTTATTGGGAGGGCAAAACACTCTCCTTCCTCTGCTTGTTTGTGGAGGGAGGATATGCTGGATGACGCATTCTGTCTCCTTGACCTTCCAGCGAGGTCTCCCTCGGGTTCTCCAACAAGCTGAGCCTCCATCTGTGCCCCGCCAGTCCAAACCACTGCCTTCTGGGCAATGCCACTAGAATCTGTCTGGGTGCATGCTGTCAGCTCACTAGCTGAGGTCACTAGTGCTTCTATCTGGACGGTGGTGGGCATTTGTGGGCCACGTCATCACTCAGCATGCTGCCATCCTCCCTTTGGCCGCTGTGTAATTGGAGCATTGAAGCCTGAGGGTGACACAGAAGTGTGGTATGTGCTGCTTTCAATGGAGCTCTTTGGGAGCGTGAGACACTTGAGCCGAGATGTTTGGAGCAAGCCTCTTCCCTGTCGGAGTAGTGGGTTTTTTGAAGTCTGTTTACTTTGCTGCTCTGACTCACCTCTGGGGGAATTTGGCCCCTGTGGTTATTCTTACCATGCGAGTAAGACTACCTGGGCAAGTGAACAAGCAAAGACTCAGAAGCACTGAGGAATGAGCGCAGAGATCCTTACTACAGGGGACGAAAAGGAAAAAACCCATGAGTCACTTGTGGCCATTTCTCTACTAAGTAAAGACGAGCAGCAGCATGGAAGCGAATGACTTTTGCCTGGTCTTTTGTCGTCGCAAGAACAAAACATCAGGCCTCTCTGGGACTCATCGTCTCCACAGCTCCTCTGGGCTCTGCAGCCTTTGTTCCTGTTGCTGTAGAGAGCACCGTGTACACTGAGAGCAACCAGTCAGAAAGCCACGTCACTTCTGCTCTGGAGAGCAAGTTTGGTGTTGGCGGCTCAGGCTTGGTCTGAGGCAGCCTGAACTCAAGAAGGAGCATTGTGGGCAGGGAAGCAGGGAGGCCTCAGGGGACTGCCTTGTGGTGTCGAGGCGGGACGGTCCTGTCTGGTGTAAAACGGATGCCCCACGGTAACCTTCCTGGGCAGAGTGGGCTGCCAGGTGTCTGAGCGTTGAGGAGCCAGTGGCACTGATTGAGTGGGCTATAACGTGACTGTTCCTTTTGGGAGTTAAGCCAGGCATCTTCTCGTTTTCTTTCCGTGACTCCAGGTGCCAGCAGGGGTACCAAGGAGAGCGCTGCCACGCTCTCAGCCTCCCCGTGGAGAACCCCTCCCGCAGCTACGACCACACAACAGTCTTGGCGGTCACGGCCGTGGTCCTGTCGTCCCTGTGCCTTATCATCATTGGGGTGTTGTTGATGCTCAGGTAAGAGGCTTGGTGAGGCTAAGGAGAGTCCGGCGGTGAGGCTGTGCGGACATTTGGGGACTGCCTCACAAGGGGCCTGTCGTGGGAAGAGGAAAGGAAGGCAATTGGAAGCCACTCGGAGGCTCCTTAGTTAGGGTAGGGGAAAGTGAGGCATAAAAACCAACTCTTCTTCCTAGGAGAACTTTTTTGGGAGGGTTGCCTGATGTACATTGTTTGCCTGCTTGCTTTCAGGTCACTGCTTTTTTCCTAAAGGTCTTGAAGCGGTTTAGGCATTCTGCCCCAAAAGCCTCCCTTGCCAGCAGCTCACAGGGCCAGATCGTCCTCACTTCCGTAGCAGAAGGGTGTCCAGTTGTTCTCAGACTGTCTCTTGAGCTTGTAGCTCCACCCCCCCCCCCCCCCCCCAAGACTTCACTGCAGGGCTTCTTGACAGTATTTTAGCTTGGGTTTGCTGAGCTCAGCCGATAGTGCTTATTAGAAGCAGCAATTGTCCTCTAAAACATATGGAGTATTTCAAAGCACTTTACAATCCTAGCCTTGCTCAGTCTCCTAACCACCAATGCAGGGCTTTTTTTTGTAGAAAAAGCCCAGCAGGAACTCATTTGCATATTAGGCCACACCACCCTGGTGCCAAGCCAGCCGGAACTGTGTTCCTGTGCGTTCCTTCTCAAAAAAAAGCCCTGCACCTCTGGATTGTGGAGCCTTCAGGTGAGCATTGTGCAGCCGGGGAACTGAGATGGATAGATCCATTGGCCAAGCCAAATCCATTGAGGTCCTGCTCTATAGAATGTGCCCTAGAGAATGCCTCTATAGAATGTGCCCTATAGAATATTCAGCACCAAGCACTTCTCAGTAGGACCTTTTGGGAGAAGCGATTGCCCCTTTGATGAATTTGCAATAGTCATTCCTTGAATTTGGTTTGGACATCGCTTCCAATCTGATTTCTGTTAGTTGTAGCAACTCTTCTGCCAGGTTGAGCTCGGGTCCAGAAAAGCTTGTTCAGGAAGTGAGGAACGAAATCCAGTTCTAGATGGCGATGTCCCAGATCTTTTGCTCAGGGTGGACACTTGCCAAGGAAAAGGTGCACAAGGCAGAGTTTCTGATTCTTGGGTCTGGGAATCTAGACGGGAACAGGAGCCGTGGCCCGCATTGACAGCCGACAGTTTTGCCTCTTGCACGTAGGGTTGAAATTGATCCATAGCTTTCCCTTTTGGATTTCCCAGGTGTCACAAGCAAGGAGTTTACGATGTAGAAAGCGAAGAGAAGGTTAAGCTGGGCATCACCGTCAATCACTGATGCACCCTGGGACTACAAGGTAACCCTTCCAAATATGTTGCTGCGGGTTGGGAGGAAGAAGGGTTGTGGCAAGAAGAGATGACTCAGGCCTTTGTCCTGGCCTTGCCCTGAAGGGAAGGGAAGGGACTGATCCCATGATGGCAAAAAATAAAGTGGGGAATGTTTAAGCCTTATTTATTGACTTTAAGTATAGCCTGGCTTTCTCTCCAAGGCTCACGGTGGAATCGCACAGCATAAGGCAATGCAGTCAAATAGCACGAGCCTGCTTCGACGGGGAGGGCGGGATAGAAATACAAGAAATAAATAAATAAATCCAGTAGGATCGTTATTGGATCATTAAAGCAAATATCCATTAATAATAAATTAATGGATCATTACTAAGCAAATGCCCCCCAGTAGGAAGCAGTACAGAAGCTGGGCCAGACTAATGCAAAGCAGTAGAATTGTGGAAGTAGAAATAACGCAGCCAGAGCGACAGAAAACATAGCCCAGTTTCGCACTAGACTTTTAATCTTGGTTTAACTCTGTCCCAAAACTGATTCTACGTTAGAATCAGAGAATCACAGAAACCAACTCTATGACTCTATGATTTTAGTGTAGAATGTCAGCTTGGGGACAGGGCTAAACCAAGATTAAAAGCCTAGTGCGAAACTGGTCATACTGTAGATTAGACTGCAATCCTGTTCCCTGCTCCCTTCCAGGGCTCTAAAGCCTTATTTTCCTTTAGCAGCTTTGCCCTGCCTTTGCTTGGGGATCCCCCTCTCCAGCATCACGAGCTGCCTGCTTTTTCTTCTCAGTCAGCCCCTCTATATGTGGTGTGATTTGCTGCCCATCTGCTTCAGCGCAGTGCCCTTTTTGCTGCTGACTATCCTGTTGCCGCCCTGCCTCCCTCCTTGCGGGGACCCTCTCCTGCTGAGCTGCTTCCCCTCTTTAAACTGTGTCTAAGAAAAGATTTTTCACTTCTACAAACCTTTTTCTGGAAGTAGTTTCAGACTTAACTTCCTGTCTTCAGAGGCTGCAGAGTGTAGCTGTGGCTCTGGAAATAGGTGCCATATCTCTCCCCCCTTCCACCCGTTTCTCCCTTGCCAGTGGTCAGGTTGGGGACTCTTCAACCATTGCTGCAGGAGGCAGAGCCAGCCACAAAATGGCAGCCGCAGCTTCCCTTCAGTTACACAGTGAAGAGCCTGGTGGTGTGGCTGCTGCCACTGCCAAAACAACGCTTTAAATAATCCGCACAGCCAGTCAAATCGCCTGTCAGAAACCTCGCTGGGCAGCAGCTCCATCTGGTCCCACCCCCTTTCTAAAACCACTTGATGGGTGCCAGAGGTGTCAGTGGGCACTGTGGCACCCATGGGCACCATGGTGGGGATCCCTCATGTCTCCTGCCATCTTGAATTATGACTGTTGAGTAGACTGCCTTGTTTTGACCCTGGCTCTCTTTCTGTTGTGCTTTAGGATGCAAGAGCAGCTCTGCCTTCACAGCTCTGTGGATAATCCTTTTTCCAGGACACATTTCAAAGCCAGAGGGGAGTTTATATGAGTAGAAGAGTGTGCTGTCTTCCGAGGGGTGGGACTGTGCTGAATCATTGCTGCTTTGAAGAAAGAATACTGCCTCTCCACGTTGGAAGAACTGGACAAGCAGAGAGACAGACAGGCAGTGGGCTTGTCCCTGAAATGTGAAGCCACAGTGTACAGAGAAGAGTCAGGCCTTGCCTTAATGACATTGGAAAAAGTAGTCTTTGCAGACAGACAGTGGACTGGGAAACTGGATTCCTTCGGACACACCCTCTGAGGATTTAACTGTGAAAGACTGCTGAAGAAATCTAACTTTGGAACTTCATTAAAGAGAGGAAACTATTTAACAAGATATTTCATTTTAAATTATATATTTATTTTAGATACACATTGTACATATTATTATTTATTTAGGGCTTGATCCTGTTGTCCTGCCGTTGGAGAAGAGAGACAGGAGAATTTTGCAGTGTAATACTCTAATAAATAACTTTTTGTTAATACATACTGGTTCTTGGCACATTAATTAATGTAAATCTGATTTGAAATAGTAAAAAAGAGACACCATTTGTGACACCAAATTCTGACCTGTATAAATATTTATTTCTTTCCTTTATAGTCCTCTTTTTTTCACAGATGCTCATGATCTTTGCTTAGATCTCTTGATTTTGTTTGGCTTTTTGCATTAACAACCATGTCCTTCTTAATCTATCAAATCCTTCCTCCCAGGGTAGCTTGAACAAGGTATGACCCCAGTATATGTCAGGGAGAAGGAACCATTTCCCTGGCATGCTTGTTTCATAGGTGAAGGAAAGTGTTTTTGGTGGGGAACCTTTCTGCTATAAAAGACCTTCAGCATCCCATTGTAGGTATTCAGTTTAGAATGTACTCCGTTTGTACACATCTGATTTGCTGGGGAAGGTGACCTGTATGCTGAAAAACCATTTTGTGATCCACAGCTCATTGGGCACAAATCAGGATGCAACCCAGCTTGGCTGCCCCATGGAAGAGAATCCTGTGTCTGACCTGGCCCCCTTCAGGCTTATAGTGAGGCTAATGGCCTTTTCTTTGAAATCTAGCTTTCTCTCTGTAGAGTTGTGCATGTGTGTGTGGGAAAGAGCATTCACCTGTGAGCCCTTCCCTCCAGTCTGCAAAGGATGTTGGGCCATGGGTCCACTGTTGCATGTGGCAACATCTGTGACTCCAAAAATGCTCGGGGAGGGGTGATAGCCACACAGTGCACTCTTTCATAGATTTTAGCTTCTGCCTGAAAAGGAAACCACACAGGTACAGCAAAACAAGTTTCTCTCTTACCAGGTTTGAAGTATCTTTTCTTAAAATTCTAGTTGCATCCATTAGCTGCATGCGCGGGTCTAACATCCCTGCTTTTGCATGCAAGTGGATGATGCTGGGGAAGTCCCGAAAGGATGTGAGAGAAAGTGAGGACAAAAGTTGTTTGGAGCCATGCTGTTCCAAATCAAACTGCCCCAAACAAGGCATTTGGGTCTATCAAAAATTATGCTAACCAGTGTGCCTGTTTTCACACGTTGCAGAACTCATCAGCTGCTGTGGTGTGGTGGTTAAAGTGTTGGACTAGGATCTGGGAAATCCAGATTTGAACCCTCGCTCATGCTGCAGAAGCCTGCTGGCTGACCTTGGGCCAGTTCTATACTCTCAGTCTAACCTACCTCACAGAGTTGTTGTGAGGCTAAAACAGAAAAGACGAGAATGATGTAAGCTGCTTTGGGTCTCTGTTGGTGTGAAAGGCAGGATATGAATAAAGAAAAAAACAATCAGTCTGGAATGGATGCAGCAAAAAAGAGGAGAGGTGGGGAAGATTTTTCAGGGCCTGATTTTAAGGCCTGGGATGTCTTCTGAGCGTCAGAGGGCAGGTATCCCAAATTTGGAAAAGGACAGCAAAATAACTGCTGTTTCCTCCCAAGGAGAGCTCTGTTTCTAATGAAAGCACTAATGAAAGTCATCTGCTATTGGGAAATAAGAAAACTCCATGCTAAGGCCCAGCTATGCATGACCAGAGATCCAGTCTGGGCTGCCGGCCCATTGACCATATGGTTGATTTATTCCATTTCAGAAATAAAACACATTTCTCTCCCATGACTTCTGAGATGGTATCTATGGGCCAGGTCTTGGTGAGAGCCAGTTTGGTGCAGTGGTTAAGTGTGCGGACTCTTATCTGGGAGAACCAGGTTTGATTCTCCACTCCTTACACTTGCAGCTGCTGGAATGGCCTTGGCTCAGCCGTAACTATTGCAGGAGTTGTCCTTGAAAGGGCAGCTGCTGTGAGAGCCCTCTCAGCCTGACCCACCTCTGTTGTGGGGGGAGAAGATACAGGAGATTGTAAGCCGCTCTGAGTCTCTGATTCAGAGAGAAGGGTGGGGTATAAATCTGCAGTCTTCTTTGTAAGCATAAGAACCTTTGTTAGACTGATATACAAAGGAGACGTCCATCAGTGGCTATTCTTCTGTCAGGTCACATCTGACTTAATGGTGATCCTGTAGGGTTTTCAAGGCAAGTGACGTTCAGAACTGGTTTGCCATTGGCTGCCTCCGTGTCACGACCTTGGTACCCCCTGGTACCATCCAAATACTAGTGTGGGTTAGCCCTGCTCCGCTTCTGAGGTCTATTGTGATAAGCCTTGTGTGGCTATCCAGGGCAGGGCTCAGTGGCTTCTAGCCATGGTTGAAATAAGGCATCCTCCATAAGCAGAGGCAGCAGACCTCTGAACACCAGCGCCAGTAGAAACCATCAGGGTAGGGCCAAGTTTGTAGCTCCAGGTTCTTGGAGAAATGATGCTGTACTCGTTCTTCCCTCCTGGATTTCACATCACTTCCATGAGAGGGATCATTGAAAAGAAAGGCAGGCAGGAAAAAGATGGCAAAGCTGTGACCCAAAAGAGAGATTTAGCATGAGGTGAGCCAGGAAAGTGTGACTAAGGAAGAGTGGGGGTTTAAAACGCGTCAAGAATGTGATATGCTGTAGGGCATAAATTCCAGAGCATTTTCCCCACCATTAGTACCGTGAAATTTATTTAAATTGGATTCTGAATAATAATTGGATTTTTCGCACATAGTTTAGATCGTATTCACATGTATAAATGGTGATTGTGTGAACCTTATAAAGCTTCGAGCTTAGGCCTGCAAAATAAATGCATTGTGGGAACATCGAAGCAGGAGAGAAGTGAAACTGGCTTGGAGGCACTTCTGGGCAGGGGAAGTCAGCAGCGTCATTGCCGCGGCAGGAGTGGACTGGCCTCCCTATTTACAAGGACATTTCCTGAGCGGCTGCTGCTCTGGAGCCGCAATGGAGGCCATCCGCTCAACACCCACTCGGCTGAAGCTGATGCTCCTGCTCCAAAGGCTCTTTTAAGATCCCAGTCCACCCTGTGCAGAGCCCCGTGGCACAGAGTGTTAAAGCTGCAGTACTGCCGTCCTAAGCTCTGCTCACGACCTGAGTTCGATCCCCGGTGGAAGCTGGGTTTTCAGGTAGCCGGCTTGAGGTTAACTCAGCCTTCCATCTTTCCGAGGTCAGTCAAATGAGTACCCAGCTTGCTGGGGGGTGGGGAGGGAAGTGTAGATGACTGGGGAAGGCAAGGGCAAACCACCCCATAAAAAGTCTGCCATGAAAATGTTGTGAGAGCAACATCACCCCAGAGTCGGAAACGACTGGTGCTTGCACAGGGGGCCTTTCCTTTCCCACCCTGTGCAAACTCCAATCCTCCCACCCCTGCAAGCTGTTTCTCATTTTTTCCTTTTATTTTAAAATAAAAACGGTTCTTCCATTTTCATCCAGCCTTCCGTTCTCTTTTTGTTCTTGGTTCCAGCAGCCTGTTTTATTACCTTTTCTGCCCCTGCCCCCCCTCCCCCTCCTTGCACTGGTCTGACAAAGAGAGCTTTGACTTTTGAAAGCTGGAACCCGGAAACACTTGCTGCTCTCTTAAGGTGATCCTGGACTTGAATCTAAACTGTTCCACCCACTAGTTTCCTTCCTCTGTTTTGTCACACCTCTCTCAACCAGTGTTCCCTCTAAGCTGAGCTAGTGTGAGCTAGCTCACAGATTTTTAGCCTCCAGCTCACACATATTTGTCTTAGCTCAGGAAGGATGACTCCAGAGCACACTCATTTATGCAGTAGCTCACAACTTTAATGCCACTAGCTCACAAAGTAGAATTTTTGCTCACAAGACTCTGTAGCTTAGAGGGAACGTATCCACAATTAGGTTTCAGATCCTCTTAAGATTTCCATGTCCTTCATTCAACCCTCCTGCTACTGAACACCTCCCCCCCCCCCAGCCTACCCTTGTGGAGACCTCCTGCTCCTTCAGTAGCCAGTGCGCATTCCTCATTGAATGGCCCGGTTGACATCACTTGTCGAGCCAATGGAGAGCCCTTTCAAAGCCATCTGGCATTTTTCTGTTAATGGTGGGCCGTGGGTGGCTCACAATGGCTTATAGGCTGAGTAAGAGGGCGTGAAGCCTTCCCCTGTTTCAAGCCGGCGGACTGTGACAATAGCCAGTGTTTGCAAGCCAAGACTTTTTCATTAGCCTGTGGGAAATTAAGATAATGATCTCAGCCCCTCAGCCAGAAGGACTGAATCCCTGGCACTGTTCTCGTGGAATAATTGCCAGGGGTAGCAGGGAGCTCGAAGAGACTGTTGCTGTTCTCTGCCTTCTGTAGATGGAGTGCTGAAAGACTGGTTTGCACCAGTGTTCCCTCTATGCTGAGTTAATGTGAGCTAGCTCACAGATTTTTAGCCTCCAGTTCACATATTTTTGTCTCAGCTCAGGAAAAATGGCCCCAGAGCAAAATAATTTATGCAGAAGCTCACGACATTAATGCCAGTAGCTGATGAAGAAGAATTTTTGCTCACAAGACTCATAGCTTAGAGGGAGCACTGCACATGCCTGTATGTTAAGACTTCCACTCTGCAATGATTGTATGAACTGAGACAGTTCTGCCTGTGGTGGCTGATGTGGGATCGCACTGTCCAGAGATGTTGTCACAGTTCAAATTGCCTGGTTTGCAATATGAACTTGCCAGCAATATGAACTTATCAAACAAGAAAAGAAGAGTTGGTTTTTATGTCCCCCTTTTGCCCCGTGGGGCAGAGTGTTAAAAGCTGCAGTCCTGCAGTCCTAAGCTCTGCTCACAACCCGAGTTCGATCCCCGGTGGAAGCTGGGTTTTCAGGTAGCCGGCTCGAGGTTGACTCAGCCTTCCATCCTTCCGAGGTTGGTCAAATGAGTCCCCAGCTTGCTGGGGGGGAAGTGTAGATGACTGGGGAAGGCAATGGCAAACCACCCTGTAAAAAGTCTGCCGTGGAAATTTTGTGAAAGCAACGTCACCCCAGAGTCGGAAATGACTGGTGCTTGCACAAAGGACCATATGAACATATGAAGCTGCCTTCTACTGAATCAGACCCTCGGCCCATCAAAGTCAGTATTGTCTTCTCAGACTGGCAGCGGCTCTCCAGGGTCTCAAGCTGAGGTTTTTCACACCTATTTGCCTGGACCCTTTTTTGGAGATGCCGGGGATTGAACCTGGGACCTTCTGCTTCCCAAGCAGATGCTCTACCACTGAGCCACCGTCCCTCCCTGAAGGTAAGTCATCCTGTGAGGTAAGTCATCCTAACTTACCTCACAGGGTTGTGAGGATAACATAAAGAAGTGGAGACCAGAAACCCAGAGGGACCATTCCTTTCCTTTGTCTACCTTAAGGAGTCTCAAAGCAGCTTACAGCCCCCTTCCCTTCCTCTCCCCACAACAGGCCCCTTGTGAGGCAGGTGGGGCTGAGAGAGTTCAGAGAGAACTGTGACTGGCCTAAGGTCACCCAGCAGGCTTCCTGGGGAATCAAGCTGGTTCTCAAGCCCTGCTGCTCTTGTCCACTACACCACACTGGCTCCAGTTTCAGGAGACAGCTATATTGACCCGCAGAAGAACAGTTAGTTAGATGTAAGACTGACAGCACCTAAAAGGCCAACTAGAGTTTCAAGGTGTGAGTGAGAGTCAAAGCTCCCTTCTCGTGTCTGGCAAAGGGAGTTTTGACTCCGGAAAACTTCTGCCCTGAAATTCTTGCTGTTCTCTAAGATGCTGCTGGACTCAACTCTAACAGATCAGCCGAGCAGTTCTCCTCTGGTTTAGTAGGTCAGCCGAGATACTGCAAGTGCACAGTCGGCCTTGAGGCTGATGAGGGCTGCTTTGAAGGCGTGCACATTAAAGTCACAAAGTCTCAATGAAACTTTTGTTGGGCGCTGTGAAACTGCGTTAACGACAAACCCATCCGTTGCTTTGCAGCATGCGTGGAAGTTCTTTAACATTCGCCCTTTATGAAATTCTCATTGTCTACTGGGAGCTCTATGAGCTCTTCCCCCCCTGCCTGCGAACATTTTATACTATTGCCGCCTTCTGGGTGTTTGTTTTGGCATGGTGGCATCTGAATGCCAAAGGGCCTCTGGGCCGTGGCCCAGGCAGGGAACACCAGTCCCCAGGCAGCCATACAACGAGGCCATGGTGCCCAGCTGGCGGGTTGCTTGCTCCCCTCGTCTTACAGGTTGGTCCCCAGGCCAGGAAGGCTGAAGCTAAGACAGGAGGCTGGGGGCTTGCTTCCTCCTGCCAGAGGGAAAAGAAGGAGAGGTCTGCCGCGCTCTGTCCTTTGTCCCCGGTTCCTTCCATCAGAGAGGCGCTCTGCCTCCCAGGGGAGGGGGGCGTGGGAAGAAGAGCAGAGTGCAGCAGGTGGCATTTAGGACCTCTTGGTCCCAGGCTCTCAGTGGCAGAACAAGGCGCCACAGGGGCTTAGCTCAGCTTCAGGAGGAGGCAATGAGCAGGAGAGCTGCTACTTCTGGGCTCCATGCTGCTGGTTGCAGAGGGTGAGATGAGCCCTTGCGGTGAAATGGGTCTACAATGTAGTGGGCTCAATGCATGGAGAGACGAGGTTGCAGTGATCAAAGCTCGTTTATGAAGAAGAAGAAGAAGAAGAAGAAGAAGAAGAAGAAGAAGAAGAAGAAGAAGAAGAAGAAGAAGATATTGGATTTATATCCTGCCCTCCACTCCGAAGAGTCTCAGAGCGGCTCACAATCTCCTTTACCTCCATCCCCCACAACAGACACCCTGTGAAGTAGATGAAGATATTGGATTTATATCCCGCCCTCCACTCCGAAGAGTCTCAGAGCGGCTCACAATCTCCTTTCCCTTCCTCCTCCACAACAGACACCCTGTGAGGTAGATGAAGATATTGGATTTATATCCCGCCCTCCACTCCGAAGAGTCTCAGAGCGGCTAACAATCTCCTTTCCCTTCCTCCCCCACAACAGACACCCTGTGAGGTAGATGAAGATATTGGATTTATATCCCGCCCTCCACTCCGAAGAGTCTCAGACCGGCTCACAATCTCCTTTCCCTTCCTCCCCCACAACAGACACCCTGTGAGGTAGATGAAGATATTGGATTTATATCCCGCCCTCCACTCCGAAGAGTCTCAGAGCGGCTAACAATCTCCTTTCCCTTCCTCCCCCACAACAGACACCCTGTGAGGTAGATGAAGATATTGGATTTATATCCCGGCCTCCACTCCAAAGAGTCTCAGAGCGGCTCACAATCTCCTTTCCCTTCCTCCCCCACAACAGACACCCTGTGAGGTAGATGAAGATATTGGATTTATATCCCGGCCTCCACTCCAAAGAGTCTCAGAGCGGCTCACAATCTCCTTTACCTCCCCCCCCCCCCAACAGACACCCTGTGAGGTAGATGAAGATATTGGATTTATATCCCGCCCTCCACTCCAAAGAGTCTCAGAGCGGCTCACAATCTCCTTTCCCTTCCTCCTCCACAACAGACACCCTGTGAGGTAGATGAAGATATTGGATTTATATCCCGGCCTCCACTCCGAAGAGTCTCAGAGCGGCTCACAATCTCCTTTCCCTTCCTCCCCCACAACAGACACCCTGTGAGGTAGATGAAGATATTGGATTTATATCCCGCCCTCCACTCCGAAGAGTCTCAGAGCGGCTAACAATCTCCTTTCCCTTCCTCCCCCACAACAGACACCCTGTGAGGTAGATGAAGATATTGGATTTATATCCCGGCCTCCACTCCAAAGAGTCTCAGAGTGGCTCACAATCTCCTTTCCCTTCCTCCCCCACAACAGACACCCTGTGAGGTAGATGAAGATATTGGATTTATATCCCGGCCTCCACTCCAAAGAGTCTCAGAGCGGCTCACAATCTCCTTTCCCTTCCTCCCCCACAACAGACACCCTGTGAGGTAGATGAAGATATTGGATTTATATCCCGCCCTCCACTCCAAAGAGTCTCAGAGCGGCTCACAATCTCCTTCACCTTCCCCCCCCCCCCACAACAAACAGCTTCTGAGGTAGATGAAGATATTGGATTTATATCCTGCCTCCACTCCGAAGAATCTCAGAGCGGCTCACAATCTCCTTTGCCTTCCTCCCCCACAACAGACACCCTGTGAGGTAGATGAAGATATTGGATTTATATCCCGCCCTCCACTCCGAAGAGTCTCAGAGTGGCTCACAATCTCCTTTCCCTTCCTCCCCCACAACAGACACCCTGTGAGGTGGGTGGGGCTGGAGAGGGCTTTCACAGCAGCTGCCCTTTCAAGGACAACCTCTGCCAGAGCTCTGGCTGACCCAAGGCCATTCCAGCAGGTGCAAGTGGAGGAGTGGGGAATCAAACCCGGTTCTCCCAGATAAGAGTCCACACACTTAACCACTACACCAAACTGGCTCTTAACTACAGCATGGTAGTGGCTGAACTCAAAGGCTGGAGAACTGGGCCAACGGGGCCAGCTATACACATCAGGGTTCCCACGCAAGCACGCCATTGGATCCTTCAAACCAGCAGGGGTCCTGTGATTGGAGCAGGGCAGCAGGGATATGGATCCTACTACTGCCCATTGTTCCCGAGTCCCCAAGCTCAATCCTAAAGGCTCCACATACACAACAGGGTCTCACTTCAAGAAGGTCTACGACTCAGTGCAAGAAGGCATGTGTGCGCCCTACTGAACGATTGCTAGTCGGGTTGCCAGCTCCGGGTTGAGAAAAACCTGGGGATTGGGGGGCTGGAGGGAGCAAGAGGACGGCAGGGCTTGGGGAGGGGAGGGGAGGGACTGCAGCAGGGCAGAATGCCACAGAGCAGGGGTGGCCAATGGTAGCTCTCCAGATGTTTTTTGCCTACAACTCCCATCAGCCCCAGCCAGCATGGCCAATGGCTGGGGTTGATGGGAGTTGTAGGCAAAAAAACATCTGGAGAGCTACCGTTGGCCACCCCTGCCATAGAGTCCACCCTCCAAAGCCGCCCTTTTCTCCAGGAGATCAATTGTAATTGTGGAATATCTCCAGGTACCCCTGGAGGCAGTCAGTCCCAGTTGGCAGCTTCTGGTTGGGGAGTTCTTGGAGATTTGGGGGTGGAGGCTGGAGATGGGGGGAATCTCAGGAGAGTCCCAGTGCCATGGGTTCCACCCACCCTTTGCTCCAGGGGATCTGATCTCTGCAGCCTGGAGATCAGCTCTTCAGGCCCCACCTTTAGGTTAGCTACCCTAGTTTGCGGGGGTGGGGTGGGGAGGGAACTTTCAGACTCAGAAGGGCCTTTCCCCCAAATGGTTGCATGAACGCTCCGAAGTGCTGAACGGATCCTGAATCGATCTGGGAGGAAAACCTCTTTTCAGGGTTCCAGCAAGTCTGACCTTTGGGTTTAGGACTACACATGCAGCTCAAGAGAGAAGCCGATGGGCTGGTTGGTCATGCAAGCATCCCAGGCAACTGCTTCAAGTGCCCAACCAGTAAGGGGGGCAGCAAGGTAGCAGGAGGCACAGGTGGGGCTACAGCCTGCACTGCCATTCCAAGCCCAGGCTTGAGGCGGTGGCAACTCGAGGGCCGATGCTTGCCTCCTTGGATCCCTCCAAGATGGGCTGCAGAGGAAGGTGCTTTTCTGCAGCCTGCCTGGGGTTCCTTTGGAGGAAGCAGAAGAGCTTTGCATCTGGTGACCCGGACAAGGCCCTGTGGACTTGCTGGTGGGTTTGACTCCGAAGGGGTGGGGGAGAATCATGACCCTGCCAAATGGGGCACTCGGGAGCCACATTCTTCAAACGCCTGAGCGGTTTTTTTCATCCCAATCCAGTGGCCGCTCTTGCAGAAAGGGAGGGTGGAATAAGCCTTGGTTCCAAACAGCAAGTTCTGTTCCAGGCAGCCCAAAATGTGCTCCTGCCCGTGGGACAGCCCAGCATTGTTATTTAATCACACAGGATGCTATTTTCGGGCCCCCATTAATTTTACAGCCTGAGTGAAGAAGCTGTGTGGAAAGGGGATCCTGCCTGCCAGAGCTTCAGCAATGCAGGGCAGGGCGTGGGCAGGGGCGGCTCCCCAGAAGCTTGCGGGGGGGGGGGAGGGGAAGGGAGGTGGATGGCAGCCCAGCCAGAGCCTCCTCGTCGCCTGTGCCAAGTTTCCTACTTGACCCAAGTTTACTAGTTAGCTGCTGGCTGAAGTTGTCTATTTTGGAGCCTAGCTGGCCAATTTCATTTTGACCCTGAGTTCATCTTTAATGCTTTGCAAGCTCGCCTCATCAGTCTCTTTTTTCCCCCTGGAAGTTCTGGCAGCGCCATTTGGCTGCAGCCTGCAGACAAACGGATTAATCCATCACAAGCAGGCTACGTCCAGGCAGAGTGGTTACTGCAGCTCCATAAACCTATTTGACATCCTTAAGGTTCTTCAGCTCCTTTGTGGTTAAGTGGGAGATGACTGAAACATAGCTAAGGAATGCAATTGCTGCCAAAAAAAACGGGTTGGCTTACAGCACGGGCTGGCCGGGTGAATAACCAGATCTGGATGTGATCATAGCCACACGGAGGCCTGGCAAGCAGAAGGGAGAGAGGGAGGGAGGGAGGGAGGGAAGGCGCACAGGCAGGAAGGCTAATAGATGGGAGGAGGTAGGAAGAAGTGGAAAGAAAGCAACTTTAAATACATTTTTCAAGCTGCCTGCTGGCTTGGCTTGAAGAAGCGATTTAAAGAGACAAATGCCTTCTCCAAGCCGGCCAACAGGGCAGTGGGGGCTTCAAGAGCCACCCGATATGTGTGAAAGCCACCTGTGGCTCCCGAGCTGCCGTTTGGCTACCCCTGTCCTGAACTATCAATGTGGAATAGTTACTGCTTTCGACTATAGTATTGTGCCTAACTACTAGCTTTCATAACCACTTTAAACATGGTGAAATTCATTTTAAAAGAGAAGGGCTGGAAGGAGGAGAAGAGAGAGCAAAGCCCTCCACTAGCCTGCCTTCAAAAGTGTTTGCAAAAACAATTTTTGTAAGGTGGCAAAATGACCTTATTGACGGTATGTTGGTCCCAGACCACAAAGGGCTTTAAAAGTTAAAACCAACACCTTGAACTTGACCTGGTATTCAGCTGGAAGCCTGTGCAGCTGGCAGAGCACTAGTTGTATGTGTGTTCTCAGTGGTGTCCCTGGGACAATGTGCACTGTCACATTCTGGACCAGCTGTAGCTTTTGGATCAGTCTCAAGAGAACCCCAGCAGAAAGCAAGCTACAGTAATCCAACCTGGAACTGCCCATTGCATGGATCCCTGTGGCTAGGACATGAGGGGAGACTTGGTGAAGCTGGTGAGATGCCAACCTGGCAACATTCTGTTTTACATGACAGAAGAAATCTTAATTCGGATTGCCACAGAAACGTGGCTGTCCAGTGATGAACATATGAAGCTGCCTTATACTGAATCAGATCCTTGGTCCAGTCAAGTCAATATTGTCTACTTAGAGTGGCAGCGGCTCTCCAGGGTCTCAAGCTGAGGTTTTTCACGTCTATTTGCCTGGACCCTTTTTAGTTGGAGATGCCGGGGACTGAACCTGGGACCTTCTGCTTACCAAGCAGATGCTCTACCACTGAGCCACCGTCCCTCACCTGCTCTCCAGGGTCTCAAGCTGAGGTTTTTCACGCCTACTTGCCTGGACCCTTTTTAGTTGGAGATGCCAGGGACTGAACCTGGGACCTTCTGCTTACCAAGCAGATGCTCTACCACTGAGCCACCGTCCCTCCCCTGCTCTCCAGGATCTCAAGCTGAGATTTTTCGCGCCTACTTGCCTGGACCCTTTTTAGTTGGAGATGCCGGGGACTGAACCTGGGACCTTCTGCTTACCAAGCAGATGCTCTACCACTGAGCCACTGTCCCTCCTCTGATGCCAGGAAAGAGTAGTGGGTTAAAAGGGACATTACACTGTAGGGAAAGAGGCAACACATCTTCCCTCTCCTTGTGGTTATGGAGTGGAGTGGCTACGAGCCTGAAGCAAGAGAGAACTTTTTGTCCTACCTCATGAGAGAGAGTAAACCACCAAGGAAGTCTGGCTTTACTCCAGTTCTCTTGGTATGCAGTGGCTTACACTTGGACTTGCTCTGGCAGATGCAATCTGAAGACACTTATCTCTGCTTTGTCTGCCAGGACAGAGGCTGGATACAGACTTTGCCAAGTGTGCTATATACTTCGTGAAAATATGCAGGAATGCAAGCTGGAAACTCCTCCTCCACAAAAGCGGAGCTTGGCATTCTCCTTCCTGGGCAAGAAGTAAAGGAAAAAAAGGGGAAAAAATCCCCCTCCCACCACGTTTGTCAGCAGCCGCAGGATTTCCTGCCCATGGAAAAGGCATCAAAAGATCATGACGACAGCAGGAAACAAGGTGCACCAACAATATAGCAAAGACTGCAGGCAAACAGTGGGAAACGGAGCAGCTTTATAAAAAGCTTGCAAAGGGGCTTAGATTCATGGAGGTTAAGTCTATTAATGACAGCTAGCCTTGGTGACTGAGGTAAGGTTGCCAAGTCCAATTCCAGAAATATCTGGGGACTTTGGGGGTGGAGCCAGGAGACTCTGGGGTGGAGCTAGGAGCAAGGGTGTGACAAGCACAATTGAACTCCAAAGGGAGTTCTGTCCATCACAATTAAAGGGACCTCACAACTTTTTAAATGTCTTCCTTCCCTCCACCCTCCCCTTCTCTGATTTCACCTCAGAGGCGGAGCGGGCGACACCGCTGCGCTGCTGCCGCCTCTTCTCCACTTCACTGTAGCTGCTCCTCCGAGATGGGCTCAGCCTGAGCCCATCTCGGAGGAGCAGCTACAGTGAAGCGGAGAAGAGGCGGCAGCGACGGAGCGGCGTTGCCCGCTCTGAGATGGGGCAGCTCACCACGCTCCTTGGCGCCGTTTCCCCCCCTCCCCCCACTTCCATTTTTTTGGGGAGCGGGGGAAGAGGCTGGAAATCCTGGGGTCCCCCGCCAGGGCGGGAAGGTTGGGAAGCCTAGACTGAGGGGAACCTCCACATTCAGAGGCAAGCAATCTCTGGATCCCGGTGCTAAGAGGAAACATAAGGGAAGGCCTCGGCCTCTATGCCCTGCTGTTGGCCCTCCAGAGGAACTGGTCGGTCACTGCATGAGACAGGATGCTGGACCGGATGGACCACTGGTCTGATCCAGCAGAGCTCTTCTTATGCTATCATAAACAGCTGGGACCCAAACCAAAGTGTGACACCAGGAAAATTCAGCACAGGCCATCTGACAAAGCTGGTGTGATTGGTCCCCCCCCCCTTTCCCGCCATCATATGTAAATAGACCTGCTTATTCCAGGACTTTACCAAACACAAGTGAAAGACGAGCAGCCTTCTTGTTCATTTTGAGTAGAAGCTATCAGGGGGAAAGTTGAGTAGAAGACTTACAGGGGGAGGGTGGCCCTGCACCAGCGGGAGTGGAAGGAGAACGGAGTGATTCTCAGGGCCCAGTTTGATGTAGTTGTTTCTTAGTAGCGAATAGGAGGAAATGGGAGGGAATGTTCTGCAAAATTCTTTGTGCCCAATGAAAGACATCCTCCCTGTTTGCCAGGGCAGGAGCTGGGTGCTCAGGGGGAGGGGGAAGAAGGAACATGTCTCTGCTGTGCAGGGCACCCGTTTAATGTTTCCTTTCCCTGTACCCTGTGCCTTTCACTTGCTGTTGGCTAACTAGGACAGAATGGAGGTGGAGATGAACGGCCGCCTGGACCCATTGCTGCAAAGCGATTGTGGTCAGCGCAGCTGCCACAGGCAGGAGCGGCTCAGTTGCCATCAAGACGCACTCCCTTCCTCCATCCCGCCATTCAGAGGGGAAGGGAGCTGGAAAGCTTCATCTGCCCACGGTGGTCACCACAACACAACACATCTGACGACTTTGGGCAAGTTGTCTCGGACAGAGTTCCTGATACTTACCCACTGGGTCTGGCGGGGTGTGCTGCAGGGGCCAAACCCAGCGGCCCCCCAGACTTAAGGTGCCGGGATTCTCTCATCTGGGTGTCAAGACAACACTGTTTGTCTGCAGTTTGGCCACCCCATTATAAGACCTTGTGGCAGGTAGTTCTATAGGTTAACTGAGTGCTTGAACAAATAATAGCTAGTTCTTTAGAAGAGCTCTACAAACTGAAACAATTGACCTATATAGCTTTAAATAGTTAAACATCGTCCTTTATAAATAACAGTAACCCTTGCAGATGCCAATTCCTCTCTGCCGTTGACCGTACAGATCCACAGCACCGCCCAGGGCAGGGCTGGCCCCGCTTCTCTTCCCCTGGGTCCTCACTGGGCCAGGCAGGCGAGGCTGCTGCGTCCCTCCCTGTCTGGTCAAAGGGTTTTGCCTGGAGCGCCGAAGGGCTGTTGGCCTAGAAACACTTTCTGCCCCAGCAGCCTCCCAAGGCCGGACTCAGCAGGACTTGATCCCAGGGCTGGAAGAGGGCAGGTGTACCGAGGAGTGCTTGCAGCCGTGTTGAGGGAGGCACCAGTAGGTAGCCTTGCCTAGGGTGCCAAAAAGCCTGGCACCGGCCTGAGACGACAGGTAAACTTAGCTTAAAAGCTCACTGCGCTTCCAGTGAGGGCAGAGGAGGTGAGGTGTGGGAACCCAAGAGACTAGGGTTGCCAAGTCCAAATCAAGAAATATCTTGGGGGGTGGAGCCAGGAGCATGGTTGTGACAAGCATAATGGGACTTCAAAGGGCGTTCTGGCCATCACATTTAAAGGGACGGCACACCTTTTAAATGCCTTCCCTCCACTGGAAACAATGAAGGCTAGGGGCACCTTCTTTTGGGGCTCATAGAATTGGACCCCCTGGTCCAATCAAATTGGACCAAATCAAATTGGACCCAAATTGGACCCCCTGGTCCAATCGTTTTGAAACTTGGAAGGTATTTTGGGGAGAGGCACTGGATGCTATGTTCAAAATCTGGTGCCTCGACCTCAAAGAACAGCTTCTCCAGAACCCCAGATACCTGCGGATCAATTCTCCATTATACCCTATGGGAATCGGTTCCCATAAGGAATAATGGAGTGCCCAGCAGACATTTCTCCCCTCCTGGCTTTCTGATGACTCCAAAGCGAGGGGAGGACCTCCAAACCAGGGGAATCCCCCGCCCCCACCTGGGGATTGGCAATCCTACAAGAGACCCAAATCAAACAAGTCTCTGGGAGGGAGGAGATGAGACGGAGCCCCTGCAGGGCACTCAAGGCCATCAGGAGAATGGTGAGAGGACATCACATCCCAAACTCCTTAGCAAATCTTGGCAGTGCTTGACAGCCACCCAGGGAGATCTCCAGCATGGTGTGGGAGGGGATGCTTGGGGGAAGAGAGGGAGGCTCTTTGGAAGGGGCACACCCTTCCCTACGTCCCCATTTTGCATTTTAATTGTCACTTAAAGCAGAGAAGTGCTCTTAAGCCTTATGGCACGGTTGCCAGCTCTGGGTTGGGAAATACCTGGAGATTTTGGAGGTGGAGCCTGGAGAGGTCAGGGTTTGAGGAGGGGAGGGAACACAGTAGGGTATCATGCCATAGAGCAGGGGTGGCCAACCTTGCTTAACATAAGAGCCATATAGAATAAACGTCAGATGTTTGACAGCTGCAAGACAGGAAGGAAGGAAGGAATATGCATGGAGGAGGGAGGGAGAGAGGTGGAAAGAAAGCAACTTTATCTATGAATGCATTCTCCAAGCCACCAGCTGGCTTTGCTTGGAGAAGTGGTTTAAAGAGAAGAAGAAGAAGAATTGTAGATTTATACCCCGCCCTTCTCCCTGAATCAGAGACTCAGAGCGGCTTACAATCTCCTATATCTCCCCCCGCGCAGAGCAGACACCCTGTGAGGCGGGTGGGGCTGAGAGGGCTCTCACAGCAGCTGCCCTTTCAAGGACAACCTCTGCCAGAGCTATGGCTGACCCAAGGCCATCCCAGCAGGTACAAGTGGAGGAGCGGGGAATCAAACCCGGTTCTCCCAGATAAGAGTCCATGCACTTAACCACGATGCCAAACTGGCTCTCTTTTAGAGAGAGCCACCAGGGGCTTTGCCACACCCCCAGCCACCAGGGGCTTTGCCACGCCCCCAAAGCCCACACCACCCTTTCTCCACTTCTTATGTGATTTTGGGTGGTGGGTGGCTTGCTGGCCTTTTGGCTGGGGTGGGGTGGCCCAGGAAATGCCTTCTCTGAGCCAGCCAATGGGACGGTGGGGGCTTTGAGAGCCACACAATATGTGTGAAAGAGCTGCAGTTTGGCCATCCCTGCCATAGACTCTAGAGTCCATTCTTCAAAGCAGCCCTGTTCTCCAGGAGAACTGATCTAGGTCGCCTGGAGATCAATTGTAACAGCAGGAGATCTCCAGATGACACCTGGAAGCTGGCAACCCTACCTGTGGGTGAAGCCAAAAAAGAGTCCCACAGTGATCACATCAGCCACTTGCCTCTTGACTCGCACAGATGCTTGTAAGCCCAGTGGAAGCCAGCTTATCAGTGTAGGGTTGAAGACACCCAAGTTCAACTAAGGACTCAGACAAGGTGGTCATGGGGTGGCCTTGGACTAGCCATGCACAGCCTAATCTGTGCGAAGGCCCATGTAATCTGCCCACGTAAGTTTATAGGAGGAAGGGTTGGATCTAAAAACATACAATAAAACAAGAACTCAGATTCAGCAGGAGCTCACAGGAGCACAGCTCCTCTTCCTCCCCTCTTCCTCCCCACCTACCTTGTCCATTGAATAGGAGGTGCAGCTGCATAACAATTCCTGGATTAGGAGAGCAGGCAGCCAGCCAACCACCAGGGGCTTTGCCACGCCCCCAGCAGCCCTCATTAACCCCTGGAGAAGCCCACGCCACCCTTTCTCCACTTCTGATGTGATTTTGGGTGATGGGTGGCTTGCTGGCCTTTTGGCTGGGGTGGGGTGGCCCAGGTGAGTGAGGCCTCCTTGGGCTGGCTGGATCCCCAGCCAACCCAAGCAGGCCTCGCTCGCCCAGGGCTCTCCTTTCTTGCATTGGGTTGCTTTTAGCTTGTGGGGGTGGGGGCAGCATATGCTAATGAGTTATGCTAATGAGCTCTGCCATCTATTTTTCTAAAAAATTCCGCTTGGGAAAGGGCAGAATATAAATTAACCAAAAGAAATACAAAAGAAAAGAAACGAATAAAAAATGGTTAATATCTTGTCCCTCACTGGCTTGGAATCCAAATGAAGAAGCAGTTTCAAGTAAACCAAAAATGGTGTCCAAGTGGCAGCAGATGGTATTCTCTCACTGCAGCTTGATGAGGGGAAAAAGGCAAGAATAGAATGGGCAGCACATGCAAATGTAGCCCTCTGGAGCTAAGTGGTTTAGCCGGGGTGGGGGGGGAGCAGAGTCAGGGACTGGAGGCTCGCAGGAGACTCTGTTTGCTGGGCAGCTGTATACAATGTTGGTCTCTTACCACCTTGGTACAAAGTAATTGAAATTTATGTGTGTGAAATGTTAATTGGAAAGGGGTGCGTAAATTTAGTATGACTGGTGTTATTATTGGAAGCCGGGTTCAGGTAGCCGGCTCAAGGTTGACTCAGCCTTCCATCCTTCGAAGGTTTGTAAAATGAGTACCCGGCTTAAAGTGTAAAGTGTAGATGACTGGGGAAGGCAATGGCAAACCACCCCGTAAAAAAGTCTGCCATTAAAACGTTGTGATGCAACGTCACCCCAGAGTCTGAAACAACTGGTGCTTGCAAAGGGGACTGACTACCTTTACCTTTTTACTGCTCTTGTAGGGCTGTATGTTCAAGCTGATGACTGAAGTCTGATTTATGTGATGTCCATTGATTCCTTTTCTATGCAAGAGGGATGAGTTAGAAGCACCTGGCCCTTGGATTGGAGGAGCTGGGACTTTGCTTACCACCAAGTTGTTCTCAAGCAAGAACTAATTGCTACTTGAAGTTCTACAGATGATATATTTTGCAAGTAACTGGTTGCTGTTACATCTACATGTTTAACTGAGTTTGTTGCACTGTTCCGTGTTTTGGAGAGTTGTTGAGTACCCAGCTTGCTGGGGGGAAAGTGTAGATGACTGGGGAAGGCAATGGCAAACCACCCCGTAAAAAGTCTGCCATGAAAACATTGTGAAAGCAACGTCACCCCAGAGTTGGAAACGACTGGTGCTTGCACAGGGGACCTTTCTTTTCCTGCATTAAAGGAAAATCTTGTTTAATTAAAATTTGACTTGCAAGTTTTGTTCTAAAGTCAGCCCCACAGAACCTACAAGGAAAGAAGTTACACAGACATTTGTCTATCCGCATTTTTTTTTGTGATAAAAATTAATCCTTTGGTGCAGCGCTATTTTTATCTTCAGCCACGACAGCCGTTCCCAACATTTATCACAGTGACACTCTTTTTGTCATCATGAACCTCATATAGAGATGGAGCGAGAGAAAGACTTGCTTAAGGCTGGTGAGTTTGGAAGCTGAAGACCTAAGCGACACCCTACACTCCTCCGGGTTTGTTCCCCCAGTCCTGACAAAAGCTGTGATCTGGGAATTGGGCCCTCAGAACAGGGTTGCCAAGTCCAATTCAAGAAATATCTGGGGACTTTGGGGGTGGAGCCAGGAGACTTTGGGGGTGGAGACAGGAGACATTAGGGGTGGAGCCAAGATCAAGGCTGTGACAAGCATAATTGAACTCCAAAGGGAGTTCTGGCCCTCACATTTAAAGGGATGGCACACCTTTTCAATTCCTTCCTTCCATAGGAAATAATGGATAGGGGCACCTTCTTTAGGGCCTCATAGAATTGGACCCCCTGGTACAATCTTTTTGAAACTTGGGGGGTATTTTGGGGAGAGGCACTAGATGCTATACTGAAACTTTGGTGCCTCTACCCCAAACAACAGCCCCCCCAGAGCCCCAGGTACCCGTGGATCAATTCTCCATGATTTTCTATGGGAATAAATCTCCATAGGGAATAATAGAGTCCCCAGCAGACATTTCCCTCCCCTCCCCCCGCTTTCTGACGACCCTGAAGTGGGGGGAGGGCCTCCAAGCCGGGGGATCCCCTGCCCCCACCTGGGGATTGGCAACCCTACCTCAGAATTTGATTTCCAGGTGCATGAGGATCTGATTTAGTGCAGGACCTTAGCTTGGAGTGAGAAGGGGCTTAAGCCCCTGCCTTGAAATGGGCCGGGCAGCTGCTGTTTGCTCTTTTGGGAGAAACTTAATGTGTAGTTTATAAGATTGCCAGTTTCCAGAGGGCAACTGGTGAGCCCTGCTATTACAACTGATCTCCAAACAATCAAGATCAGTTCCCTTGGAGAAAATGGCTGCTTTAGAGGGTGGACTCTATGGTAGGGGTATCGAACTCATTTATGATGAGGGC
This sequence comes from Heteronotia binoei, assembly GCF_032191835.1. Taxonomy (NCBI): domain Eukaryota; kingdom Metazoa; phylum Chordata; class Lepidosauria; order Squamata; family Gekkonidae; genus Heteronotia; species Heteronotia binoei. The sequence continues at coordinate 14,489,835 of NC_083236.1, read as the reverse complement.
CAGATCGGACATAAATTAAACCTTGTCGGACTGGGCCATGTGTGTCATAAAATGTAATGCCAGGTAGCAGAGATATAAACTTTATAAAGGACACAGGCAAACACAATTAAAGATTTTTTAAAAAACTTAAAACATGCTACAAGGATTAGCACTCTTGCAACATTTTGTTTATTACAGTCTTTGATAACTGACACCTCTTGCTCGGAATCATTGCATCAAAATCTGAAGGCAATGTCTGTACTGTAGCAATCCTGACTATGCTGTTCAGGTGTGTATCTGTAAGTTTGATTTACTGGCATTCATTACAGAAATCTCATGGTCAATGCTTTGAGCCTGAGATCCAGAGGAAAACAGGGAATGGCTGGACATTGTGAGCTTTTGTACATAAAAGTTGCTTCATGTGTTGGTCAACCAACGGAGAAAATAGAGGCTTTGCTCTGTAGCTTGACTGAGCAAGTCGGGCATGCAAGCTGTGATGCAGAAGGAAGCAAGAGAGGGAGGAAGCAGAAAACAGTGAGTTGCTCACAGGCCTGATAGGAGCCCTCTGGAGGCCTGATCTGGCCCATGAGCCACATGTTTGACACCCTTGCTCTATGGCATTATACCCTGCTGAGATCCCTCCTCTCTCCAAATCTTCCCCTCCACAGGATCTACCGCCACAATCTCCAAGTATTTCCCAACCTGGAGTTGGCACTACTATTATCAGTACACCCAGTGGGGTGACAACAGCTCTCCAGGGTCAATTCAGACCCAGGAAATGATGCTGGTGAAAGATTTGCATTTATTAAGGAACAACACCATACGCAGTCTGTTGAGATCTGCATAAGTGGTCCTGTTTGGAATTCCATCTCCTCGGAAGGCTCCAGTCTGTGGTTGCATGGATGTCTGTCCCAGTGTCATTCATTACTCGAAAAAACATATTGGAAGGAGCCAGTCTCTTAAAAAAAAAAATTAGACCTAAGAAAACCAGTTTTCCTTAGCCAGGCATATATATTTCTGATATTGCTGCAGCAGTTTATATTGGGTGGTATGTTTTTATATTGTAATTCATGTTTTAATTGGACTGGTATAGTCTTCTTCTTCATAATGTGCAAACTAAAGGGCGCATGATCAAATAGACTCTCCATGAGCGTCCTCTGCAACAGAAAGGTATGATATATATTTTAAAACTAAATAAAGACATGTACAAATTCCAGAACAGAGGACAGGCATTGAAAACATGTTTGGGGCGTAGTCCTTCTGAGTCCTGGCTCAAATTAAACCTTGAAGATATGTGGTATTTAATCGTAACCTTGGAGACGGGGGGTGGTATTTCATGGCTCAGTCCAGATCTGCCCATCTCCAGTCATCAGAGAATGACTTTAGGAACACAAGACATTCCAGGCAAACCTTTTTAGAGAGTCAGTCCCATGATCTCAGCTGAGAATAAGTAAATTTTGTACCCTCTGTCAGCTGATTTCTTACCTGTTAATTCCACAGAGGAATCTCTCACAAGTCACCGCTTTCTTCTTCCTCCTTCCAGCTTTCCCAATCTCAGCAGAGCCCTCTGAGCCCCCTGGGGTTCAAATGAGACACCCTGCAGAGTCGGCAATGGGCACCAGAAGCCACTGGGGTTTACAGGAAGCCAGCTCTAGCTGAGGGTTTTGCACAGTAACTCATAATCCTCATGATTTGGGGACGTCATGCAATAATAGAAAGCCAGTCTAGGGAATGCCACTGGTGAGATAAAGATTCTTGGATGGGATTCTCCTGTGGTTTATGCAAACTACTGCTGAGGAGGCATGGCAAGGGATGCAGCCGGGTTTGTCAACCTCTTCCAGGATTACAACTCATCTCCAGACTATAGAGATCAGTTCGCTTGGAAAAAAATGGCTGCTTTGGAGGGTGGGCTCTGTGGCACGATGCCCTGCTGAGGTCCCTCCCCTCCCCAAGCCCCTCCCTCCCCAGGCTCCACCCTTGAAGCTCCGGGAATTCCCCAGCTCAGACTGGCAACTTTAATGCAGTGAACTCTGCTGAAAAGGAGACGGGCGCTCAGATGGATCTTGCTCAATATGCCCTTCCGTTGCCATGCTAAGCCTCTCTTTGGATTACCCCAAAGATGTGATTGTGATTCAAAAGGAGCAGGACTGCGGCAGTTCAGCTTCTGCGCAGCGCCAGCATGGCAGCCGGCCAGGTAGCTGCAGATTAGGCGCTCTTGATTCTTTTGTCTTCATGTCTACATGGGACCGTCTTTCCCCATACAAGCCCCAGAGAGCACTGAGGTCAGCGGGGAAGAACAAGCTGACTATCCCCGGGCCAAAGGAGGCGAAATTGCAGAACACCTGCACATGGGCCTTCTCTATTGTAGCTCCATGCCTATGGAACCAGCTCCCGGAAGAGGTGCGGGCCCTGCGGAGTCTTGACCAATTCCGCAGGGCCTGCAAGACCATCCTTTTTAGGTAGGCCTTTGCGGACTGCTGATTAAGGACTGCTGAACTGATGGGTTCGCCTAAGCGACTTTAATTGACAGAATAGCGCCAAAAATGCCACTGTTATTGTTATTGTTAAATTATGTTAATTATATTAAATGTGAATTAGAACGGTTTTTAAGATAATGCTGATTTTAAAGTTTTCGTAGAACTATCGTATGGATATGTTGTTAGCCGCCTTGAGCCTGCCTAGGCGGGGAGGGCAGGATATAAATAAAATTTTATTATTATTATTATTATTAGTTGGCGCATGCTGCTTGTGTGCCTGCACATGCAGCCGCAAGCATCAGAAGGGATGTATAATATAGTGCAGGGGTGGCCAACGGTAGCTCTCCAGATGTTTTTTTGCCTACAACTCCCATCAGCCCCAGCCGGCATGGCCAATGGCTGGGGCTGATGGGAGTTGTAGGAAAAAAAAACATCTGGGGAGCTACCGTTGGCCACCCCTGATACAGTGGGTTCAATGCAGAGAGGAGACGCGGTTGCAGTGATCACAGCTCTCTTTATTAGTTACAGCAGGGTAACATGTAACTAGAAGACTGCTCTACTGGGCCAACGGGGCCGACTATATACAGTTCAAGGTTCCCGCGCTAGACCATTTAAACTAGCAGGGGGCCTGCGATTGGAGCGGGGCAGCAGGGATTTGGATCCTCCTGCCCATTGTTCCTGAGTCCCCAAGCTCAGTCCTAGCGGCTCCAATGAGCCAGGCAGGAACCCGGGTAATAGTATCATTAGCCCACATACACAACAGGATGCTAACCTTCAGGTGGGACCTGGGGATTCCCCTGATTTGCAGCTCATCTCCAGACAACAGAAATCAGCCCCCCCCCCCGAGAAAATGGACACTCTGGACGGTGGACTCTATGGCATTGACTGTATCCCACTGAGGTCCCCGTTTTCCCCGGGTTCCATTCCCAAATCTCCAGATTTCCCAACCTGGCTCTGGCAGCCCAGCCCAGTCCTTGCTGGTGGGCAGGGGGCACCTGGCAACCCTATTTGTCCATCAGTGGCATTTGTCCTCCTCTTTCCTTGCTCTTAACAGACAGGAAACCGTTCTTCTTTTTACATTGTTCTATAGTTCCCAAAAGAGCCCCGTGGCGCAGAGTGGTAAAGCTGCAGTACTGCAGTCGGAGCCCTCTGCTCACAACCTGAGTTTGATCCTGGCAGAAGCTGGTTCAGGTAGCCGGCTCGAGGTTGACTCAGCCTTCCATTCTTCCGAGGTCAGTCAAATGAGTCCCCAGCTTGCTGGGGGGAAAGCGTCGATGACTGGGGAAGGCAATGGCAAACCACCCCGTAAAAAGTCTGCCGTGAAAACGTTGTGAAAGCAACGTCACCCCAGAACCGAAAACGACTGGTGCTTGCACAGGGGACTACCTTGACCTTTTTATAGTTCCCAAAGGTCTGCACACCTCTGCAGTTAGGAAAACTTTGCTCAAGTTCAGGTTCCTACTCCAGACGCGGCACTCTCATCAAGGCGGCTCATTTTTAATTCTTCAAACGACATGTATACAGCAGCACGTTTCCTTTGTGCTGGGTGTGAGCACCAGCAAGAGAAACATCAAGCCATAATCGGAAGCACGGATGTGAAGGAGCAAGCTGAGGGGGTGTTCGGGGGGGAGCTTTTAAAACAAGAAATGGCAACAGTTACAGAAATTAGCCCTGGTTCACATCTTGCAGTAGCCCCCCCCCCACTCATTAAAGGGGGCTTCACAAAGCACAAGGAGATAATCAGGAGGACGTTGCTACAGTTGACCATGTAAAGCACCCTGGGTTGAGAATCCAAGAAGGGTTTGGCAGGAGTTGGACCACCTCCACTGCAGCATTTCTTGCAAGAATCGCAGCCCCAGGAAGGACCCTGAATTCTGGCCAGGCCGAAGGCCTGCTGCTGGACTGAGTTCTACCTTCAGCTCATCCCTGCCACAGGTGTTACGGGAAGTGTTCTCAGCCTCAGCCTCCTAGGGATGAACAATATATGGCTTGTAGCAGGAACTCCTTTGCATATTAGGCCACAACCCGTGATGCAGCCAATCCTCCAAGAGGCCCTGTAAACTCTTGGAAGATTGGCTACATCAAGGGGGTGCAGCCTAATATGCAAAGGAGTTCCTGCTACAAAAAAAAGAAATCCCTGGGCCTATGTAACAGGGCTGCTGTATGAACTTGAAAAGCATCATATAAATGCAGTTACGTGACTACTGCTATTTGTCTTTAAAACAGAGGATTTGGAGATCCATAGTGCAGCTTTTAGACTGGATGCGTGCAACAGGCTCTCTTCTGGCTACTGGCCTGTTAACAAAGCAGTGTTCTGTTGAGGTCCTTTCAGGAATGTGCTGTCTTTGAGCCTGCTGCACAACCCCTAATTCTTTTGTCTGCTTGTACTGATGGAACAAGATTGACTGTCCTTAGCCTTGGCAGTGATGTAACTCCTGGGATTCTTCAGTCAGAGCAAAGAATGATGCAACGCAGGCATTTATTTATTTGATGCATTTATGTCAAAGTTTTCCAACAAATACACATGAAAGAAATGAATGTGTGTGTATACACGTGTGCGTGTGTGTGCATATTCATTTCTTTAAATGAAATGAATCTATGAATTTGTAAAACTTTGTATTCAATTTCTTAATTGAAGAAATGCATCAAAATTACAAACACATATGTCTACAAAACATGTATAATTTTAAAACATTTATTCAATTAAGAAACTGAATATAAAGTTTTACAAATGCATCTTCAATTCAATAAATAAATATAAACATTATGAAGCTCAATTCACCATGCTGGTCAAAATAACATTCCATTTTACTGAACTCCATTCTGAGCCCCTATGAGGGAATGGGTGGAATATAAATAAATGAGTTCTAATAATAATAGTAATAACAACAACAACATCCAACTTTTTACCAGAAACTGTACAGGTTAATTTACTCAACTGTACACATTCTCCTAATTTTTCTAGCCATTCCTCTTAATTATATTCCAGTATCTGTAAAATAGAATCTTGTTGAAATTATGGCATTTAAAACAATTTTTTTAGTCTCTTTAGAAAGGAAAACTACATAATTCAACAACAACAAAAGCAATTTAGGGATAAAGAAAATAAAAATGTAATATCCCAGAAAACTGTTATTTTCTGTGAATCCATGATGTGCTGTTCAGGGAGAGTAGCAGTAAAACTGTACCAAGCTTCACATGACAAAATATCTTAGAATCATAGAGTTGGAAGGGATCTCCAGGGTCATCTAGCCCAACCCCCTGCACAATGCAGGAACTTCACAAATATTTTCCCCCAACAGTCCCCAGTGACTCAATGCCCAGAAGGTGGCAAAAAACGCCCCCCAAACACCCACCCTCCAGGATCCCTGGCCATACTGACCAGGAGACAGGGCTGGCTTCAGGGCATCTGTGTCAAATGCTGTAAAGTTGACGACCTCCAGGAAGAACTGGAGATCTCCTGGAATTACAACTGATGTCCAGACTCCAGATGTCAGTTCCCCCGGAGAAAATGGCTGCTTTGACAGGTAGGCTCAATGACTGACCACTCAGGGCCCTCACCTCTTCAGACTCCACCCTGCCCAGGCTCCACCCCAAAATGTACAGTTGGCAACTGTATGTTCTGCACGCATTCGGGAGTACCTTCCTCTCTCCTGTGGGCCAAGGTTTACCTTACCTTTTCCAAGGAAACCATACTGAAACTGTGTCGTTTTTTAATTTTTATTTTGCTTTGCTTTTGAATTCCATTCCAGAAGTTGCTTACACTACGCCAAGATGAGTCAGCGGGACTCACAGCTTGTTGAATGCCATTAATAGTCAGATGGGAGTGCTTGAAGGAAAACTCTCGTCTTCATGGTGGGAAGCAATGTGAATGATTCACTTGCTGGCTCTCCCTCCTTTGAGTCACTGCTAAATCAATAGCCTCGCGGACTTGGCAGCTGCAAGATCCATCTTCCAGATGACTTCAAACCATGGTGTTGACCATTACACTCTTCACTCCTTTTTGGATGTTCACTGGGAAGTGGGGGGGAACCTGCTGAGGAAGTTACAGCAACCAGCCTGCTGCTCAAACATCCTCCCAAGTTCAGCAGGGAACAAAATTAACCCCAAACCCCACGCAACAAGGTCTGGATCAAATAGAATTTCTTTCTCCCTTCCTTATGTTTCTATCCCATCCGTCTCCTGCTGACCAGTAAAAAAACAAAACAAAAAAAACCAAGCGCGCTTTCAAAGGTCGGGTCTCCTTTGATCCATTGTAGAATGTTATAATTATGGGTCCACCACTGAGTATGACCCTGCGTGTGACCTTGCTTGGCCCACACAACACCCTTGCAGTATGGTGTTCTCCAATAGTGTTCAGTGCCTTTTGGGCTTTATGCATTATAATCAGTACCCTGAATTGTGCCCTTTGTGTGCTGAGGGTCACAGAAGCTGCTGCGCTTTAACTAACTGAACCAAATTGTAACTGGTCTGGCTCTATTCCCGTTTTTCAATTATGGCTGCCTTTGTAGCCAGGAAAAAGCTTATCTGTTAGCATTCCTCAGAGAGTGTTAGATGTTGTTTCAGCCTCAAGAGAAGCTTTCCTTTGACAATGTGTGACTTTGTGAGTTAATATCATGCCCTTTCAATTCTACGGTTACAAGGGATCAACCAAATGAGAGACAGTGCGGTGTAGGGGCTAGAGTGCCTTTTGCCAGCAGCTGTTTTGCTTCTGCCTCATCCTCTCTATGGTTCGGTAATGACCTGGTACTTGCAAAGGGAACTACCTTTACCTTTTACATCCTCTCTCTCAGTTTGTCTGGTAGACAGTAGACAGACAGTTTGTCTGGTAGACAGTGATTTAGAAGGTACCTTCTAAATCGCTACCTACCAGATAATTTTACTTCACTGTCATTGGTTCTTAAATCTGTACCATTTTGCATTCTGGGCCACTGCCTACCAGCTATGTATGGCTCTGCTCACTGTGCCAGATTCCTCATCTGTTGAAGTGTGCTTAGAGAGCACACGAAAGCTTACATTCTGAATAATGTTGGTCTTAAAGGTGCAATTGACTCCTATTTTGTTCTGCTATTTCAGACCAACACGACTGCCTACTGGGATCTCTCCCAGTTTGCTCTTCCTTCTGCAATGACTCCCAGATGTCTCCATCCCACGTCTCTGGGTCCCACCTAGAAGAACTTACTAAAGTCTGTACATTCACAAGAGATCAGTGTGGAGATTGTGTTTGGGTTGGTCTCTATGGTGTGGGCAGGCAAACCAAACAGCGAAGGTCACACAGCCTCTCTTTTGGCTTGGGGTCTCTCCAGTGCCTTCCACAAGGATGCTTATTGCAGGTCTAACGATGCAATGCAATCCCAAGTCTTCTGGAGCACTATCAAGAGGACCCATGCAATCCCCCATATGGCCTTTTGGTCCTCATTTTCCAGCCCAAGCACCATCAGACGGTGCCTTTCTGCCACTGGGGTCAGACTATCTAACACCTATTGTCTGAACTCCCAGGTGATCTGGGGAGCGCGCAGTTCAATAGCTGAGCTACCCGGTCCCTTGCCAATATGGTGAGCCACTCAGGCATCTGTCCCTGCTCTGGCTCTTAACCACCTGTCTAGTTCCATCGTGGTGACTAGACAAATCCCATCATCATTGCCAATTGTTTCAGCGGAAGCAGGAATCCTTTAAGAAGTCTCTAAGATATCGGGGGCTCGTGCAGCATGCAAAATGAGATTTCACTCACACTGCCTCTGCTCTTCTGGGTGCTCTGCCATCCTTTGGGGACTGAGGCTGGCTTTCACAAAAATCGGCAAGCAACCTGGGGACTGGACAAGTTCCTTGACTCATCCCTGCCAGCCCAAGAGGCAAGACTTTAGGGCAGGGGTCCTCAACCTGCGGCCCGCTGAGGACGTTTATGCGGCCCGCCGGGTTATGGCAAAATCAGACCGGAAGTGACGTTCGACCTAAACTCGTGTTAGCAACGCACACTTCCGGCACTGGGCTGAGGCGGCGGAGACAGAGTGTGAGGCGATACCGAGGTGAGGTGAGTTCCCAGGCCGGGGTGTGTGGTGTGGGGAAGGGAGAGAGATGCAGAAGACGGAGAACTGACGGCCCGCGGCCTTGTACAGTAACGGCAGTCCGGCCCTCCAACAGTCTGAGGGACAGTGAACTGGCCCCCTATTTAAAAAGGTTGAGGACCCCTGCTTTAGGGGCATCAGCACACGCAGGAGGGCCTCTCACGGGAAGGTGGAACGTGATGAAAGCCAGGGAGAGCGTAATCCATGGGATTTACTATTAAGTTCATCAAATTGGGCTGCAGGGCTGCTGTTCTCTGCCCATTGACTTGGAAGCAAGTCAACATGAAGTCATTGAGGGTCGCTTCCAAGTAAGTGTCTCAAGGCTTAGGGCTGTAACCATTTTAAAATGTGTTTGCTTTTAAAATGTAAAAAAGAACACCGGCTGGCAATAAAAACTTCCAAGGCGTGTGCAAGCAATTCAATTTTTCCCTGCAGTTCCCCCCCCCCCCCAATTCACTATTATTAATCAAAAAGTAATGTTGCTGTTTAGGACACAGGCAATGAAGTATTTGATGTTTTCTTAGCATTGCATATTGCTTTTGCTGTACTTAATTTTTCTCACGCAACTCGAGTGCCGCTCTGCAGGTTCAGTACTTTACTCTGGCTTAATCAGCCTGGGACATGGATGCTCTGAGGGGCACAGGCAGTGAGAGGCATGGGAGGTGCCTCTGGAGCGCCAACTGCTTTGCACTGCACCTGATGCGCAGGCCAGCTAATCAGGGCCATAACCACTGCAGATAAGAGAATATTACATTGCTGCAGATAAGAGAATATGAACATATGAAGCTGCCTTATACTGAATCAGACCCTTGGTCCATCAAAGTCAGTATTGTCTTCTCAGACTGGCAGTGGCTCTCCAGGGTCTCAAGATGAGGCTTTTCATGCCTTCTTGCCTGGACCCTTTTTGGAGATGCCAGGGCTTGAACCTGGGACCTTCTGCTTACCAAGCAGATGCTCTACCACTGAGCCACCGTCCCTCCCCTAACATATGAACATATGAAGCTGCCTTATACTGAATCAGACCCTCAGTCCATCAAAGTCAGTATTGTCTTCTCAGACTGGCAGTGGCTCTCCAGGGTCTCAAGATGAGGCTTTTCATGCCTTCTTGCCTGGACCCTTTTTGGAGATGCTGGGGATTGAACCTGGGACCTTCTGCTTACCAAGCAGATGCTCTACCACTGAGCCACCATCCCTTCCTAATATTACATTGGCACAGTCTCATGTAGGGTTGCCAATCTCCAGGTGGGGGCAGGGGATCCCCTGGTTTGGAGGCCCTCCCCCCACTTCAGGGTCATCTGAAAGCAGGGTGGGGGGAGGGAACTGTCTGCTGGGCACTCCATTATTCCCTATGAAGATCGATTCCCATTGGGTATAATGGAGAATTGATCCATGGGTATCTGGGGAGGCTGTTTTTTGAGGTAGAGGTCCCACATTTTCAGCTTAGCATCCAGTGCCTCTTCCCAAAATACCCACCAAGTTTCAAAAAGATTGGACCTGGGGTTCCAATTCTATGCGCTCCCAAAGAAGGTGCCCCTATCCTTCATTATTTCCAATGGAGGGAAGACATTGAAAAGGTATGCAGTCCCTTTAAATGTGGTGGCCAGAACTCACCTTGGAGTTCAATTATGCTTGTCACACCCTTGGTCCTGGCTCCACCCCCCAAAGTCCCTAGATATTTCTTGAATTGCACTTGGCAATTCTAGTCTGATGCTTTCGGGCCAAGCAGGAACAGATACCTGAGTGGCCCACCATATTTGCTCTATTTTATTCTGTGGGTCCCAGACAGAGGGCTCCATGGAGCCATAAACAAATGTCTGTTTTAAAGTTTTATTAAGTTTTCATATAAGCATAAATAAGGGCCAAAGGGGATAAAAGGATATAGAAAAGAAACAGTACATCTCTCTCTCGGCTTGACTTCGCGAACGAAGATTTAAGAAAGGTGCAGTAGTCCACGTCTGCTGCAGGCTCGCTGGTGGCCGACAAGACCAATGCGGGACAGGCAGGTCCGGCCACAGTGGCTGCAGGGAAAAGTCTGATTTGGGGTAGGTGCTGTAGCAGTGCGATTCTTCCTCAATCTCCTTTTGTCCTCAAGACCAGCTATAGACAGACAGAAAAGTAGTCCATTCTGCACGACCATATGTTATTCACCATACAAAAGACCATAACATCTTTCCATATTTTCAGCATAGAACCTCAATGCTCAGTGTTATATACGTATCATTAACTCTCGCTCCAACTTTCTTAATTTGGATCATAGACTCAATATATATACAATACCACATAATAATAGTAAGTAAAAAAATAATTATGTTTCACATCAGACAAACTTAATCAGAAACTTAGCTAAGAGCGTCAAACCAAACGCATAATGGCTTCCAATTTTTTCTTGCTTCTTCTTTAGATTTGCCACAGCCATAAACAAATGTCAACAGACAATAATCACAGCCTATTTGGAACAAACATAATGCCATCCATATACTTTGAAAGTGTGGGCTGGGGCTGTGTTTATGCGAGGATAACTTTGTCAATATGTTTATGAATCCACCTGCCCATTCATCCCTATATTAGTCATCCCTACATTAGCGCTTTTTTTTTTAAAAAAGTACTTCCCGTTGATCAAAGCGTCCACACTAAGACTGTGGTCCGATGATCTGATGTCGTTGCTGTTCCCTTCCAGACTTAAAGTGCATGATCAGACAGCAACATCAGCCTCCCATTCCCCACCACACCGTTTTGACCTGCCTTCGATCTGAGTTATTAGGCACCAGGGAAAGTCCAGTCTTTTACAGATATCAGTGCTTTCACCCCCCCCCCCCATTTCTGGATGTTTGTGAACTCAAGCCAGTTGGGAAGAGTGAACCTTCCTGTCTGTTTCCGACCGCCCTCTTTGTTTTTTGATCAGGTCGCAATGTGTGCATAAGCACATCTATAGAAATTCACTCTTTTGCTGCAATAACCAATAAATGCTCAATTTATATTCCAGTTTCACAAGGTGAATCTGCCATATGACCTCTTCCTATTTTGAATCCAGCTTGAAGTCATTCCATACCCAGTAACGGTTTTTGTTGTAAGATTTTAAGCATCACTTTACTTGTTTTAATACAGGTGTTTAACAGAAATTTAACCTTTGGTCCCCACATTTGTTAAACATTTTTATGATGCTGTCTGCTAATTTGCTGCTAACCTTCTGCCTATAGGTATGGACTGGAACTTCCATCTCAATGTATCTGAAGAAGAGTGAACGCACATGAAAGCTTATACCTTGAACAAAACTTTGTTGGGCTTAAAGGTGCCGCTGCTCTGCCGTCTTTGATGTCTCCCTTTTGTGAAACTGGAATATAAATTGAGCATTTATTTATTTAACTAATATCCCGCCCTCCCCACCGAAGCAGGCCCAGTTTGTGGATCACTATCGTTTCCCACTTTTGTTGGCATATCCTTGTTAAGATTTTTTTTTTTAAATAGTAAGTTTATTGAGGAAAAAAAATACACATTACAAGAAATACCGCTATTTAGAGCAGTATAAAATCAGCACGCAAGAAAAGCTTGAGATTTAAGGTATGGACTCTGTTTCTGTGGTTTGGAAGAGTTCTATTGATATCCCAGACAGGAATCTGTCATCCTTTCCCCTCTTCTGTATAGTTTTTCTGTGTATTACTCCCATCTTTTATTTTGTCCTGCTCAGTTAATGTATTTCCATGTTGATCCATGTGCTTTAACTTTCCTTTTGATTTCTTGGTCAATAAAAACGTGAGGATAAATAGCTATGACTGCGTGTTTAGGCAGCCTTACACATGCTACATAAGAGAACATAAGAGAAGCCATGTTGGATCAGGCCAATGGCCCATCCAGTCCAACACTCTGTGTCACATAAGAACATAAGAGAAGACATGATGGATCAGGCCAATGGCCCATCCAGTCCAACACTCTGTGTCACATAAGAACATAAGAGAAGCCATGATGGATCAGGCCAATGGCCCATCCAGTCCAACACTCTGTGTCACATAAGAACATAAGAGAAGACATGATGGATCAGGCCAATGGCCCATCCAGTCCAACACTCTGTGTCACACAGTAGCAAAATTTTTTTGTGGCTAATAGCCACTGATAGACCTCTGCTCCATATTTTTATCTAAACCCCTCTTGAAGGTGGCTATGCTTGTGGCTGCCACCACCTCCCATGGCAGTGAATTCCACATGTTAATCACCCTTTGGGTGAAGAAGTACTTCCTTTTATCCGTTTTAACCTGGCTGCTCAGCAATTTCATCGAATGCCCACGAGCTTATTCAGCTCACCCAGGCCCAAGTAAACCTGACAGTACTGTGGCAGTTCAAGATAGCCCTAGCAACAAGCACCATTGCCTTCTCCTTCCCTGAGCACGCGCAGTCGTACTGTCAGGCCGCAAGCGGGAGGGAAGGGGGCGGGGCCAAGCGCGACAACGATCGGTTGCGGCGGTTACGTGATGCGCACGCGTAGTGGCTCTTCGAGCAGGCAAGATGGCGGCGCCCGTGGACCTTGAGTTGAAAAAGGTAGCGGTCTGGGTTGGGCGAAACGGAAAGGAGGGGCGGGGTGTCGCTGCCGGGGCAGGCCGGCGCTGTTGCATGTGAGGAGGTGGCCGATTGGATTGGGTCTCCTCGGGGGAAAAGGCTGCTCGGGCTTCTGGGGGAGCAACTTTGGAGGTTGCGCAGGAAGGACTTGCTCGTGAGGAAGCGGCAGGTCCTTTTCAGAAAGACGAGGCGCGCTGACTTCAGTTCCCCGGGGCTTGGAAAGGGCTGCTTCTATTCGCCTCGACCCTTGAGCAAGCGGACTGTTCTCTTGAGCAAGCGGACAGTGGAATTCACTGCCACAGGAGGTGGTGGCGGCCTCAAGCATAGCCACCTTCAAGAGGGGTTTAGATAAAAATATGGAGCAGAGGTCCATCAGTGGCTATTAGCCACAGTGTGAGTGTATATATAAATTTTTTTTGCCACTGTGTGACACAGAGTGTTGGACTGGATGGGCCATTGGCCTGATCTAACATGGCTTCTCCTATGTTCTTATGTTCTTTTTTGGAAGCGGCTCCAGACCGAGTGGGCGTGAATTAGCTCGTTAGCACCCCCTCGTCCTTACCTGCCCACACACCCCGGGGAAGTGACTGCCGATCCTAAAAACAGCCGTATGTGGTAAACACACACACACACACGACACAGGTTACACTGCAGAAAATGTCCCTCTTCATTCGTATCCCAGCATTTCTTTCTCTTGTACTATATTCCACAAGCAATGCCTTCGAGCAGTCCCTGAAGAAACATCTTTGCATGACAAGGAATCGGTAACTCTTTAGCCAGATTCTTCTATGAGTCATAAACAATAGGAAGTATCGATGCAGACCAGAATACCTGCGGCGTTTTTAGCACACATGAGAAATGCTTTAATTTCTCTAGAAACAGCTGCAAGGGTTATGAAGAAGTATTTAAAAAAAAATCTGCAAGTAAGCATGCACAGGTTTGCATGCTTAAGATTTTTTAGTTTTGAAAAGTCATATGTTATTCATTGTAATATCATTACATGAATTATAGTTGCGCAGAACGATATTCAGGTTGAAAATTCAGCTGATGTACATTCATTCCTAGCTACAAAAGATACTGTTTTATGCATTACGCTACCACTAAATTTAAATATCTATTTAAAAGTTGCCAACTTTCTTATTTGACATTCCTAAAATGCTGCAGTATAGCTAACTTTTAATTTGAAGAATATTGTAAACTTTCAAGAGTCATGATTGCTCTTTTTTTAATATTTGAAGGGCTGTCATTTAGAGGAGCTTAGGGAACTGTTCCTGTTGGCTGCAGAGGGTGGGACTCACAATAATGGGTTTAAATTAAGGGTGGGAAGGTATCTTGCAGTAAGAGTTGTTCAACAGTGGAATCAGATACCTAGAGAGGTGGTGAGCTCCGCCTCACTGGCAGTCTTTGAACACCAACTGGACAAACACTTGTCAGGGATGCTGTTGGCCAGAGGTGTCAAACAGGCCACATCTGGCCTGAGCAGGGCTCAGATCTGTCCTCCAAGCAACCTTCTTTTCCTGCTTCCTTTTCCAGGGCTGCTTGCACCATAGCTTGATTTTCCCCCAGCTCCCTCATGGCTCTTTGGTTCCTGCCTCTTGCCTTCCTTCTCTCTCTCTCTCTCTCAGACATACACATACACAAAGCTCTATGGCTGCTTCCTATGGGAGAATGTCTGTCTCTGTCTCTCACTCACACACACACAGTTTCTGCTTCCTTCTCCCTGGTTGCTTCTCTTTTGGGGAGGAAAGAGAGAGAGAAAGCAAAGTTGGAGTGAGTCCCATGGCAGGTTTAAGACCAACAACATTTTATTCCAGGTGTAAGCTTTTGTGTGCAAACTTCTCCTCCTCCTGCTGATTCTCCTTATTCTTCTGCTGATTCTTCTGACAAGCACAGTGTGTACAGGGGAAATTATTTTAGCTTGTTCTGGAAAGTTTTTTTTTAAATTGGATTTCTCTGTTCCCTATCTGGATTTATTTTCTTTCAAAAAAGACCCTGATTAGGAATTAGAACACTTGGATTGGTCCTTATATCTTGGAGAGTGGAGTGATTTCAGATGCCAAATGACAATACCACACATTGGTAAAGAGACGGGAAAACTAGCTCTCAATTCAATCCAGGAGGATGCATTGTTTTGAGCTTCTTTGAAATTTCTTTGTACGAGCATTGTTACTCTTAGGTCATTGTTACTGAATGTTCTGGTTATTCTTTGCTTCCTGCTGGACTGAATGCTCCTGGATGGAACTGAGACCTAAGTTTCCTGTCTCGTTACCAACACTGGTACCTCTCTGCTTATACTTAATCCAATCAAGCCTGAGCTATTGTCATTCTCCTGCTATTGCCAATCGGCATCTGAAACCACTTTTATAAAGTGTGTATCTCCGTACCTTGTGTTACATTTTATGACTCACATGGCCGGTCCAACAAAATGACACTTCTGTCCAGTCTGTCCCTCATAACAAATGAGTTTGACACCTCTGTGCTAGACTGATCCTGCTTTGAGCAGGGGATTGGACAAGATCAGGGGTGTTGAACTCATTTGTTATGAGGCCCGGATCCAACATAAATGAGACCTTGCTGGGCCAAGCCATGTCGGGCTGGGCAGTATGTGTATCTATTTACCATAAGATTAGGTAGCAGAGATATAAACTTTATAAAGGACACAGATGAACACAAGTAAAGATTTTTTTTAAAAAAACTTAAAATAAAACATGCTTAAAACATCAGCACTCATTGATCTTAAAGGTGCTTTTTTTGTATCTCTCCCATGGGATCCTGGGAACTGGGGAAAGGAAGCTCTGGCTCTTTCCTTCCTTCCCCTGGGGACCAGAAGGGGGAAGGAGGCTCAGCCAATAGAAGGAAGAGAGGCTTGGCTCAGTAGCTCTGCTGTGCAATTGAGAGAGCCTGTCAAAGCAAGCTCTTCCTCCCCCCTCCCTTCCTCCCCAAGGGAGGAGCCTCAGCCAATGGAGAAAATAGAGGTTTTGCTCTATAGCTCCTGTGCGATTCAGCAAGCCTTGCAAAGCAAGTTGTTATGCAGAAGGAAGCGGGAGAGAGGGAGAAAGAAGCAGACGACATGACAGCCAGTTGCTTAGGGGCCTGATAGGAAGCCTCTGAGGGCCTGATTTGGTCCCCAGGCTAAATGTTTGACATCCCTGGACTAGATGGTTTGTATGGCCCCTTCCGACTGTGATTCTTTGATTTATTGCTCAGTTATCTTGACTCTAATTAGCCATTCCTGGCAACTTATCCCTTCACCTATATGTAATATTTGAGGAAATCTGCTTCAATGTATCTAAGAAGTGTGCATCTACACAAGCGAAGTCTCTAATTTCTTGCTTATTCCCAGAGTTGAACTTTGGAGGTCTTGGAGGTGCCATTGGACTCAAACTCAGTTCTTACATCTGTTTGTTAACTCTTGTATTTGTTTGCTTATTTATTACTATTCACAGGTCTTACCAACTATTTTAATTGAATCTCCGCTATAATCATCCAATTACTTATGCATCCTTACTCTAACAAGCCCTTCCTTGCAACTAGGAAAGGAAAGATCCCCTGTGCAAGCACCAGTCATTTCCAACTCTGGGGTGACGTTGCTTTCACAACATTTTCTCGGCAGACTTTTTATGGGGTGGTTTGCCATTGCCTTCCCCCAGTCATCTACGCTTTCTCCCCAGCAAGCTGGGTACTCATTTTACTGACCTTGGAAGGATGGAAGGCTGAGTCAACCTCGAGCCGGCTACCTGAAACCCAGCTACCGCCGGGAGTCAAACTCAGGTTGTGAGCAGAGCTTAGGACTGCAGTACTGCAGCTTTTACACTCTGCGCCATGGAGCTCTCTTCTTGCAACTAACCCCCCCCCCCCCATATATGTAATAGTTGCGGACATCTTGTTTCACTGTATTTGAAGTAGTGTGCATGCACACAAAAGCTTAAACCTTAAATAAAACTTTGTTGGCCTTAAAAGTGCCGCTGGATTCAAAATTTGTTCTGCTACTTTAGACCAACATGGCTACCCCCACCTGAATCTATGCTACAGTGTAGATAGATCCCAGTAGGCAGCCGTGTTGGTCTGAAGCAATAGAACAAAGCAGTAGACAAGTGCACCTTTAAGACCAACTAAGTTTTATTCAGAATGTAAGCTTTTGTATGCTCTTAAGCAGACTTCGTCAGACAAAATGGGAATGGCAAGCAGCATTTCTTAATATAAGTGGGCAATGTTGGTATGTAGAATCATTGGAATGTTTTTAGCAGATTAAAAGAATCGCAAATAGGGATCTGTGTTTGTTAGTGTTAGAACAAAGCAGGGCTGAAACAACACTGGAGGGTGATAAAAAGCAGACTGCTGTTGTAGGTGTGAAGTGCCATAAATCTAGGTAACATTCTGGCTTTGTTAATTTAAGTAGAGGGCATGGTTTCTCAAGAGGTTATAACATCCATTAAAGTTTGCCATTAGAAAAAAGGAAGACATTAAAATACAGTGGAGGATGGGTTAGTATATGCAATAAGACAAACAGCCAATATCCCCCATTTGAGTATGTCAGTACAAAAAAACAAAAACAAAAAGCCCAAATATTCTGATACACTGTTCTAAAAGAGAAATAAGATAATTTAGCCATTAGAAAAACTGAGTGCGTTAAAGTACAGTGGAAGTTGAGTTAGTATATGTAATGAGACTAACAGCCCACATCCCTCATTTGAGCATGTCAACACACAAAAAAATTATTCTGATACACTGTTCTAAAAGAGAAATACATTGGAACATCGTGGATGCACAGCTATACTCAGTTTAGCATATGTAATTCAATGAGCATTCAATGGGTGACCTCAAAGTAGCTGTTTTACTGCAAAGAAACTTCAAAAACAGAATGGAGAGAGAAATTGCTGAATTACAAATTATCATGAAACTTGGAACAAACATCTCCCCAGGACTGTACAGGGATATTGGTTTTTTTATCTCATTACATATGCTAAACCAACTTTCACTGAGTATAGCTGTGCATCCACGGTGTTTCATCTTGTTTCACTGTATTTGAAATTAGAAAACAGTTTTTAAGATGTGCAGAGGTAGCATAGGTGTAGCACTTGGCTTCTCCCTCTCTAGCGGTTGGTATATTTGCAGTTTTGTGTGTAGAAAATTATGGCATTTAGATGTTCCATGGATATACCAAATACTACAGTTTTATAGACCAGTTATAAATGTTGTACTTAATGTTGTAACAGTTATTGTACTTAATGTTATAACATTAATGTAAGTTTAGGTTTGATGGGAAAATAAGTATATTGCATTTTTTTACCTACCTGCTACCTCCCCCCCCCCATTTAGAAAATCTAGTTTTAGATTATGTGCACAGAATTTACTGGAAGTAATCTTGGATAACTCTAAATGCTTGACATTAACGCTGTGTAGTTTCACCCCCACAACAAAAGGCCTTTGATTGGACCTAGGAATATAACTGAATCTGCTTGGTTGCACTGTGATGTTATTGCAATTGAACAAAATGGTGTTCTTTTCAGGGAGGAGAAAAAGGCTAGAAAACTCAGTCATAAAGCTGCTTGATTCTTTACACTGATCTCAAATATTCAGGAGATAATAAAACCACAACACCAGTCTGCTCATTGAACTTTTTACTGCTAGTTCCACCTTTTCCTGCCAATACCATTAATATTTATTAAGTAAAAAGTGTGTATCAAACAGGAACTCCCTGAGAACCTAAATGTTTGCTCAAGAAATTAAGGGTCGAAACCTTCTAGTTGTAGCTAGCCTGCACAACAATTAGTGGCGGCAAGCTTCCTCCTAGCAACTGTTGCTATGTAGAACAAACTTTCGCTGCTTGTAGAATGAAGGGCAGTGGCCTAGAGAAAGCCTAGCTAGCTGAGCAAACATCATTGAGTGAGTCAGGGTAGCTCTTTGACGGCACAGGACAGCCCTGTTCTCGAGGAGCAGAAAAACTGGGGAGGGGATATAGAAAACACCTTAAACGTCAGCTGCTTAAGGAATCTTTTAGAGAATTAGCCTATCTTTCAATATAGTATTTGAATTAATTACTGGTGATTTGAACCTGAGTCTTTCAGATCATAGTTGGAAACTCTGACCGCTCTGCCATGCTGGCACCCACAGTCGCCATGAGTGGAGAGAATGCTCTGTCTCTTCATCTTCACTACAAATGCTTATGTGCTCCCACTGGCATGTACCAGTCTTGAGCTGCCAATATTTGTCTTTTACAGATTGCAGCTGTGGCTTGAAGTAAATCTCAGACCCAGCAAATAAACAGAAGAATAGTTCTTTGTGAGTGGTCTTTGTGTGTGTGTGAAGTGCCATCTAGTCTGTTCCGACTTATGGCGACCATACAAATTAAATGTCCTTTGAAACATCCTATTGCTAACAGCCATTCTCAGGTCTTGCAAACTGAGGGTCGTGGCTTCTTTTATTGAGTCCATCCATCTCATGTTGGGTCTTCATTTCTTCCTGCTGCCTTCAGCTTTTCCTAGCATTGTTGCCTTTTCCAGAGATTGTTGTCTTCTCGTATGTGACCAAAGTATGATAACCTCAGTTGAGTCATTTTAGCTTCTAGGGAGATCTCAGGCTTGATATGGTCCAGAACACGCTTCTTTATCTTTTTGGTAGTATCTGTAAAACTCTCTTCCAACACCGCATTTCAAATCTGCTTTCTTCCTGTCAGCTGTCTTAATTGTCCAACTTTCACACCCATACGTAGTAATGGGCATTGCTATGGCATGAATTAACTCAATCTTGGTTGTCAGTGACACATCCTTACACTTAAGGATCTTTTCTGGCTCCTTCATGTGTGCCCTCCCCCAGTCTCAGTCTCCTTCTGACTTCTTGTGTCTCCCTGTTGATTTATGATGGAGCCAAAGAATAGAAAATCTTGAATGGTTTCAGTTTCTTCACTGTCCTTAAAGTTGTGTAATTCCCCAGTAGTCATTACTTTTGTCTTCTTAATGCTCAGATGTAACCCTGTTTTCTGCTTTTTATCAAGAGCTGTTTTAAGTCTTCACTGTTTTCTGCCAATAATGTGGTAACATCTGCGCATCTCAAATTGTTAATGTTATTCCACCAATTTTCATGCCAACTTCATCTGAATTTGATCCAGCTTTCCTTATATGTTCTACCAACACACTGAAGAGATGTGGATACAATGTGCAGATAGCACATTGTGGATTGATGTACTGATTTTAATGTTTTTAATGTTTTAATGATGTAAACTGTTATTGTATTTAAAATTAGAATTTTATTGTTAGAACCCTTTGTGCTGTGAGCCGCCCTGAGCCCGCTTCGGTGGGGTAGGGCGGGATATAAATCAAAGCAAATAAATAAATAAAATAAATCCTTGTGTGACACCTTTGACAATTGGAAACTGTTCTGTTTCTCTACATTCTGCCCTAGCAGCAGCCACCTGTCCAGAGCAGGGATTTAGCCGTAAAATTCTCATTGATGGGGCATTGGGAAATCTGGGGGTGGGGGGGTGGGGCCCTGCTGCAGCTCCTGTATGAGGAACAACACCCCTGTGAGCCTGCTGTGA
Source organism: Heteronotia binoei (assembly GCF_032191835.1). Lineage (NCBI taxonomy): Eukaryota > Metazoa > Chordata > Lepidosauria > Squamata > Gekkonidae > Heteronotia > Heteronotia binoei. The sequence continues at coordinate 14,469,229 of NC_083236.1, read as the reverse complement.
GGAACATACACATGTACACACGGCTAGTGAGACAAGCCCCAGAAGCCCCATTGCTCCTGGCCGTCTTAGAGCAGGAAGTTGTTCGTTCCCTCATCTTCTCCTATTTATTTATTTAGCTGATTTCTGTTCCACCCTATCCTGCGAATGGTCTCAGGATGGAGTACAACATATCCCCCTTTCCTTCATTTCCCGGCCATTAGCCTCGGAGCCACTGGGTGCCTCCACCGGGCTCTCAGCTGTCTAGCCAGGAGACATTTAGTGGGCTGGGTTCACAGCAGCGAAGTGCTTCCACTGTCCCGGCAGCTGCCACAGCAATGGCACCGCCACCTGCCAACAGCAGTCTCGGTTCAGCCTCCTTGCCCGGAATATCCCACGGCATCTGCAGCCACAGCAGCATCAGTGACCAGAGGCCCCACCATTCCCATTGACATGCCAGCCAGAGGGAGGAAAGCTGGATGGCCGTGGCGTTGCCGCCCTGCTTAAAACTGAGCCAGGCAAGGAGCGAAGCCTGGGGGACATGGCACTTAAAAGCCCAGCCAGGGATGCGGTACTGACTCTTTGCCACCCCACCAGCTGAGCTAGCCGAGGAGTGAGCACGCTGCCTGCCTGCCTCCTTGTCTTCCTGACAGAGCAAGAGTGTGGGCTGGGCTGCTTGTGCTGCTGCAGTAGCAGCAGGAGGAGTCAAGTGTCCAGAGCCAGCCTGGCCACTTGATTTTAAAGTTTGCACCCCCCCCCCCCAAAAAAAAACCCCCATACATTTTCAGAAAAGAAGAGTTGTGGGGTGTGGAGGGAGAGTCGAGGACGTAGCCACAGTATGCCCCACCATGGCTACGGCCCTGGTCCAGAGTATAGATTGGACATCAGAACAATCCAATTCTGTGGCACACCCTTTTCCTTTAAAGCCAACCATAGCTTTTCATGATCTGCACAGTCCAAAGCTTTGCTGTAGTTTATGAAACACAAACTGATTTGAATGAATAAGTTTAATACGGTCAGAGACCAATCAATTAAATACAGACAACTTAATAAAGTACAATGAGATAAAACTGTAATCAGAATAAAACATACACAGTATGAAATATGATTCCCCCCCCCCCCCAAAGCACTAGTTAAATTCCATAGCCGAAGCATTCAATTGGCTATTTCCCTTAGGAATTGCTTCCGGAGACTTATAGCTCGCGAGGCAAATTTTGCCACACATAAAGTGGTTCTTTTGTTCCTATCAGCCAATAATTTATCTATCTGAAATCTAATGTTTCTTCCAGGGGCACTGGAACAGATCGGGAGTATATAATCGGCCCTAATACGCTGATATAATTTACATTGAAATAATACATGTTCCCTATCTTCCGGTTTCTTGTCCCCACAAATACACAATCTCTCCTCGTATGGTTGTCCTGTATATCTGCCTTCAATAATAGCTGACGGTAACATATCAAATCTAAGAAGAGTAAATGCTCTTCTGTACTCTACTTTGTCAAGATTTTGCAAGTATGGCATCATAAACAACATAAATGTGCAATATGATCTCTAGTGCCCCTTGCTTCTCTGAATTTAGCTTGAACATCTGGCATTTCTTGTTCCATATATGGTAGCAGTCTTTGTTATTATTTATTTTATTTTATTTTATTACATTTGTATCCCGTCCTCCCCTGACGGGCTCAGGGCGGCTAACAGTTTAATAAGATTTTGAGCATCAATAAAATTTTGAGCATCACTCTACTTCTCCATAATTTAGTATAATAGTATTACATTTAGCTTCTCAAATCTAAGGAGTTTTCCTTCCACCCCTGGAAAAGTAAACTGGCTCACTCGGATGAGGACCAGGTTACTCTGAGCATAGTGAGAGCTGAGCAGCAGCTCTAGTTCTCAAAGAGGCTGATGGTCAGGTCATCTAAGACAGGATCTGCTAGTCCCCAACAGTTCAATGATCAATGACAGTCCATTGCAAGAGTAGCTGTTTATTGATACCTGACGGGTCAGAGCAAGATGGTCCTTGTGAAAACTGGCAGGCAAATGCCCTCTACTTATAGTTCAGGACTAAACCGTTACACATTCAAATCATAAGGCACGAAGCGAGCAGTCCCTCCCCCAGTAGTTCTTTCCCAGACCCCTTGCAGGTGCGAACATAATCAGACAGAGACTACCTTGGCCATCCCCGAGACTAGGCAGAAAGAATTCTTCACTTCATTACACAGAGATAGGAGTGGCGCAAAGCAGAGATGGTGAAAAGTGAAAGTACTCCCAGACTAATGGCAAGAGTCTCTCTTGACATTTAATGGTATAGGCCAGGGTAATCTTTGGGAGATTTAAATAGAGCAAAATTTTAGATTTTCTGAAGCCTGTCTCATTTCTGCTGAGGTCTTTAGAAATGGCTTGGAAAGGTGTAAAAAGGGGTCCAACATGGACTAAAAACGTGTGCTTGAAATTATTTACGTCACAAATTGCATGAATATAGTTCCTAGCCATGATTAAGTTGGTTGCTGATAATTTTATTTAACTGTAGCTACATTTAGATAATTTTATTTAACTGTAGCTACATTTGTACTCTTCTCTTCTGTATCAGGCATTTAGTGAACTTCAGGCAAAAGTCATTGATACCCAGCAAAAAGTGAAGCTTGCGGATATACAAATAGATCAGCTGAACAGGACGAAAAAGCACGCACATCTTACAGACACAGAGATTATGACCTTGGTTGATGAGACACGAATGTATGAAGGTGTAGGAAGAATGTAAGTAAACCTTTCTGTTTATGAGCTTTTTGCAAAATTGAATGTAAATAATATTGCCATAAAATCTGAAGTCCTGCGTGCTGTGTCTCAGTGTTACCCATTTAGAGTGACTGGGCAGCTAGTAACTGGCTCAGTTTAGATGTCCTGTGAAGCCATGGTTTAATTAATACAATTGTGGTTGGTGAAATTTTGTCCACTGTGTATGACTATTTAGGGTACATCAGATCAGTTCAGATTAGAGATGGGCATGATGGAATGTGAAAATGGTGGTTTGTTTCATTTTGTGGTTCATTGCGTTGCTTGAATCGGTGGTTCATTTTGTTTTGTGTTTTTTCAGTTTCCTAACAATTTGTGGTTCCTTGGTTAGTTCAGTGCAGGGAGGCATAGAAGAGCCCCTGAGTGGGCTAGAAATGCCAGACATGTGGCGAACTCTTCAGTGGACTCTCCTTTATGTGCTTTCCAAGTTCGGTGCAAATTGGATTTCGGGGGGCTGACCTACAGCCCCCCAAAGCAGATGCTCCCCTAGAAGCTGGGGAAAGAAAAGGAAGCCGCCCTGCAGCTTCCAGTCAGTTTCACCTCAGGAAGCTTGGAAACTGACTAGACACTGCAGCTCCACTGTCCCAGTCCTTCTCTTCTGTTCAGTTTCCAGTGAAACTGACTAGGCCGCAGGGGGCTGGGGATAGCAGCTGCCATGTCTAGTCAATTTCACTGGAAACTGACTAGAAGTGCAAGGGGGGTGGGGAGAGCAGAGCTGCTGCTTCTGGTCAGTTTCACTGGAAATTGACCTGAAGTGCACATGCCAGTGCCAGGCTGTCTGAAAAAAACCAAACCAAACACGAACCAAACAACACACAAAGAAAAAGGCCGTGTATTCGGGTGTTTGTTTGGGTGTGGTGGGATCAGATGGACCAGTTTGGAATGAACCATGATTCAGCCATTTTTTAGCATGAATCATGATTTGTGGTTCAGTTCATGACCATCCCTAGTTCATATGTCCCATGAAATTAAATTAAAACAACTGTGATTGGTGCAGTCCCCTTTGCTATGTATGACTAGTTAGGCTATATCAAATCAGAGTATGAAACCATGGTTTGACATTGGTTGTATGTGCTAAATATTCTGGCTTGTTCCCTGGTGCCATCTTTGCTGCAATGCAGGCCAGTCAACAAAACCATCATTAGTCAAGGCAAAGCATGATTTGAATGCTTGTCAGTGAGACTGATCTGGGTTTCACAAATGAACTGTAGTTAAAGTAAACCATGGTTTTGTGTAAGCCACGATTTACACAACAGCGTAACAGTTTAGGGTTCTTCTGTGTGTGCGTGTGTATTCCACCTCTCCAAGTCAGGTTGAAGCAGTTTCCAGTATAGTTTAAAAATATATCAAAACACAACCATATACACACAAACATATACAAAACGTCTGCACAACACTGTTGCTTTCATTTTCTAACCAAAAGCCCTTTACAAGCTTTCCTAAATGGAAGAAGAAAGGAGAATGTGAGACTTCCCCTGGAAGACTGTTCCAGAGAGCAGCAGGAGCTTTCACAGTAATAGAATGTGTACTGTTCTTTTATAATTTGATCCTGGTCACAGTAGATGATTTTCAGGTTTTCTGTTAAGATGGTTCTGCTAATGCTGGTAAGTGTTTTGGTGCATCCCAAGAGTCACAAGGCTCTAGATCACCAACTGCTAGAGCTGCTTGTGCAGCAGTCCAGCAATGGCTTGTGCAGCAGAGGGGGCAGCGTGGCTGGCCCCAGCGACTGAGCAACACATGACACGTCTCCCTGTGCCGCAACTGGAACTCTAGCACCAGGTCATGTGATCTGTATTCCTGACAGAGCGTAGATCAACTCCCTAGATAACCAAACAGTTCAGACCAGGAAGTTTTCATTTCAGTTTTGACCTCTGGGAAGACCAAAATTGCCCTGAGCTTTACACCAGATGGATTATAAGTATTTCCTAAACTCTGACGAGTTCTATTAATGATCTGCGTGCTCAGATGGTGTAAAGGGAAACATCCTCAGCTATTCAGACAGGGAATTATGCATTTTAAACTTTCATCATAGTTCTGAAAGTAATATGTTGATGTCAGTTCACAAATAGTTTAAGCAGCAAAACTAGACTTTGGGGCGTGTGTGTGTGAGAGAGTGAAGGAGGGAGAGTGTATCAGGCTACGTCATGAGCCTTTCAAAAGTATATGAACTAACGGAATTAAAATGTACTGGCAAGATGCCAGGAGTCTAACTGTCTTCTGAGCAACAGATACCGGTTGCTTACAGTATGCAGCGGCTCATGATCCCCTACTGCGTGTTGCTGGCTTTCCTTGTATGAAGCCTAAAATAGCTATGGAGGGAGAATAGCATGAGCCCTGTCAAGCTTCCTTGGACTGAGAAGTTATGCATGGCCTGAAAATTCTCTATGTTGCACGTATTACGAATAATTATTTTGCTTAGATATTGCATTAATGGTTACATAGGTGTGCTGCTGTAAAACAGACTCGGTTTGGGAAGAAGAACACTTATGCTGAATCAGAGGGCCCCTGAAAAGGCAAAAGCGGCAGAGAGCCGCTAAGAGCTCAGTGCACAAGAAGCTGTTTAGGAAGATTGATTTCAAGAGCATTTGTTTTTGCTTAATTAAAATATCTTATTCCGTCTTTCTCCTAAGTGTCTCTAAGGCAGTTTGTAAAAATGAATACAGACCCAGAATGCCAATTTACCAAATTTAAAATCAGCCCAGAAGTATCGAATGATCAATCCAGTAGCATCAAATTATATTAAAGGACCAAGCCTCCATTGGTTTGCCCTTCCTTGTCTGGTTTGCCCTTCTCTGCCTGTCAGTGCATTAATTTGAGTGATGGCAGTGCAAGGATTTCCTGGGGTGGACAGACAAGGGCTGCTCCAAATGCAGTCATGCTAGCAGGGGATGCTCTCGCTTGGAAGCGAAAAGCAGCAGTGCTTAATTCACAAAAGTACTCTGCAAAAACTGCAGTGGAGTCGGTGCTTAAGGCATACCGTTTTTGAGCTGCCTTCAGTCTGGAGTTCAGGTCAGAGCTTAGCAGCTACCAACTCAGGAACTCTATCGAAGGAAATGCCTGTCCACCTGGAAGCCCCACTGGTGGGTTGGTGAAGTAATTTTTCTTTGCTATCATCATTACCACAGCATAGGCATTCATAGGAGGAGAACACTGACAAACTGGTAGATGTGTCAGCTGGAAGTTTCCCCAAGCCATCAGAAAACTATTTGAATCCCTTACCCTCCTGGGTAGTCAATGTGGTCCCTAGCCCTGATGATGCTAGAAGCTACAAATGGACTAAAAGACACTCGGTGAGCAGATCCTGTAACAATCCCTTGTTCCCTTGTCCCCATTCTACCCTTTTGGCTGTGGATTCCTAGGTTACAGTGCTCACTAGGCACCAGTTCTTAGGTCCATTCAGCAGAGACAAGCTGGCTCAAAGCATCAACCCTTTATTTGGAAGGAGCTTCAACTGGCCATTATGCTGAAAAAAGTAAAACTGCCTTAGCTGCACTCAATTGAAATACACTGCAGCACAAAATTGCAAGGAAAACATGGAATGGATTTTCCACTAAGGTCTCTGGGTGCAGAGAACTTAATGGAAAATCCATTCCATGTTTTCCTTGTAGCTTTGGAAACCCAGAAGCCAGCAAAGACAGGGCAGAAGGAGCTGGGAATATCAGGGTGAGGACAGGAGAGGAAGTGAGTGGGGGTGGGGGGAGGGAGGGAATTGCCTCAGGCCTGATTAAAGGGTGTGGCCTGTGGGCCAGAATTTTGACAGCGCTGTTCCATAGAGTTTAACTTTGGTTGAAAGAAACTTCAGTTTCACTATGAGTGGCTGCAGAAGGGCTTGTGAAACCAGTTAGATTCAGAACCTATTGACTCATGTTGCGTTTCACTAAAGGATGAGTCTCCCTGCAATGTGTTTGTGAGCAACTTATTACAATTCATTTATCAGCTTTACTAATCTTCAGTGTGGTCACCTGGTAAAGATTAATTACAAGTTTAAAACTATCCAGTTTGGCTGGCCCTGACTAGAATTTTGCTGCTAATTTCATCAAACCATGCATTTTTAGAAATGGAAACTGTTCTGTCGCAAAATGGACTAGCCCGCAATACTGTAATTCTCACAGTCACTTTTTGTAATAGGACTTCCAGTTTTTGATATGATTATGTAGAGATCACTTGGCCTTTGGGGAGTCTGCTTTATGAAATTGCAGCATCACAATCTCACTAGATGAGAAATCATGGTCCATTCAAACTATTTTGTTCACACCATCACATTAACAAATAAAACAAATTCGCCTTTGAATTGTAAGGCTTTTAAAGATTGTCAAGCATCGTTTGGGATGCTGTGTACAGTTCTGGTCACTTTACCTCAAAAAGGGTGTTGCAGAGCTGGAAAAAAGTACAGAGGAGGGCAACCAAGATATAAGGGATTGGTGCTTTGAGGAAAGTCTGAGGATCGTGGAAATTTTCAGTTTAGAAAAGAAGTGATTAAGGGGGTATGTAATAATGGTTTATAAAATTACGTGTGTTATGGAGAAGAGTAGACAGAGAACTTTTTGTCTCTCTCTCAAAATACTAGACTTGGGGACATCCATTGAAGTTGATAGGTGGTAGATTCAGGACAGAAGGAAATGTGTCTTTACTAAAGAAAGGAAAGGTCCCCTGTGCAAGCACCAGTTGTTTCCGACTCTGGGGTGACGCTGCTTTCACAACATTTTCACGGCAGACCTTTTTATGGAGTGGTTTGCCATTGCCATTGTCATTACACTTTCCCCACAGCAAGCTGGGTACTCATTTTCTCAACCTCGGAAGGATGGAAGTCTGAGTCAACCTCGAGCCGGCTACCTGAACCAGCTTCTGCTGGAATCGAACTCAGGTCGTGAGCAGAGGGCTCCGACTGCAGTACTGCAGCTTTACCACTCTGCGCCACGGGGTCTTGGCTTTACTCAACAACTACTTAAATTGTAAAATTCATTGCTGGTGGATACAGTGATAGCACAGATGACTTTAAAAGAAGATTAGACAGATTCAAGGAGGACAGGACCATCAATGGCTGCTAGCCATGATGATTAAAAGGGACCCCTCTGAATACCAGTGCTAGGAGAAAACATTAGGAGAAAGTTTTGGCCTCTGTGCCCTGTTTGTTGACCCTCCAATGCAACAGGTTGGCTATTGTGTGAGGCAAGATGCTGGACTAGAAGGACCAATGGTCTGATTCAGCAGGGCTTTTCTTATGTCCTTATATAGACTTTTCCAGTTACCTACAGAAATGCAGCAGATACTGTATTTAGCCTTGTATGTACTCATAGTTTCTACAGGCTTGCTTTCTTAACTGTCTTTTCCTTGACGTAATTGTATAGAATTGGTCCCAGATTGGCCATGTATGGGGAATCCTGTTGTTGATTTCATAGTATGTAAAAGCCGTAAATGATGCAAGATAGTGTCGTTGAGTAACTAGGCAAGTGTCCTAATTTTTAGATGAGTAAAACTACATGCTTTGCAGACATCATAGATCAAGAACCAGATGGTGTTTGCTACCCAGATATTTGGCCTGACAACTACATTGTTGTTGAAAATTGCTCAATTTCAGATTAGATTCTTCTTTCTAAGGAGAAGGAGTATAACTTGAATCTCTTTTCTTGCTCCAAGCTGCATCAGGCCATTGTCCATCAAGGTCAATATTGTCTACTCAGACCTAAAGCCAGAGCCTCAAATAGAGATCTCTCACATCACCTACTACCTGATCCTTTAACTGGAGATGTTGGGGATTGAACCTGGGATCTTCTGCATGCTAGGCAGATGCTCTACCACTGAGCCACAGTTCCTGTTGTAGTATTTGATTCAAGTTTGTAATGTGTGAAAGCAACCTTAGCGCCTCCTTTTGTAATATAAGACTGACATTTTAAATACATTAAAGGTAAAGGTAGTCCCCTGTGCTGGGGAAGGCAATGGCAAACCACTCCATAAAAAGTCTGCCGTGAAAACGTTGTGATGCGACATCACCCCAGTGTCAGAAATGACTGGTGCTTGCACAGGGTGCTTGTCGCATCACAACGTTTTCACGGCAGACTTTTTACGGGGTGGTTTGCCATTGCCTTCCCCAGATCTACGCTTTCCCCCCAGCAAGCTGCGTACTCATTTTACCGACCTCAGAAGGATGGAAGGCTGAGTCAACCTGGAGCCGGCTACCTGAATCCAGCTTCCACTGGGATCGAACTCAGGTTGTGAGCAGAGAGTTCAGAATGCAGTACTGCAGCTTTACCACTCTGCGCCACGGGGCTCCTTTTTAAAAATACATTAAACCTCCATATTAACTTTCACTCCTGTATTTCTCACAGGCCATATATCACTGCAGTAGCACTGCTTGCTACTGGTCTGCCCTCCCATCCTTTACCTCAAAGGAAAGCTAACATGCCTTTCCTATACTCCTCTGTAGCGAACAAGAGAGTAAAAAAGAATGCCTGAACAATGAATAGCTGTCTTGGCTTGGAACAAATAGGTCTGTGCTAGCCGACTCTCTGAACTGGCTTTATGTTTTTGGAAGTCCTGGAGGCAGGACAGGGCGTTCTTGTGCCTAGCTGTCAGGCTTGGCCTTCCCTTGATGTGCAGAGGATTAGTCCTGGAGCATGTGAAGAGGCACTAATGAATGGTACATTTGAACAGATCCTCTTCCCCGTGCAACTGGCGCAGCTAACAGAAGTAGGATTTCTGCAAGTCGTTGACCCAAGGAAACTCTCGGCTATTCCTTATAAAAAGTTTCCATTGCTTTTGAAGCTTGTTGAATGTTAATCTTGTTGGGTATGTTTTAGGTCTTGGATTCTGCAAAAAGATGACATGTATATTGTACCAAATTTTGTGGCTTGTATAAATTATGTGAAGTAAGCAAATTTGCACGTATTTGTTTTCTTTGCTTTGTTCTGCCTGTGCTAATTTTATGGACACCCTTTCATCTCTTTTGAAGGGCAAGTCCACAAAAGATGTAAAACATATTTGGAAACCTTTTTATGACCGGCTTAATGTATTGGTGGATCCAAGTAGCCAGCCGTGTTGGTCTGAAGTGGTAGAACAAAATAGGAGTCAAGTTGCACCTTTAAGACCAACTTAGTTTTATTCAGAACATAAGCTTTCGTGTGCGCTCTAAGCACATTTCATCAGATGAAGAATCCGGTACAGTGAGCAAAGCCACACGTCGCTGGTAGTCAGTGGCTCAGCATGCAAACTGGTACAAATTTAAGATCCAATGACAGTATAGTAAAATTATCTGGTAGGGAGTGGTTTAGAATGTAAAATGGTAAAATGACACAATAGTAAAATTAACAAATTGAGCAAACCTTTGATCTGAGTAGCATGAGCATGCAAAAGCAATAAAACAGTAATATGACAAAATGTGAGAATGTCTGCTGATGACTATATTGTGTTAAGCCTGGGTCAAAAGGAAGGTATTTATATTGTATTGTATTTATAATGTATTGGTGTATTTCTTGTACTTAAAACATTACATATTATATTCTGTCCCTTTATCCCTGAAAGTATAAGTGTAAATAGTAGATTATTAACAATCAAATTTACTGTTTCTAATGTAAATAGTGGAAAAACATTTTGTAGCTTTATGATGCAGAAAACAAGATGGTTAATTTTATCCTTTTTTCCTGATTCGCTTCTTTTTTCTGTATCCCCCCCACTCCTGACCTCTTTCTTTACAAACTGAACAAAATATATTGAAACGAAAGGCAAAGGAATTACATGGCCTTTCTTTTGGCTGCAGAAAATCCCCACTCAAGTCTTCTTACTGGCTCCTGAGATACCATCATGCATTGCCACACTATTTCAACTGTAGTTCTACATCCTGAAGACCCCCGAAGCATTTCCCCCCTCAAGTGAAGTCTCAGATTGGTAGGATGTTGAATGGGTGTGTCCATAGAAGTCCATGCAGGCAGTCTGTTTTCCTGGAATACAGAGGGCTTCAGTGACATAGCTTGTTCCTAGGGTTCACAGCCTCCCACATGGGGGGCGGGGATTCCCTGGGTTTTGGAACCTCCAACCCGCCAATATAGAGCTGGCCAGTGGGGGGGATCTCACCCCCAAAGAGCTTTGTTGGTGCCCAGTGTGCTGACATCACCTGGAAGTGACATCATTGCGCTGAGCACATCACACGGGGGACGCTCTAGCATTCAGGTAAAAATTCTATGGCACCATGGAGTTTTTTACCCAAATACTGGATCATCCCCCGACTGGAGCCAGGTAAGATCTGGGAACCCTACTTATTCCTTATTCTTTTTCAGCATACTTCTTACATTCTGTTGTGGCCTTCATAGGCTGAGTGAAGAAATGCAGTTTTTTCTTTGGAGGTATGAAATGAGCAAAGCCTTCACTCTGAGTTTTAAACATTTTCCCTCCCACCAGGCAGTGAGCATTCAGGAAGAGGGGAGGTCATTTCAATCACTTTCCAGATGTATGCCAGCCCACTTCATACAACTGCTAATAGAGCTTGTCAGAAAGATAGTGGGTGGGCTGAGGTCTCCCCCCTTTCAAGCAGGGAACAGAGATCTGGAGGCATTAAATACTAGAGAGACTTTAGGAAGGAAATTTCTGGAAACTTCAGGATAAGCCTCTCTGAGCTGGCCTGTCTGGGTCAGTGGGAGGGGAAAGGGAGAAGATGAAACTTCTGAGAGAAAGGAGGAGGCTATGAATGAATGACCTCCAAAATGTCTTATTGTTAACAGCCTTGCTTGGGTCTTGCAAACTGAAGGCTGTGGCTTCCTTGATTGAGTCAATCCATCTCAGGTTAGGCCGTCTTCTTTTCCTACTGCCTTCAGCTTTTCCTAGCATGATTGTCTTTTGCAGTGAGTAATCTCTCATGATGTGATCAAAGTACTTCTTAAGTTTCACATATTGGACAGAGACACTTTTGCTGTCCTAGGCATTTGGCAAAAATCAGTGTGTTTATGGTTAATTAATGTTTTTGGAGAACTTAAATAATTCATGTGTATGTCTACTCTTAGCACTTCTTGCATATAAGTTATTTGTAATTATTGCCCCTGGTTTTCATTGGATTGCTGCTGAGTGGTTTTATATTTATTACTAATCTTGTGGTGAATTGTTGTAGAAATTTGGTGTAGAAATTGTTTAAGTAAGTGTTGATAGGTTTCTTTCACAGTACAATTCTAAGCAGAGGTATACCCTTCTAAACCTATTGACTTAAGTGTACTCTGAGCAGTGTAATGGTGTTTGGGATTGTACAGTTCATCGTTAATTCCCACAAAGGGGGAGAGTGCTGGGGCCCATTCCTGCCTGAGGCCCCCACATTTAAAAAAAATGAGCGGTTTTCTGCTGTAAGTAGTGCTGTATAGGATATTCTATGTTTGGGGAGGCGTGACATGATCGTTTGAGGGCCCTTGTTGTGGAAGGAGCAGTATGGCTAAAGGGGAAGGTCTCCTTTGTTAGTATTTAAGCACATGCTGGCCTTTCTGCCTCTTCTTCCTGGATGCCTCAACATTCCACCAGGCTCATTATCATCTCCCGTCTTCTCTCATTTTCATGCTGTTGCTTTTTATTTATTTATAAAACTTCTCGGCACTGTACAAAAGTTAAAAATAACACAGGCCCTGCTTTACAGGCTTACAATTTAGTTTAGCATTTATGAATGCAAAATATTTTTATCCCTCTTTTTGGTCTCTCGAGATCCACAGCGAAACATCAAAGCATTAGTAAATCCATACAGTAAAACCCAATTGATACCGCAAAGCACCAGGTGATTAAAATGGATCAGTGGGACTGGGGAACCCAAATGAGAAGAAAGCAGGGTTTTGTTTGGGAGTTCGGATTAACTGGCCAGGAGTGACCAACCCAGTTAATCTGAACTCCAGTTAGTTTCCCCCAAACGCCTCCTGAGATAGAGCAAGGACCCAGAAAGCAACTGAAACCAATGCAGTTCTTTCAAAACTGGGCTTGTGTGGTGTGAAAAACTGTAAAAAAAAAATGGCAGACTCTTTTTGAATCAGCACTGTTTTGGGACACTTTCCCACGGAGCCAGAAAACACAAGGAATCTCTCCTTTTCCAGAGCATCCCAGCTCTTGAGCATGCTCACTGGAACATCCATTGATACTGGGATGCCTGTATAAGAGAGCTCCCAGTGCTTCCTGAGTCATTAGATGTGTTGGAAAGCATTTGAAACTCTGCTTAATGGCTGTGGAGACGCATCCAGGCTCGGTCTGCTGAGCATGGATGCACAGAAGTTCGATTGTACCTTAGAACCTTATGAATTTGAACATATGGCATATAGACAATTGCTCATGGACGTGTTTTTTATATTTGGAAACCTTTTATAGATGCTTACCTGTACGCTTGCCACCATTGTTGTTGTATTGTTTCTACATTTTTAAATGATGAAATAAAAAATGCGCAGAAGTGTTATTCCACGCCCTGGAAGGGTTTGGAGGGCTGTGCGCAAGCGTGGTCGCTTCCTGTAATGTGTGAGTCAGCAAAACTTGTTTGTGAGCTGGGTAATTTTGTATTTAAGCTATACCAATGTCAATAATAACCTCACATAACCATTCCTAGACTTTTTGGTCAGAGCTCCAGCTATTTAAACCGTTTTTATTTGTGGAGTTAAGAAAATTGCAAGTGACACCCCCCTCCCCCCTGCACACCCTTTCCATGAATCTTTCCCCTTCCCCTTGTTGACCTCAACTATGATTACGTTGGCAAAAACAGTGTTTCGTGCTAAGCCAGCTCCCTCTTACCAGCTTCAAATACTGGTTTAGATGGGCTGCATTTTACCATTAGTCATGGTTCATGTCAGAATTAATAAATGCTTAGATGTGGTTAAAATTAGCATGAGAAAGTGTATGGGATTAATGCATGAGAGGACAGGAAGGAACTGGGCTAAGGGACCGCAGGATCTGACAACTCATGCTTATTTCAGCAATGGTTCGGAGACATGCCTCCACCTTTGCTGACACAAAAACTGAAGGTGTGATTCTAGGTAGTTTTGTTTCCTTAAGTGCTTGTTGTAGAATAGAACACTAAAAAGAAACGTTGCCAAAAACTGACATTTTTAGAAGGAAAAGGGAAAAAGGAAAGTTCCTCTGTGCAAGCACCAGTCATTTCCGACTCTGGGGTGACATTGCTTTCACGTTTTCACAGCAGACTTTTTATGGGGTGGTTTGCCATTGCCTTCCCCAGTCATCTACACTTTCCCCCCAGCAAGCTGGGTACTCATTTTGCCGACCTCGGAAGAATGGAAGGCTGAGTCAACCTCGATCTGGCTACCTGAAAACCCAGCTTCCACCGGGGATCGAACTCAGGTTGTAAGTAGAGCTTAGGACTTCAGTACTGCAGCTTTAACACTCTGCGCCACAGGACTCTTTTTTTTAGAAGGACAGGGTGGTAAATATTAATTGAATTAAATTTATTTAGATGCTGGACTCCAAGGCTACATAAAAGGTAAAGGTAGTTCCCTGTGCAAGCACCAGTCGTTTCCGACTCTGGGGCGACATTGCATCACAACATTTTCACAGCAGACTTTTTATGGAGCGGTTTGCCATTGCCTTCTCCAGTCATCTACACTTCCCCTCCCAGCAAGCTAGGTACTCATTTTACCAAGTTCAGAAGGATGGAAGGTTGAGTGAACCTGGAGCCAGCTACCTGAACCCGGCTTCCACCAGGATCGAACTCAGGTCGTGAGCAGAAAGCTTGGACTGCAGTACTGTAGCTTTACCACTCTGCGCCACGGGGCTCCTCCAAGGCCGCATAAGAACTTTTAATTATTAAAGTTTATTCTTGAATTGTTCAGTTTATTTTCCATTGCATGTAAAATCCAAATTAGAATTTTTGTAACTGGCTATTCATAGATCTTTTAAAACTTTGCCTAGCAAATATTATGATGTCCTAATATCATTTAAAAGCAAGAGGTCCCGTTTGTTTACCAATGCTATACTACCTCAAAAGGTTATTTTAGCACAGTTCTGCCTTATTTTTTTTTACGGGCTTGAGGTATGAACAATGGTATAAATCTACCATCTAGTTAAGTGTCTAGCAATGCAAAAAGCCCCATTTGGAAGCTGCGTGGCTATTTCTGTTTGCTTAAGTAATGTAATATGTTAGAACTGTAGACCAGCCCCACCCCCACCCCCCCCTCCCGGTGTAACTAAAGTTCCTATAATTCCAGGTATAATACCAACGTTGTGTTCTATCCAAGGAGCCAGTAAGGTGTTGGTCTTTTTACTGCCACTTCTCTGTGCCTTTGACCACTGCTTACCTCTATACTATAAACATACTTGCCTGTTAAGGCACAGGGGAAGAGAAAAGGTGGCAATCCTAAGAGCAGGTGTGCCACAGTGAAGAACACCCATTTTCTGGTCTTTGTCTCTGCTTTGTGGTAGTACCAGAAGTTGCTTTTGGTAGTCGCAATGGAAGTTTAGGACTCTTAAGTGGCATACAGAGCATCCTTAGCAGAGTTTCTAAGCCTGTTGAAGTCAGTAGTCTTAAAAGGATGGAACTCTGCTTCGGATGGCACTTTAAAATTGCATGATTGTTACACTTGTTGGGGTGGGGAGGCCCTTCTGTGGGTGTCCCTGATGTCAGCAGTAGTGGCATAGGTGAACACTGGGTAGAGGACTCTGTCTGTGGTGGCACCTTGGTTAGAGCACTTTTCTGATAACTTCACTTGAGACCACCTTTGTTGAACAGTTTAGACCAGGGGTGTCGAACTCATTTGTTATGAGGGCCAGATCTAACATAAATGAGACCTGGTTGGGCTGGACCATGTCGAGTTGGGCTGTTCCATGTTGGGCTGGGCCATGTGTGGACCTGTTTAAGATTAGGTAGCAGAGATATAAATTTTATAAAGAAGACAGACAAACACAAATATACACACGCACACTTAAAACATGCTTAAAATGTTAGCACTCATTGGTCTTAAGGATGCTTTCTTTGTATTTCTCCAATGGGATCTTTCCTTCCTTCCCCAGGGGGCTGGGGGGGGGGGGGAGGAGCCTCAGTCAACAGAGGAAGAGATGCTTGGCTCAGTAGTTCTGCTGTGCAGTTGAGAGAGTCTGGCAAAGCAAGCTATTCCTCCCCCCTTCCTCCCCAAGGGAGGAGCCTCAGCCAGTGGAGAAAATAGCGGTTTTGCTGTGTAGTTCCTGTGCAATTGAGCAAGCCTTGCAAAGCAAGCTGTTATGCAGAAGGAAGCAAGAGAGAGTAAGAAGAAAGCAGATGACAGCCAGTTGCTTGGGGGCCTGATTCAGCCCCCAAACTGCATGTTTGACATCCCTAGTTTAGACAAACAGATTTTAACTAACTTAGTATATTTATTGACCTGGCTTTTTAACAGTATCTGATTAACTGAATTACACTACTATTCTTTTACACTACACTGCTGAATTACACTACTATTGGTTCTTGTTCTGTTTTTAGGCTAAAGTGTGATTGTGTTGTGTACCGCTGTTTGTTTTAAGCACTATTTTCCTTGTTGCATTATAACTTTTAAAATTATTTGTAATTTGTGGGAGAGCTTTTCAGTCTGCCGGAATGCACTATGACTGACATGAAAGAATTCAGACTAAATTTTCCATCTGTGGAACAGAACTTTCCTGCTTCCTCCCACTGATCTCCATGAGATGCTGTTCCTGGGGTCCCCAAGGAACAACATTGTGTGTGTGTGTGTGTGTGTGCCCGTTCACCAGGGGTGGGGTCTGAAGAAGGAACTGGCAGAAAATTTAGTCTGGATACAACTCCTTTTTCCAACAAAAGAAGTTTAAAGGGAGACTCCATAAGAAATTCATTGATTAGAATGTGTCAATAGATTTCATAGGCTGGAACAAAACTGGAATAGTTTTTTTAGCCTCTGCAGGTGCTAAACTGCATAACAAACTGTCTGCCACCAAGTACAACTGCAGTTGTTTTTCATAGGAATGTCACGTTTAATGTTTGATTTTTCCATAGTTTTTTAATCCACATTGATTTCCCCCTTCTCTCTGTGTGTATATGTCTGCAGAGAGTCTGCTTCATGTGCTTGATGAAATGTGCTCTAGCCCTTGAATGCTTAGACTTCCAGATCTTCAACAAAAGAAGCTATCTTTGTAGGTTGCTAACCTGTCAACCCTGCCCTAACTGTGGCTAGCCCTTTGATTGATGCTGTAATGAGCTTCTGGGTTGTTTTGGATCAGGACCGCAATTCAGGAGGGAACTCCCAAGTGTGTGTTTAATATCCCTGTGGTCAGGGGTCCTCAAACTTTTTAAATAGGGGGCCAGTTCACTGTCCCTCAGACTGTTGGAGGGCCGGACTGTTGTGGTGGCTGCCGTTACTGTACAAGGCCGCGGGCCGTCAGTTCTCCGTCTTCTGCATCTCTCTCCCTTCCCCACACCACACAGCCCAGCCTAGGAACTCACCTCGCCTCGGTATCGCCTCACACTCTGTCTCTGCCGCCTCAGCCCAGTGCCGGAAGTGTGCATTGCTAACGCGAGTTTAGGTCAAATGTCACTTCCGGTCTGATTTTGCCATAACCCGGTGGGCCACATAAACGTCCTCAGCGGGCCGCATCTGGCCCGCGGGCCGTAGTTTGAGGACCCCTGCCTGTGGTGACCATGTCCCTGTATATCCAGTGTTCTCTTTGTAGATGCTGTTTGCGTCTTTGCAGAAACTACTGCTTGGTCGCTTAATCAATGAGGATATTTTAACCTTCTTCTCTTACGCTTTGTAGGTTTATTCTTCAGTCCAAAGGGGTGATTCACAATCAGCTTTTAGAAAAACAAAAAGTTGCAGAAGAGAAAATAAAGGAATTGGAGGTAAGCGTAAACATCTTGGTAAGAGACCACTTATTTCGTTGGGGGGCATTTTTATCCTCCATTTGATTAGAACGGAGTGGTTCTGAAATTAAAGCCCTTTTTTATTACTGAAATTGTGGGGAGGGGCAGGGCTTTGGTCCAGTATACAAATGGACCTTGAGTTTGTCTGGAAATTCTAGCAGGGGAGCGCAGCTATCGTATACCTTTGAGTGAAGAACGGTACACTCCTTTTATCTGGGATGGTCGTCCTTTTCCACTGAGCGCACAACTTTGGGAGGGACTTACGTGGAACAGTGAGGGTGGTAGGGGACACCTACCTAGCCACCTGGATTACCCGAATCAACCCCTGGCAATCAATAGGGTGACAGACGTCACAGCAAGATCGCCCTCACATCCAGTATAGAGATCTCATTTCTTGTGCAGCTCAAAAATAATAAGAGCACACAACCATATTATATAATGCGAAAGCCACTGGAAAGAGGAATGGATTTGACATATTTCAACAGGTGGAACTCCACTTTGGCTATCCCTAATCAGTCGCTGATTAACAAATACGGTCTTATGAATGTATATGCAGACTGGAATTCTCTGGCTAACGGGAGCCAGTCTGGGCAGAAGGATGTGCCCAAGGAGAGTATAATGGGATAACTGGGGTGTATCTTGGTGTAACGTGCATCCAGTAAGCATCCAGGGTTCTTGTGGCCAGTGGGCATGTGCTGTGGAGAAAAAGGCTTACTTTGAAGTGTATGCTGTGCAAACCTTTCTGTGAAGGACAGTGAAAATGCCGCTCTCTCTTTGCTTAGAGGGAAGGAAACCGTTTCTTGTCTGAGGCTTAACACTGAAAGTGTATTAGCAGAAAAGAAAACAAACTTTTCTGAGTGACTCTAGATAACCTCCAATGAAGGCTTTTCCCCAACTACTAACTGGAATTGGAACACAAAACCAGGAAATTTTTATTTATTAGGAATTATAACTGATCTCCAGACTACAGAGATCAGTTCCCCTGCTTTGGAGGTTGTTCCTATACCTCGAGGTCCCTCTTCCCTCCTCATATCCTGCCCTCTCCTCCAACGCTGCAGGGTGTGACAAATGTCACTGCTTCCTCCCTCCCACTCCAGTGTTTTTAGCCCTGTGAAAGTTTGTTTTAGGGGTTTTTAGGGAACTACATAGTGGGGATTTGCTGTAGGAGAGGGGAATTAGCAAAAAAACCCACCCCCTTCTTAAGGGCATTTGTTTCCTTAATAAGATTGGCTCCACCCCATTGTCTTATAGATCCAAGTGGGCAGCCGTGTTGGTCTGAAGCAGAGCAAAGTAGGAGTCAAGTTGTACCTGTAAGGCCAACAAAGTTTTATTCAGAATGTGAGCTTTCGTGTGCTCTAAGCACACTTCATCCGATGAGGAATCAGGTACAGTGAGCAGAGCTACATATAGCTGGTAGGCAGTTGTTACCAAGTCACTTAGTCGGGAGGATAGAGTGTGGCTCTGCTACCTCCTTAAACTTTACTCATGCTGGTGAGACATTTCCATGCCCATTTCCAGCCAGAGTTTTAGCAGCAGGTAGTTCAGCAGTCCCCTCTTTAGGTCAAGCGTACATTGAGTGCTGTTTCATTTTGGCCTTTCAAGAACATTGGTAGCTTTGCGGTCTTGTAAAGACTCTCCCCACACTGACTGACACTGCGGAATACTTATTAATCTTCCAAGGGAAATAGCGTAGGAATTGCTTGTTCAGTGCTCTGTTTTGATCACTTGCAAACCACCGTAACAAATCGTTCTAAGTTGCATCCATGTTTTGTGCATAAAATCTGCGATATTCGTTTTATGCAGTGCACAACATGAACACTGCCAGCCTCTTGCAGCCAAGGGACAAGCTTGTCTTCACTGTCTTCTAGCTGTAGTGGCCTGCCAGTGAGCACTGACCTGGGTGGGTATGTCCGCCACTGTGGACTGGGATGCGGAAAAGGTATATATGCCGCACTTTTCCATGCAACTACTGAAATAGCCCTGCCACCTAACGGGTAACATCTCTTTCCCAAAGCCGTTGGCATGGCAAATATGTTCTTGCTGTAATACGTGTATTATATATACACGGATTCATACTGAAGGAGATCTTCTAACAATTTTCTAGTCTTTGAATGTCTATTTTTAGCGATTTGTTTTAAATGGAAAGGGGGGTGGATAAATACGCTCAGGGACAACTGCGCTAACGATATGAAGCAGGCGAGCCTTTTAATTTCATTTGGGGCTGAATGTCAGGTCTGATCAGATGGAGACAAAGTCTGCTTGACTCGGCAGCTAAGGACAGCCTTGGCGGCCAGCGTAGGTCAGATGTCTTAGAGGAAAAATGGCAGACATGTTACAGCTATATTTGTTCCTCTTTCAAAAATGCATTTAAGAATAACAGCTGTCAGTTTGGAGCAATGATGATCATGGTACCTTCATTGCTAGGACAGTTGGCATTGAAGTAGATCTCTGGACAGTTTCCATTCTCTTCTTGCACGGGCTTTACAGTTACTTAAAAACACCACCCTTTACCAGGCTGTTTGCTATCTAGGGATTTCTTCAGCCATTCCGTTAAGCTGCCATGCAAATGTGGGGGTGTGTACGGAGTAAATGGATGGAAATGGAGGCTCAATTGATAATTGTACAATAGGGAATGCATAGAAGGTGCGGTGGAGTCATTGGCACGTCAGAGCATCAATCGTTTTTATAATTTGCTGGAGCAGACTGTTTCCGCAGTGGCAGTTCTTCAGAGATGCCAAGCGTGTTCAGAATGCGAGAGGTATCTGTTGGATGCGAAAAATGGTCACAAACTTGTCCTTCCAAGTTATTTTAAAATTTTATTTTGTATTCAGCTTGTCTTTGGGGCCATTCCAGGCCTTCAAGGCAGTTTAAACAATAAAAATGTTTTTTCAGCATTCAAGGCTCCAGAACTGCAGCTAGGAAAAAAACTGATTTCCAACATTTTATTTCTAAAACAGCAACTAATTTGAATTATCTGATTCTTTGGCTTGTCATAACTTCTGCTGAACTTCAGTTTGTGGGAAGAAGCACAACTTCCTGCACTCCTGGAGAGCGTTCTGGCCTGAGCAGAGTGGATGGAGCTCCCTTTCATAAGAATACAAGAGAGCCATGTTGGATCAGACCTTGTAAGAAAATGCACTTTCTGTGGCCACCAACCCCCTCTCTTCCAAGGGTGGGGGGATGCCAAACAGGACTTTGAAGGAGACCTTCCTTATCAGCCAGATTCAAATGGGAGTCAGCGGCCCTTAGGAGCCACTGTCTAAGGGCATTCAGCCCAGGAAAAAATTGGTAGTCCGTGCAGATCTCTCAGGATGGGTAAAAATATGTGCCTCCTTTTTCTGACAGTCAACCTGCCTTGACTGTCAAGGATCCGTTGTGGTTTCTGAAGCCATTGTGGTTTCTAAGTGCTCTTTAAAGGCAACTTCCCTGTGTTGTATTAGTTTAAGGGATCAAACCAGGGGTCATGTTGCACTGAACAGAGTCACACAACATGGTAGTCTGAAGTGGGCTAAACAAGTTTGTGCCACAGGCAGCCCTTGGATGTCCCACTGTGGGCTGGATCTAACAGTGCCTCAAAGCTGCATGTCTAATCTGTTGAGGAGAATGCAGGTCTGTTTGGAACAGGATGAATCCTCTGTCTTTGGTCTGCTACATTACCAGCTATCAAGCTCTTGGCCTATCTGGGTTATTAGTTTATTTTTTTCTGGTCCAGAACTCTGGGCTTCTGTTGCACAGTGCAAAAGTGTCTTGTCTTGTCAGTCATGCACCATAAACTTCTGCATCTCCCAGAGGTCTGTGGGTTAGGGCTTATCGATGCCTGTGCCTCAGTTTCCTTGTATGCCTGGCGGCACTTCTCCTTCTCAACCTGGTCCCGCCAAGGCTTATACGTCTCATAGTCCGTCCATGCCTTGTTTTGATGGAGAGCTGCGCCCCAAGTTGAGAAAGTGCCATTATGTTTGCAAGAAACTTTTGTCTTAGCTTCCCCCAGGTGTTTGTTTTTTGTATCATTGTGCAGCATGTTTATTTCACTCACCGTTCTGGGTTGATTCATGTTTCTTCTTGTATATTGCTTCATATTTGCCTCAAGCTGCGCAGGCAGGATTCTCCGAGCAGACCATAGCCTGGGTCACTGGAAGAAGCCGGCCAAGAGGTTTTGTGCCCTGCTGGATTGTTGCCAGGCACACCTGTACCTTCTTGCTGCTTCGAGTAGCGCCTGGGACTGGGCGTTGGGAAGGAAGACAGAGCTTTCTTTCATTGGTTCTTTTTTGAGTCTGCTGCCTTTGACTGCATGAAGGGACGGCTGCTTTTGCTGCTTGGAGATGCAAACCCAGAAGCCAGATGTGTTTTTGCTAGCATGGGTGGTAGCAGCAGTGGTATAGTGAGGAGTCTGTGTCTAGACGGCTGGACCGTGCTGCTCTAGTTCTACATTTCATGACCACCGGGCAACTCCCTGTGCAATCCCAAGAGACTAGGAAGGTTTGCACTCTGCTGCTGTTCGTTCCGCTCTGAAACTTTCCTGCAAGGAGGGTAGGAAACATTGGCCTTGTTGGGCATAGACACACCCAAGGTGCAGTGAGACTGGGATCAGGGCCTGGGAAAGTGAAAGCTATAAGTCTTCTTTATACTAGTTAGACCTTTGGGTTGTCCAGCCCAGGATACTGTAGTGTAGGGCTGATATCCGGCTAAATAGCATCCTTTGTTGCTGGAGATGCCAGGGCTTGAACCTTTGGGTTGTCCAGCCAAGGATACTGTAGTGTAGGGCTGATATCTGGCTAAATAGCATCCTTTGTTGCTGGAGATGCCAGGGCTTGAACCTTTGCGTTGTCCAGCCCAGGATACTGTAGTGTAGGGCTGATATCCGGCTAAATAGCATCCTTTGTTGCTGGAGATGCCAGGGCTTGAACCTTTGGGTTGTCCAGCCAAGGATACTGTAGTGTAGGGCTGATATCTGGCTAAATAGCATCCTTTGTTGCTGGAGATGCCAGGGCTTGAACCTTTGCGTTGTCCAGCCCAGGATACTGTAGTGTAGGGCTGATATCCGGCTAAATAGCATCCTTTGTTGCTGGAGATGCCAGGGCTTGAACCAAGGAAAGCCACCAGCTTGCTGAAAATAGGTTCCTCATCATCATCTTTGGTTGCTGGCACTGCAGACCCTGCAAAACAATTTTATATACTCTTGATATATTGTGTGTGTGTGTGTGTGGGGGGGTACGTATGAGAGGGAGGGAGGAAGAGGGGAGAAGAAAAGAAAACAAACAATTTCAGGGGCATCGCAATAGGTCGTGTTGCAGCTCCCCTGTGAGTTCAACGGTGCCGGGAGGGAAAAATAATGTTTTTCTTCTCTTGTTTTTAAGGAAACCCGATGCACAAGTAGCGTGACAACGGTTTGTTTCCAAATAGCGTTATCTGTTTCCATGATGGTTCTAGTTACATTCCATTTTTATATGTGGTGTTTCAGAGCGCTCAAAACATTGTGAAGAGCAAAAGGATGTGGAAAACTCGCACTCTTCCTTACTGGAGGAAGTGGTTCTGGTCGTGTGTGTTCCCTGGCCCTGCTTGATAATCCCTCCTCTTGACTATTCTCAGCCTGCTTCGTTGCCGGGTGTTGTCAGACGGGGAGGCTAAAAATAACAAATAAGAGGAGGCTGCCGTCAGAGGGCTTCCTCCATTGCTGCCGCTTGCTGAATTTGGTTTTGCCCTAAGAAAGGAAAAGAAAGCACCTGCCGGTCCTGTTGAGAAATGCAATTTGTTTTAACCTGCTTTTGTGTTTCTCGGTTTCTCAGACTTCTGTCATTACATATGGGAAGGGGAAAGCTCCCAAGTATTTGCCTGTCTTCAACCAGAATTCATGTCCTCTGAAACCACAGGAAATCGCTTTTTATCTCTTCTTTTGACATCTTCCATTAGCCGTTTAGACCAATGGCACTTGCTTGTGTTGTCCATTCTCAGCATTGCTAGCTCGTTGCAACAACAGTGCCACTTCTGGCTTGTGTTTTGTCCGGGGTGGTGGCCCCCTCCCCCTGCACTCACCTGCTCCAGAGGGGGCAGCCTCACGACAGGATCCTCAGAATCGGCTGCAGAGAAAAGGAGCAAGGGGTGAGGCCATGCCTTGATATGGGCCAGCATTGCCCTCAGAGCCTGGCAGGCCTGGTGTGTGCCTCAAAAGGGAGGCATGTCACGGCTGGGGCCGGGTCAGGCAAAGTCCAGAGGCAGTCCGAGGTCTGTAGCCAGTAAGCAGGAGGGTCCGAGGCGCCAAATCCGAATCACTGTAGAAGTATCGCAGGTCTGAGGTCCAGAAGCCGAGGTCAGGGAGTCCAGAAGTCCAAAGCCAAAGTCAGGGAGTCAGGAACCAAAGTCAAGCCGGAGTGGATGCTAGAATGTCAGGGAGATGACTAGTTGCTTCCACAAAGCCTCCTCCCAAAGCCCACAGCTATATAGCCCTCTGCTGGCTGTTGCCCGTTTGGGCTAATTGCTGGCTCAGGGAGGCAGCCAGGATCCTATTACCACTCAAGCATCCTTGCTCTTAGAAGGGCCAGAATCCTCTCAGAATGCAGGGCTCAGGGAGCGTCTTGCTTGTGAGCGTGCTGCCCTCCTCCGATCCCTGAGGTCCTGCCGGAGGCGGTCACGCACACGAGCCACCCGAGAGGGCGAGGCAGGGGGGCTGGGATCTTCTCCAGCAGGAGGCAGGGGCGCTGGTGCAGGTGGCAGGGGCACAGTTTCCTCATCAGACTCAACTTCCTCTGAAGGGCCCCCAGCACCCATGACAAGGCAGAGCTCAGGTGGCAGACTTGCACCCTGGAATGGGTCAGAGGAAGGGACTGGCAGCAGTGGGGTCTGCACAAGCTGGCAGAGCAGCCTCTTAAATCCTCAGGAGAGGGTGAGCAGGAGGGCCCAGCTAGGGAGGCTATTTGCCCAGATTCCCTTCACTCGCTGTGGGCCTGTCCCTGAGGAGAGGGCATTAGAGGAATCTAGGATCAGTCCACCCCCAGACAATCCTTTATTAGGCTGGCCCAGGGAGAATCAAGGACAAAGGGTCAGACCACGCCTTCACAGCCAAAAGACTAGCATAAGGCTGGAGAGAGAGAGTCAGGGTGCAGCTTGGACCCCCCCCCCCTTTCCCTAACCGAGGCCAATCCTTGGGCTTGCTGAAGAAGGTATGCTAGAGGGCATGCCCACCCTGGGCTCTGGCCCCACAGGAGTCAAGAGTCTGGCAGCTTCTTTTCAGATGGTGCCTAGTGGTCCCAGCTCAAAGCCTGAGATCATGAAAGTCATGGATTTCTCCTGCCTATTAAATCTAAATGGCCACACTTCATGGTTTCAACTGAAAGATCTGCGATGCCTCTTAGACAAGATGGAGAAAGCTAATATAATAATAATATAATAATAAATTTTATTTATATCCCGCCCTCCCCGCCTAGGCAGGCTCAGGGCGGCTAACAGCAGTTCAATAAAATTATACAATACATGATATACAATATAAGATGATTAAAACAACATTTAAATTATACATTAATTTAAAACAACAACCTAAAACCAGTTCCAAATGTCTGGGTCATTCCATAGTTTAAACGGCGGTGATCTTCCTGATGTTATTCTGTACACTTATGTTCTGGCAGGGATCACTAGGTAAATCGTTGGTGAATTAAACAGCCATCCTCTCGACGTCTACAAAAGCCTGCTTGAAAAGGATGGTCTTACAGGCCCTGCGGAATTGGTCCAAATTCCGCAGGGCCCGTACCTCCTCCGGGAGTTGATTCCAAAGGCACGGGGCTATAACAGAGAAGGCCCGTGCCCGTGTACTTTGTAATTTTGCCTCCTTTGGCCCAGGGATAGTCAGCATGTTCTTCCCTGCCGACCTCAGTGCTCTTTGGGGCTCATATGGGGAGAGACGGTCCCTCAGGTAGGCAGGTCCTCGGCCATATAGGGCTTTATCGGCTAAGATGTCAGAGGCCTTGTTTTTTTTACTTCCATGAGGTTTCGTTAGTTTTGAAGTCACCTTTATCCAGGTGGCTGTGGAACTGCTCAGAGTTGGCTTATCATCCTTGAGAAAGACACCACTGTATGGTCTTATGGCCCACTCACTGGAAGGTCTGCTGCTTTTCAGGAGGAGGTTCCCTTTCCCCAGTCGATGCGTGTGTCGGTGCACATGTGCACTCCGCAATGCAAGACCCCTGTTCTTTTTTTCTGCAGATACAGCTTTTGGCAGGAAGGTTCAGAGGGTTCTGGCCTGGAAAGACTTCCTCTCTTCTTGGGAGTCCGCCTAGAGGTTACTGCTGTGTTGCGGCCCGAATGATCTAGAACAGGGGTGTCGAACTGATTTGTTATGAGGGCCGGCTCTGACATAAATGAGACCTTGTTGGGCCGAACTACGTTGGGTTGGGCCGGGCCAGGCCATGTCGGGCCAGGCCATATGCGTACCTATTTAAGATTTGGTTGCAGAGATATAAACTTTATAAAGGATATAGACCAACACAATTAAAAATATATATCTTAAAAAACTTAAAACGTGCTTAAAGCATTAGCACTTATTAGCACCTGGACCGGGGCGGCGTGGCGGTGCTGATGTTGTTAGATCTGTCGGCTGCGTTCGACACGGTCGACTATCGGCTACTGACCCGCCGCCTCGCCGATATAGGGGTGAGGGGGTCTGCCTTACAATGGCTCTCC
Organism: Heteronotia binoei; assembly: GCF_032191835.1. NCBI lineage: Eukaryota > Metazoa > Chordata > Lepidosauria > Squamata > Gekkonidae > Heteronotia > Heteronotia binoei. The sequence continues at coordinate 14,442,996 of NC_083236.1, read as the reverse complement.
TCCTTCCTCGAGGATCGGGGACAAAGGGTGGCAATTGGTGGCGAGCGGTCCCGGAGGCGCACACTGGATTGTGGAGTGCCTCAGGGGGCAGTTCTCTCACCAATGTTATTTAATATCTATATGCGCCCCCTTGCCCAGATTGCCAGGAGATACGGACTTGGGTGCCATCAATATGCGGATGACACCCAACTCTACTTACTGATGGACGGCCGGCCTGACTGCGTCCCTGAGAATTTAGACCGGGCCTTGCAGGATATGGCAACATGGTTGAGGGGGAGCGGGCTGAAATTAAATCCAGCGAAGACAGAAGTCCTTTGCCTGGGTCGGGGCGCCCGGGAAGGGGAAATACCTCTTCCGGTCTTCGACGGGGCGCCGTTGAAAGCGGCGCGCCGGATTAGGAGTCTGGGAGTCTTACTGGAGCCTTCATTATCTATGGAGGCTCAGATTGCAGCCACTGCCAAGTCAGCCTTTTCCCATCTAAGGTGGGCAAGGCAGTTGGCTCCCTTCCTAGAGCGCCAAGATCTGGCAACGGTACTTCACGCAACGGTCACCTCGAGGCTGGATTACTGTAATGCCCTCTACATGGGGCTGCCTCTGTACCGAACCCGGAAGCTGCAGCTGGTGCAGAACGCAGCGGCCGGACTGTTGCTGGGGCTCCCTAAATGGGAGCACATACAGCCTGGGCTGCGCGAGCTGCAAGGGCTGCCAGTTATATACCGGGTTCGTTACAAAGTGCTGGTCATTACCTTTAAAGCCCTATATGGTCGAGGACCTGTCTACCTTAGGGACCGTCTCTCCCCATATGAACCCCAGAGAGCACTGAGGTCAACTGGAAAAAACTTGCTGACCACCCCCGGACCAAGAGAGGTGAAGCTGCAATGCACCCGCAACCGGGCCTTCTCCTCTGTAGCCCCGAGCCTATGGAACCAACTCCCAGAGGAAATGCGGGCCCTGCGGGACCTTGAACAATTCCGCAGGGCCTGCAAGACCTTCCTCTTCCGACTGGCCTTCGCTGAAGAAAGAAGCTGCTAAGGATAACCGCCACCACAAAAGAATGAATAGCAATAGCACTTTTATTAATTTAATTTAATTGATTGATTGATTTTAAACTTGTCAGAATTTTGAATGCTGGATGTAACTTTGTTTTTATATAATGCTGTTAGCCGCCCTGAGCCTGCTCCGGCGGGGAGGGCGGGATACAAATAAAATTATCTTATCTTATCTTATCTTATCTTATCTTATCTTATCTTATCTTATCTTATCTTATCTTATCTTATCTTATCTTATCTTATCTTATCTTATCTTATCTTATCTTATCTTACCTTACCTTACCTTACCTTACCTTACCTTATCTTATCTTCAAGGTGCTTTCTTTGTATTTTTCCCATGGGATCCAAGGAACTGGGCAAAGGAAGCTCCAGCTGTTTCCTTCCTTCCCCAGGGGACTGGCGGGGGAGAAGAGCCTCAGCCAGTGGAAAGGAGGCTTGGCTCAGTAGCTCTGCTGTGCAATTGAGAGAGCCTGGAAAAACAAGCTCTGCCTCCCCCCTTGCTCTCTCAGCCAATGGAGAAAATAGAGGTTTTGCTCTGTAGATCCTGTGCAATTGAGCAATCCTCGCAAATCAAGCTGTGATGCAGAAGGAAGCAAGCGAGAAGGAGAAGGAAGCAAATGACAGCCAGTTGCTTGGGGCCTGATAGGAGCCCTCCAAGGACCTGATTTGGCCTCCGAACTGCATGTTTAACACCCCTGATCTAGAATGTCATCCTGCCTCTACTGGAAGGAAAACAAGTTCTTTACTGGAAATGTCTGTTTTGGGGGCAGGTGGAGGCTTTCTGGCTGCCATGCTCAGAATCAAGATTATTGTTCTGGATGATCATGACATGTGAGGGTCTATTTCTCTTTCCACCGACCTTTCCCCTCCTTTTAGTTGTTGTTGGTAACTGTTCTACCATTGGCTGTCATATAGATCTGCCATGTTGGCATTTGTGTATGTTTGTTGGAGGAGTTTCTCAAGATGGGTTCCTGCTCTTTCCAGTTCAGGTTGGGAAGTGCCTCAGCGGAGGAATCTGTTAACAAGCTGCTCCTTCCTTCTTTCTGGATTGGAGGCGGTGATCCCAAAGGGCCAAGGATGCCTTTCTGTCTTTCCTGAGAACATGAATTTGTGCTAAGAAGAAATTGCCTTTTCTGGCTAATGACCGTTGTGTTGTTTAGAGAACCCTATTTTGCTGCTTGTGTTTGTGGGTGCCCTTCTGAATTTAGATTTGTTTTTTTCATGCTGATCTTCTTCGTGGTCTCTGTGCATCACACTTATGGGAGAAGGCGCCGGCGCCGATCACGATCGGTAACTTCAAAGCCGCGGATTTCCGCGCCCCCGTCCTGGTGCGTATGCGCAAGCACTCCCCTCCCTGCGCATGCCCACCAGGACAGGAGCGGACATCCCGCCAGTTCTCTTCTGACCGCCGTTGGGATCAGTCGATCTTCGCATCGGTCGGTGGATTTCTTCTTGCTGTTTGGATTTCCTTCTAGCTGTTCTTTGTTCGTCTGTCAGTGAGTGGGGAGGAATAGGCGTTTGTTATTTTTCCTATTTCCAGTTTCCCTTTTTCCCCTTGTCCCCCCCCTTAGCCTTCCCCCCCTCACCCCCCGCGCTTTCCGCGCATGGAAAAGCGCTGGGGATTTTTCAAAAGGTGCAGGAAGTGTGGCAGTAAAATCGCCCCTCCGGACGGCCACACTCTGTGCCTACTCTGCCTCGGGGAAGCGCATAGACCGGACTCTTGCTCTCATTGCGCAAAATTCTCCAGGCAAACGAGAAAAAACCGAGCCGCTCGCCTCGCGGCAGCCTTGATCGAGCGAGTGCTGACCCCTCGCGAAATGGCGTCGTCATCCGAAAACGCGCCAAATTCCTCGGTGTCGACGGTCGATGTCGACAAGACTCCCTCCGATGCCGATCGCCCCCTGAAAAGAGCGGGCTCGGCTTCGAGGTCGGATACCTCCACACCAGCCAAGAGGCCCAAGGAGGTAGAAGAGGCTTCCTCGGAGCCGAAGAAGAGGAAGAAGACGGACAAGCAGAAGCATGCCGAATCTGCTTCACGCTCCGTCCCGAAGTCTCCATCCATCCCGAAGGAATTACTTGTCCCGCCGCTGAAGCTACTCGCATCGCCGCGTCGACAGCAGAGCCCACCCAGACTGCAGTCGATGTCGACGCAGATTGCCATCTCGTCGGACTCCGACCACGACCTCGACCCAGCTCAGCGGTCGGTGAGGGGGGAGAGTCCTCTGGAGGTTCAGTCGGAGCAGCGCAGCCCCCAAGACCGTGCCGGAGGCGTCAAGCGGGATCGGTCTCGCAGTCCCCGCAGAGTCTCACCCTTGGTTCTGAGACGTGAATCGGTACCGAAGGACCGATCGGACAGCTCGCATCGGGACAGGTCTTGGAGCCCCCGACACCGAAGAGACTTTAGAGTGTCGAGAGACAGATCTCCGGAAGATCCATCCCCTAGGAGACGTCAGGACTCGCCAGGGCGGAAGACCACTCCCCCGCTGTCGTGGGACCAGCGTCAATGGCAGTACCTATATGGGTCCTGCCCGATGCCCACGATGTTCCCATGGTTTCCTCCTCGACAACCTGACTGGGACCGGCGCTCGGAGGCATCTCATCGGTCGAGAACATCCTATCGACCGCGGATGAGATCCCCATCCGCATCGGTATCGAAGCCCCCGGTGGAAGGCCCTCCCAAGAAGAAGTCACCACCCAAACCTCCTATGAAGGAGACAACGCCACCAGACCCGCATCGGGACCGAGCGTCGCACCCGTCCGAGCAGTCGGAATCTCCCGGGGCATCGCCGAGGTCGTCGGGAGACTCGGTACTGGAAGATTCTGCTCCATCTTCCCCGGAAGACAGCCCTCCCTCCAACAAGGTCGGTGAGGATCAACCCATTTCCCCTTCGGAGGACTTAAAATCCTACGGGGACTTGGTAAAAAGAATGGCCCAATCCCTATCCCTCTCTACGATTCAGCCACAGCCTGTCATCACGGACACTGTGTTCAACATCGTGCAAAGGGATACATCATCGGCGGTCGCCCTTCCAATGACGACGGTGCTGCTGCATACAGCCAAAGCTTCGTGGGACAAGCCTGCGTCGACGCCTATATCTTCGCGCAGGCTTGACCACATGTACCGCGTACAGGAGTCTACAGCCGACTTTCTGTTCAACCATCCGAGACCAAACTCCGTGGTTGTGGCATCTTCATCTAAGGCCCGGAAGACCCATGCTTCCCCCCCAGATAAGGAGGGAAAGAAACTCGATGGTCTGGGCCGACGGGTCTATTCGGCCGGGGCGTTAGGCCTGAAGGTTGCTAATTACGCCGCATGTATGGGGCGATACCAATATGCCATTTGGGACCAAATCTCCACACTGCTGTCTGGGCTCCCCGAACAAACCAAAACCGCTATCAGGAAGCTTCAGGCAGAGGGCATGACGGTGGCCAAGCAACAGCTCAATTCCGCCAGGCATGGCGGCGACATTGCAGCAAAAACTCTCACGTCAGCTGTCACACTAAGGAGGCACTCTTGGCTTAGGTCCACGGCTCTGCAGGCTGATACCCAAGCATACATTGAGGACTTGCCGTTTGACGGGAAGGGGCTGTTCAGTGCTAACACTGATACAGTCCTGCAGGAAATGGATAAAAGCATCCGCACATCCAGAAACCTTGGGGTACCAGCTTCCTCTAGGCAGCAAAGCAAACGTTCCTGGTCGCGAGCTTGGCCTAAGAAGTCTTTCCCCAAGCAGTCGACTGAGCAGCAGTGGAGGCCTAAGTCCACAGCTCCCTTCTCCAAACCACAGTACGGCAACAAGTCTAAGTACTCCCCAACCTCTTCCCCATCGTCTCGCCAGAAGGGAAACCGACAACCTAAGCAGGGACTTTGACTCTGTTCTCCCTTCTTGCACCCGCCCTTGCTCCTTTTTGGACCGCACCCGGCTCTGGCCTTTTTACAACGCGTGGGCAGCAATAACATCAGACCAGTGGGTTTTATCGATAGTCCGGCTGGGCTATCAAATAGAATTCCAACAGGAACCAAAGGTTCCAACATTCGTCTACACCACTCCGTCTCCGACGCTTCAAAAAGAAGTAACTGCCCTCCTTCAGAAAGAGGCCATAGAACGGGTCCCGTCGGACCAATTAAGACTGGGGTTCTACTCCCGCTATTTTGCAGTCCCCAAGAGGGATGGTGGTCTCTGGCCCATCATGGACCTGCGGGGCCTCAACCTGTACATACCACACCAAAAGTTTCGCATGACGTCGCTACCCAGCATACTTCCGTTGTTGAATCTCGGGGATTGGATGGCGACCCTGGACCTGCAGGACGCTTACTTTCATGTAAGCATCCACCCATCCCACAGGAAATTCCTCAGGTTCGCCATCGGGACTATGCATTACCAGTACAGGGCCCTCCCATTCGGGTTGTCGACAGCCCCCAGGGTCTTTACGAAGATCATGGTAGTGGTAGCGGCTCATCTCAGACTACAGGGTGTAGCGGTGTATCCGTACATTGACGACTGGCTTCTGGTGGCCGAATCAGAGGCCAGTCTTCTCCGGCATATCACAATGACTCTTTCCCTTCTAGAAGAGCTCGGCCTGAAGGTGAATGCAGCGAAGTCCTGTCTCCAGCCCTCCCAGAGGGTACACTTTATAGGGGCTATCCTGGACACGCAGTTGTGCAAGGCCTTCCTGCCAGAGAAGAGGGCGGAGGACATCATGGACTTGGTGCAGGTTTTCCTGGAGAGCGAATCGGTCACGGCCCTTCAGGTGCAGCGGATGCTGGGCCTGATGGCATCCACTACAGCGGTGCTGACCTTTGCCAGGTTCCACATGCGGATCCTTCAGCTGTGGTTCCTGGGGGTCTTCAACTGCGTGCGAGACTCCCCTCATCGCAGACTATTTCTTCCCGAGGGTGTGCTCAGGACTCTGCTCTGGTGGCAGCACAAGGGCAACTTATTACAAGGGGCCCCCTTCCACAAACCACGCCCGACTGTCACTCTGACCTCGGATGCGTCCCTGTGGGGGTGGGGAGCGCATGTAAGCGGACTATGTGTGGGCGACAGATGGCCCAAGGACCATTTGCAATACCACATCAACTTCCTGGAGCTACTGGCGATCCATCATGCGCTCCTTTCTTTTCGGCACCTGCTGGCGGGGCAGACGGTTGCGGTTGTGACGGACAACACCACGGCACTTGCGTACATAAACCGTCAGGGCGGCACAGTGTCTCGGAAACTTTGCCTTCTAGCCTTGCGGATCTGGGAGATCTGCAGAGGGATGGACACGAGTCTGGCTGCAGCCCATCTGCCGGGAGATCAGAACGGGTGTGCAGATTTTCTCAGCCGAGGAGGCGCTTCCATACACGAATGGGAGCTCAACTGGACCCTCTTACAACCTGTCTTCCAGAAATGGGGGACTCCGGACATCGATGTCTTCACCACCCGCGACAACAGGAAGTGCCGGCAGTTCTGTTGCCGGGGGGGGAGGGACCCCCTGTCGTTGGGGGACGGACTATTGCTACCCTGGGACAATTGCCATGTCTACATGTTTCCCCCGATCCCTCTTCTTGTTCGGGTGGTACAAAAGATATACAGGGAGCGCCCGAACGGTGTCCTAATCACTCCATGGTGGCCCAGGCAACACTGGTTCACCCACATCCTGCGGTTGTCCAAAGGAGTCTTTCACCAGTTTCCCCCTGTGCCAGATCTACTGCTCTCAGAGCAGGGACGAGTGGTCCACCACGATGTTCCACACCTCAAGTTGACGGCGTGGAGACTCCCATGACTGCACTGTCGGAAAGGGTTCAGCATGTGCTACTCAACTGCAGACGGGAGTCTACAAGGAAGTCTTACGCCTATAAATGGACCTGTTTCGTTCACTTCGTCTCTGAGACCGGGGGTGACCCCAGAACGGCAGGCCTTCCGGGGATCCTTGACTTTCTCCTTACCTTACTGGACAAGGGGCTGTCGGTGTCCTCTATTCGGGTATACCTGGCAGCCATCTCAGCCAATCACGAGCGCATTGAGGGCCACTCGGTGTTCGCTCATCCTACCACAAAGAACTTCCTTAAGGGACTGCTACGGCTGTACCCTGCAGTCAGGAAGCCGACCCCATCCTGGGACTTGCCGGGAGTTCTAGAAGCCCTTACGGGCAAGCCCTTTGAACCCATGGCCACGTGCTCTGTGCAACTGCTATCTTGGAAGACGGCATTCCTGGTAGCTATCACTTCAGCCCGGAGGGTGGGGGAACTGGCGGCACTACGCTGCGATGATCCCTACCTTCAGTTCCGACCAGACGGGGTGTGGCTACGCCCTGACGTGACCTTTCTACCTAAGGTGGTATCCACCTTTCATCTGAATAAGGACATTTGCCTACCAGTGTTCTTCCCGAATCCTTCAACAGATTCGGAACGTCGGCTTCACGCTCTAGATGTTAAAAGAGCGCTGTCTTTCTACCTACATAGGGTAAAACCTTCGCGTAAGGACCCTCGGCTCTTCATCTCTTATGCTTCAGCCTCGCTTGGACAGAAGGTCTCCTCGCAGAGACTGTCAAAATGGCTGACAGAGACTATCAAACTCTGTTATCTCGTACGGAAGCGGCCTCTGCCGGGACCGGTCAAGGCTCACTCCACAAGGGCAATGGCCACCTCTGCGGCGTTTATGAAGGGGGTGCCATTACGAGACATCTGCAAGGCGGCCACCTGGTCTTCTCCGCATACGTTCATCAGGCACTATGCGCTGGACCTCCGGTGGAAGCATAGTTCGTCTGTGGGCCGTGCAGTTTTGCAGTCGATGACCTGTTGACGGACCGTGCAACCCTCCTCCAGGTAGCCTGCTAGCTTGCTAATCTCCCATAAGTGTGATGCACAGAGACCACGAAGAAGATAAACAGGTTTCCTACCTGTAACTGATGATCTTCGAGTGGTCATCTGTGCAGTCACACTACCCGCCCACCTTCCCCTCTGCTGCGGGTCCGTCTACAGGGCTTCTGCAGCGGTCAGAAGGAACTGGCGGGATGTCCGCTCCTGTCCTGGTGGGCATGCGCAGGGAGGGGAGTGCTTGCGCATGCGCACCAGGACGGGGGCGCGGAAATCCGCGGCTTTGAAGTTACCGATCGTGATCGGCGCCGGCGCCTTCTCCCATAAGTGTGACTGCACAGATGACCACTCGAAGATCATCAGTTACAGGTAGGAAACCTGTTTTTTTCTTACCTCGTGAGGCTGTTGGGAGATTTCTGCTATTGTTTTTGTTATTGCTATTTTGTTTAAAGCCTGTCTTTCTCAACAGCAGGCAATCAATGAGTGGAGTATACAATATGGTAACATTTGACTCTAACAGCAAAGATTTCGAGTATGGCAAAATAATGCAGCCATGCTGAGATTGCAAAACTTGGGATCGAAGGCAAAACAGAACGCCTGCAAACCTCTGTGTTGAAGGCAGCAAGGTAATCCGCGCAGGGAAGACTTTATGCCTTATAAAAGTCACCTTCTGAATGAAACCATTACACTGCAGCTTTACTCCTTCTCGCTCAGTTCAGAGTAAAATCAAGAAGGTCACATATTCTGTCAAGGACTGAAAGCCACAGTAATGCATCTTACATTTTAAAATGCTTTGTGGTTGAGGAGCCTGAATCACACATTGAGAAATTAACAACAACAACAACACAAAACTGGCAGAACGTCAAAGTAGTAGTGATCATTTTATGGGCCTGGAATTGTTGCCAAAGCCGGTTCTCTTCTTTCCGTACAATAAAGCACTGGCATGTACAGAGTCCCTGTTTGGATTTTAACTTGGTTTTTTTTCCTGGTGGATCTTAATGTTTGCATTTATTTTGCTATGTTTGTATCTGCTTAACTTAAAAATAGTCAGTGAAGAAGACTGCAGATTTATACCCCGCCCTTCTCTCTGAATCAGAGACTCAGAGCGGCTCACAATCTCCTATATCTTCTCCCCCCACAACAGACACCCTGTGAGGTGGGTGGGGCTGAGAGAGCTCTCACAGCAGCTGCCCTTTCAAGAACAACTCCTGCAAGAGCTATGGCTCACCCAAGGCCATTCCAGCAGGTGCAAGTGGAGGAGTGGGGAATCGAACCCAGTTCCCCCAGATAAGAGTCCACGCACTTAACCACTACACCAAACTGGTGTAGACCGTAGATTTATACCTTGCCCTTCTATGTGAATCAGAGACTCAGAGCGGCTCACAATCTCCTTTATCTTCCTCTCCCACAGCAGACACCCTGTGAGGTGGGTGGGGCTGAGAGAGCTCTCACGGAAGCTGCCCTTTCAAGGACAACTCCTGTGAGAGCTACGGCTGACCCAAGGCCATTCCAGCAGCTGCAAGTGGTTTGACAAGACAGCACTCTCTTATACTTTCCTGCAACGGCAATGTGTTTAGAAACCAAGTTTTGTCTTAGGTGGTAGTTCCATCTTTTTTCGTAACATTCCAGCAGAGAAAACTTTTGAAACAGGCAGATTTGTACATATGCTTCAATAAGATGTACTCTGTGCAAAGAAGGAAGAACAAATCCTAAAGCCAGACATACCCATGCACCAGTACTTGGGCAGCTGCATTCTGCCAGCCTTTGAATCTTGGTTTATAATGTTGACTCAGCTGCAGAGTGTTCCCCGTATGCCAGCTGGGTAATGGGAGTTTCCTGATTTCATCCTTTGGCATGGAAATATGTGAGGACCCTCCAGCTCAGTGCCGTGGTGGTGGAGGTGGGTGGCAAGGGCCCTGCCCTGTCTAAAATGTATCTTGGCTTGTGGACTTGGGAGGAAGGGTGGGTACTGTGGAGCCCAAGGGCAGTCAGAGTCGTTGCTCTTTAAGCAGAAGACTATTGCAGAACCTCAGCTTTTCTGCCGCACCCCTCCCTGCATTTTGTGAAGTTACTTAGTTGTGCAGGGTGTCTTCTTCCTGTGATGGCACAAATGAAAAGTGGATCTGTTCCCTTCCATCTTTATGTACTGCACGGCAATGTCAGAAGCTGTCTGTAATGAACATATGAAGCTGCCTTATACTGAATCAGACCCTCCTGGGTCCATCAGTATTGTCTACTCAGACTGGCAGCGGCTCTCCAGGGTCTCAAGCTGAGGTTTTTCACACCTGTTTGCCTGGACCCTTTTTAGTTTGAGATGCCAGGGATTGAACCTGGGACCTTCTGCTTACCAAGCAGATGCTCTACCACTGAGTCACCGTCCCTCCCCAATGCAGGTTCAAGGATGTATATCCAAGTCACAGTTCAGCCCCAGTGGCAGACCCATGGAGAGGGCCTCGCCCCTTCCTGCTGGCACTGAGTTGTGAGGCTTTGAAAGGGAGGGGCTGATGCTTGGAACCAAGGTGAGGTAAACTTGCTTGGCTCTCCAGCAGCCTCACTTGCACCTCCTTGGCAAGATCTGCTTGCTTGGAGCTCACAGAGTAGTCCTGAGTGTGATGCTTTGATGAGAAGGGGCCATTTGAAGATCCAAACCTTTCTCCACAGGCTCTCCCAGCATCTCTGACGTGCCGAAGTACTGATCTGCTGAGGTTTCCCACTCAAATGCCTGATGAAATCAGCTCTAGCCTGGAGGGATGAACTCAGAAGAGCATTTTTAGCCTTTATTTAAAGCACAAATTTATATTATAGAACAGTTCGTGTGTTCTAATATAAGATACTTGTGACTTAAAGCAACACAGCACTTAGATTTAATGAGCAATATCCACATTTCCAAAAGAACTGGGTCTTTGTTAGTTTGTTGTTTTTTACTCTGTTGGTCAGTTTTTGGATTATTGTCTGGTACTGACTCTGACATTTGTTGGGGGAGCTCTGAGAGACAGTTTGGTGTAGTGGTTAAGTGTGTGGACTCTTATTTGGGAGAACCAGGTTTGATTCCCCACTCCTCCACTTGCAGCTGCTGGAAGGGCCTTGGGTCAGCCATAGCTCTCGTAGGAGTTGGCCTTGAAAGCACAGCTACTGTAAGAGTTCTCTCAGCCCCACCTACCCCACAGAGTGTATGTTGTGGGGAGGGGGAAGGTAAAGGAGATTGTGACCACTCTGAGATTCAGAGTATAGGGCGGGATATAAATCCAAATCCAAATCCAACCATGTGGCTCCCATTCTAATCCCGAAACTGAGAAGTCTACGCCAGTTTCTGAATGAAAATTAATATATCCCAAGCTGTTTTTACTCCCGGTGGGGAAAATGTACCACCTGTACTTTTTCCAAGCACAAGTAAAAGCGGCAGTGGAAGGGAGGGAGGAAAGGGTTTAAGAGAACTCCCCCCCCCCCCGATTTTTTTTTGCTGCCCCTGTGGCTTGATTTTGCAAAAGAATGCCCATTGAAGGGAGCTATGCATGATGTTCCCTTCCTCTTTGCAGTAATGAGCTGCAGTCTGGAGGGAATTAAGCACTTGGATTGGTTCAGCACAGCCTTGTAACATTGGGTGTGTGTATGCACATGGTTGGATACTAGGTTTAAAATGTTACATTCAGATGCTTATGCAACCAAACGGCACTGCTGGTTTTTGGCAGAGCCCTTGAGCCTGCGGAGAAGCTGTTTCCCACTTTTAAAAGGGGAAAAGTCAGCCATCTGTGGAGCTTGGCTGAGAACGCTAGTAGCCTTATTTGGTACGAGCCTTATATGCTACTGGCAGGAAGCAAGGTAACTAGCCATCTGTGAAAGCCTGCTAGAAAGTAGGTTAAAAGTAAAAGTGAATTGAGGGCAAACTTAGCCTTAAATGTTTTGATTTGGCAGTATGATTGTTGGCATTAAGATGCAGCTGGAGATTTTTGGAATGCATAACATCGGATACTATCTGATAAGATAGAGATGGTGAGATGGGTCCAAGCCTTTAAAAGCTCTGGACTTTGGGCAGAACGCTGCTGATCTGCACCAGAGGCTGCCTCTGTGCTGATCATGCCAAGCTAATTGGGACTTAGACTCTGGCCTGGCCTGCGTGAGAGACAGTCTCTCCGCTGGTCAACTCAAGAAATTCACAGCCTTTGCTGATTTCAAGCCATCTCCTGTTTGAGGCCTCAAACACAGCCTAAATGCTCTAATTTAGAATATAGAGCATAACTCTATTAGAGACCTGGGACTTAGATTTTAAATGGGACTTATATTTTTCAGTATATTCTCTGCTTTATTGTAGAACTATGCTTTATGCTTGACGGAATTCTATGTTTTCTGAAAGTTATCTAAACTGTTTTGCTTTTCCATCCATATATTTTAAGCCTTCTGTCTAAAGGAGAAACTTGGAGCCTAATAAAGTCTATCTGTTATTAGTGTGTACGTATTAGCCTTCTAACTGCAGGTTGTTTTGGTTTCTGGGTTTTTGTTTTGGGTTTGTGTTACTGGGGGTACAAAATAAATCCTGCGACAGGTGGCACTTGGTGAGGTGGTCTTTCAGCAGCACCCACCCTCTCGCCAGTGCTATTTAACATCTATATGTGCTTCCTCACCCAGTTGGTATAGAGTTTTGGGCTGGGTTGCCATCAATATGCTGATGACACCCAGCTCTATCTGTTGATGGATGGCCACCTGAACTCTGCCCCAGAAAATCTGCACTAGGCAGTGGAAGCCATGACTGATTGGCTGCAAAGGAGTTGGCTGAAACTTAATCCAGTGGAGATGGAGGTCCTTTGTCTGGCCCTGGGCGAAACTGGTTCAGGAATTAAGTTTCTAGCCCTCAGGGGGGCATCTCTTGCCCTGATCCCAAAGATTAGATGCCTTGGGATGATCTTGGATAGCTCACTTTCTATGGAGGCCCAGGTCACTACAGTGGCCAGATTTGCCTTTTACCATCTACTGCAAGTCAGGCAATTAGTCCCCTTACATTTCTGTTCAAGATCTTGCCATGGTGACCCAAACAATGGTCACTTCCAGACTTGATTTCTGTAATTTGCTCTACACAGGTTTACCCTTGGCCCTGACCTGAAAACTCCAGCTGGTGCAGAATGCGGCAGCCCGCCTGTTAACTGCAGTGCATGCTGCCGGTGCTCTGCCAGCTGCACTGGCTACCAGTTGAGTACCGGATACGGTTCAAGGTATTGGTGTTGACCTTTAAAGCCCCGAGCGGCCTGGGACCAGCATATTTAAGGGACTATCTCTCCTCATATACCCCCCGGAGAGACTTATGCTTCACTGATCAACATCTACTTGTTATCCTTGGCCCAAAAGAGGTCCACGTAGCCTCAACCAGGGCCAAGGCATTTTCTGTCCTGGCCCTTCCCTGATGGAACAAGCTCCCACTGGAGACCTTGATGCAGTTCTGCAGGACCTGTAAAACAGAGCTGTTCTGCCAGGCGTTTGGTTGAGGCAGTGGACACCATACCATCTGGCTTCCCTGCTCACTCTCTAACCCCCCCCTCCCTCTCTCTCTCTCGGCTTGGCTTCGCGAACGAAGATTTAAGAAGGGTGCAGTAGTCCACGTCTGCTGCAGGCTCGCTGGTGGCTGACAAGACCAATGCGGGACAGGCAGGTCCGGCCACAGTGGCTGCAGGGAAAAGTCTGATTTAGGGTTGGTGCTGTAGCAGTGCGATTCTTCCTCAATCTCCTTTTGTCCTCAAGACCAGCTATGCGTGCGTTCTCAAAGGAAGAGACAGCCTGGTGGATGGTGTGCCTCCATGCTTTGCGATCTGAGGCTAGGTCAGACCACTGGTGATGGTTGATGCGACAGGTGCCAAGGGATTTCTTCAAGGAGTCCTTGTACCTCTTATTTGGTGCCCCTCTATTTCGATGGCCGGTGGAGAGTTCGCCATACAGGGCAATCTTGGGAAGGCGGTGGTTTTCCATCCTGGAAATATGCCCTGCCCAGCGCAGCTGCGTCTTCAGCAGCAGTGCCTCAATGCTGGTAACCTCCGCCCACTTGAGGACTTCAGTGTTGGTCACAAAGTCACTCCAGTGGATGTTGAGGATGGTGCGAACGCAGCGCTGATGAAAGCGCTCGAGGAGTCGCAGGTGATGACGGTATAAAACCCACGATTTGGAGCCATAGATGAGGGTTGTCATCACAACCGCTTTGTAAACATTGATCTTTGTGCCTTTTTTCAGATGCTTGTTGCTTCACACTCTTTTGTGCAGTCGGCCAAATGCACGGTTTGCCTTTGCCAGCCTATTGTCAATCTCCTTGTCGATCTTGGCATCTGAGGAGATGATGCACCCCAGGTAGCTGAACTGCTGGACTGTCTTCAAAACTGATTCACCCACAGTGATGCAAGGAGGGTGATAATCTTCCTGGGGTGCAGGCTGGTGGAGAACTTCTGTCTTCTTCATACTAACTTCTAGGCCGAATAGCTTGGCAGCCTCTGCAAAGCAGGACGTCATATGATGCAGAGCTGATACCGAGTGCGAGACGAGTGCAGCATCATCAGCAAACAGTAGCTCTCGGATGAGTTTTTCCATTGTCTTGGAGTGGGCCTTTAGTCACCTCAGGTTGAACAGGCTGCCATCGGTGCGATAGCGGATGTAGACACCATCATCATCATCTAGATCTACTGCGGCTCTTTGAAGCATCATGCTAAAGAAGATCGTAAAGAGAGTTGGCGCGAGAACGCAGCCTTGCTTTACACCTGTGCCTATTGGGAAGGGCTCCGAGAGGTCGTTGCAGTGTCTGACTTGGCCTCGCTGGTCTTCGTGTAGCTGGATGATCATGCTGAGGAACCTTGGGGGACATCCTAAACGTTCCAAGATTTGCCACAGGCCTTTCCTGCTAACGGTATCGAAAGCTTTGGTAAGGTCGACAAAAGTCACATACAGAGCCTTGTTCTGTTCCCTGCATTTCTCTTGGAGCTGCCTGAGAACAAAAACCATGTCAGTGGTGCTCCTGTTAGCTCTGAAGCTGCACTGGCTCTCTGGGAGGAGTTCTTCTGCAATGGCGGGCACCAGTCTGTTCAGGAGTATTCTGGCAAGGATTTTGCCTGCGATGGAGAGCAGGGTTATCCCCCGGTAGTTGGAGCAGTCTGACTTTTCCCCTTTGTTCTTGTATAGGGTGATGATGATTGCATCGCGAAAGTCCTGTGGTAATTTGCCTTGTTCCCAGCAGGTGACAAGTACTTTGTGAAGTGAGCTATGTAGTACTGTGCCCCCATGCTTCCAGATCTCTGGTGGAATTCCATCAACTCCTGCTGCCTTGCCACTTTTCAGTTGCTTGATGGCTTTAACAGTCTCTTCTAGGGTGGGGATCTCATCCAACTCTGTTTTCACTGGTTGAAGTGGGGTGAGGTGGATTGCTGAATCTTGAACTACGCGGTTGGCACTGAAGAGAACCTGAAAATACTCCGACCACTGGTTCAGTATGGATGCCTTGTCTGTGAGGAGCACTTGGCCGTCTGCACTACGCAAGGGACTCTGAGCCTGATATGATGGACATATACTGCCTTCAGGGCTTCGTAGAACCCTTTTAAATCACCACACAGCTGGGTTCTCTCTGCAAGCTTGGTCCACCAATCGTTCTGAATGTCTCGAAGCTTGCGCTGGAGGTTGCTACATGCAGCGCGAAAGGTTGCTTTTTTCCCAGGACAGGAGGGCTGAGCAAGATGTGCTTGGTAGGCAGATCTCTTTTTCGCCAGTAAATCTTGGATCTCTTGATTGTTCTCATCAAACCAGTCTTTGTTCTTCCTTGTGGAGAACCCGAGGACTTCTTCAGAGATCTGCAGGACGGTAGTTTTTAGGTGTTCCCAGAGTGCTTCTGGAGAAGGGTCTGTGGGGCAACTGGGGTCCTCAATTCTTGACTGGAGTTTTGCCTGGAAGGCAGCTTTAACTTTGGCTGACTGGAGACTGCCAACCTGAAACTTCCTCCGAGGGATACCTCCTCTCCTGGGTGTGGGGACTAAACCCAGGACTATTAATATTATGCAGAAGTGGTTTCATCTGATTTGCCTTTTGCAGCTGTGAAGCCTCATGTGGGATAGTAGTTTGTTGTCATCTTGATAATTTTAATTGGTATCTGAATTGATATTTTAATTTTCCGTTGTTAAATGGCTTGTGATGTCCGTTTGTTTTATGTTCTCACCTGAGCCCACTTGTGGGGAGAGAGGGCTAGAAATTGAAGATATAAATAAAAATAAAATAAATAATATCAAAACCTTGGAACGTGAAGCCAGGGCAGCTGGCAGAGTACAGGTTGAGTGTGGGCTCTGAAAGAGTTCTCAGGAGAACATGAACTGCTGCATTCTGGACCAGCTGCAATTTCCAGGTCAGCTGCAAGAATAGCCCTGCATAAAGTGAGTTCCAGTAGTCTAGTCAGATGAAGATCGTGGCATGATCCACTGTGGCTAAGTCAAGGCAAGACAGGAAGGGAACCAGTTGCCTAACACAGTGCGGATGGAAAAATGCCGCATTTGTGACATGGGCCTCCGTAGAAGGGAGGCATTCAGAATCGCACCCAGGCTTTTGATGGTTGGCATTAGCATTGAAGGCACATCGTCAAGAGCTCCAGCCCCAAATTAGTGTTGAAGGCACTCCAGCCCCAAATTTCCTTGGCTCAGCCAAAGAACCTCCATTTTAGATTGATTTAATTTCAGCTGGCCTTTGTTTTACCCAGCCAACTACGGCCTCCAAAACCTTGGTCAAATATCTGGGGCAGTATTCAGCTGGCTGTCCATCAACAGATACAACTGGGTGTAATTCCATATCAGCTGGATGAGGGGTGCATGTAGATGTTAAATAACATTGGGAAGAGGACTGCCCTTTGAGGGACGCTATACACCAAAGGGTATTGTGGCGAGACCCTATCCCCTAGCACCACCCTCTATCCCTGACCTTGGAGAAATGAGAGAAACCACTGCAAGGCTGTCCTGTGGATCCCCATATTGGCGAGGTGATGGATCAACAGATTGTAATCCATAGTGTCAAATGTTGCTGTCAAATAGTAACAGCAGCGCTGACCCACTTCTATCCAGCTGCCTACAGATGTCTTTGAGGGCGACCAGCGCTGTCTCTGTCCCATGGCCTGGGCAGAAACTGGATTGGAATGGATCCAGGGCTGAAGTGTCTTCCAGGAAAAAGTGGAACCATTCTGCTGCCACTCTCTCAACTACCTTGCCCAGAAATGATAAATTCGATAGTGGTAGTTGGCTGGATCAGTAGAATCCAAAGATGGTTTCTTTAAGAGTGGTCTCACCACTGCCTCCTTTAATCTCCTTGGGAAGACCCATGAACTCAAGGACAGATTAACAGTGTCTACCAGGGAGGCCCGTATTCCGTCACCACTGGCTTTCACCAGCCATGATGGTCATGGGTCTAATAGGCAAGTGGTAGGCTTCACCACTTGCCAGGCTCCTGTCGACATGGGCTTGGAAGAGTTGTCTGAATTGCTCCAATACCAGACCGAAAGACAGCCAAAGGCGGCCTCCATTTCTCATACTGTGTCATTGTTGGCAGGCAGGTCCTGGCAGAGTGACAAGACTTTGTTCGCAAAAGAAGCTTGCAAAAGCCTCAGAGCTAATTGTCAAATTACTAACATTTTGGGCAAGAAGTAGTGGATACAATGGAAGCTGCATAAAATTCCTTCCTATTGTGGGGGAGGAAGGTAAAGGAGATTGTGAGCCGCTCTGAGACTCTTTGGAGTGGAGGGCGGGATATAAATCCAATATCTTCATCTACCTCACAGGGTGTCTGTTGTGGGGGAGGAAGGGAAAGGAGATTGTGAGCCGCTCTGAGACTCTTTGGAATGGAGGGCGGGATATAAATCCAATATCTTCATCTACCTCACAGGGTGTCTGTTGTGGGGGAGGTAAAGGGGATTGTGAGCCGCTCTGAGACTCTTCAGAGTGGAGGGTGGGATAAAAATCCAATATCTTCATCTACCTCACAGGGTGTCTGTTGTGGGGGAAGGAGGTAAAGGAGATTGTGAGCCGCTCTGAGACTCTTCAGAGTGGAGGCGGGATATAAATCCAATATCTTCATCTACCTCACAGGGTGTCTGTTGTGGGGGGGGGAGGTAAAGGAGATTGCGAGCCGCTCTGAGACTCTTCGGAGTGGAGGCGGGATATAAATCCAATATCTTCATCTACCTCACAGGGTGTCTGTTGTGGGGGGGGGGGAGATAAAGGAGATTGTGAGCCGCTCTGAGACTCTTTGGAGTGGAGGCGGGATGTAAATCCAATATCTTCATCTACCTCACAGGGTGTCTGTTGTGGGGTGGGGGGAGGAAAGGAGATTGTGAACCACTCTGAGACTCTTCGGAGTGGAGGGCGGGATATAAATCCAGTATCTTTATCTACCTCACACGGTGTCTGTTGTGGGGGAGGAAGGGAAAGGAGATTGTGAGCCACTCTGAGACTCTTCGGAGTGGAGGGCGGGATATAAATCCAATATCTTCATCTACCTCACAGGGTGTCTGTTGTGGGGGAGGAAGGGAAAGGAGATTGTGAGCTGCTCTGAGACTCTTCGGAGTGGAGGGCGGGATATAAATCCAGTATCTTCATCTACCTCACAGGGTGTCTCTTGTGGGGGAGGAAGGGAAAGGAGATTGTGAGCCGCTCTGAGACTCTTCGGAGTGGAGGGCGGGATATAAATCCAATATCTTCTTCTTTGCGGCCTTCACTGCCGTCGCACAGGATCTTATAAATGCCCTCTTGGATGTTCTTACAGCTTTGTCACAAGGCTGTTGCCAAACTCACTGTAGCCATTTAAGCTCCCACTTCATCCTCTGAAGTGCCAAGGAATACCCGGGTGCTAATTTGGAGTGGGGATGAAGAAGGCACTGGGGAGTGATTTCATCAATGGCTTCAGAAGGACAGCTATGCAAAGTCTTCTATGAGCCTATCCAACAAGCCACCAGGGATCATTGGATCCCACAGAGCATTCTGGAACCTGATTGGGTCCATTGGATTGGGTCGTTATTTCCTGTTAAAGCAGGAGATGACAGAAGGCGTTTCAATAATACTGCAAAACAAACCGATATTGGCATTCAAGGTGGGAGATCAGGCACCCTGATTACAACTGACTCTGGCCTGAACTTTGCTGGCCACCTCTACACGCAGAGGTGCTGTCATCTGTGTTTACCACATGAAAACAGGAACATAAGAAGAACCCTGCTGCATCAGACCAATAATCCATCTAGTCCGGCATCCTGTCTCACGCAGTGGCCAACAGGGCATAGAGGCTGAGGCCTTCCCTTGACGTTGCATCCTGGCTTTGGGATTCAGAGGATTCGTGCCTCTGAATGCGGATATTCCCCATCGTCATCATGGCTAATAGCCATTGACAGACTTACCCTCCATGAATCTATCTAGTCCCCCTTTAAAGGTGTTTATTCCTGTGGCCATCCCTATGTGTCCCCCTCCCCACGAAGTAATCTCTTCTCCAAACTGAAAAGTCCCTTTCCTCATAGGGAATGTGCTTCATATGCCCTCTTGCCCATTCATCCTTGCTGTTCTCTCCATCCCCCTTCACTTTACTGCTTGGAACCGGATTCAGCTTGAAGGTTTTTCCCCTCCTTTTCTAAGCCAGGGCTGGACACGCTTGAACAAAGAGAGAAGAGCCTCCTGGCGTTCTCTTGGAAACAGCTCTGAGTCACAATTGCTAAGCATGCCTTTGCTTTCAGGTATGTGGATGTGGTCTCACCACTTCCGGCATGGGCCTCCCCCCTCCTTTTACACACCTTTCACTCTGGGTACGGCTCTATGCTAAGTGTGTGGCTCACTTCCTTTCCTTGGTATATAACTGCTGGGCATGCAGATTCAAAAGTGACAGAAAATCTTATTGGGCTCTGTTGGACTTTTGAGCTCTTGGCTGCGGTCCATGACCAATTTCCTATGCTTGGGACAAGCAGAGCATGGTGTTTTTTAAGCACACTTCTGATGCTGGGTGGACTTTGCTTCAGGAGAACAGGGCAAAGCTTGTGCCTTGCATTGTGAAATAGTTCTGCAAAGGAGTGCCCCACAGAATAATGCTGTAATAGATCAAGTTGGATATATCATGACATTGTTTTTTAAACGCACTCAGCTTCCGTCTATTTAAGATAGCTTGCCAAGACCTCATCACCCAGCGATCTGGCCAAGGAATCCAACCCAGGATGGGGCTGTGCAAATAGCGGGCCCGGCTTTCTTCTCAGGGGCCTGGGTCCCTAGAGGGCAAGGAACAGGGGTAGTCTCCACCCCTAGTCGGGTCCCCCATTTGCCTTCTCCTATATGAAAAGGAAAGGTCCCCTGTGCAAGCACCAGTCGTTTTCGGCTCTGGGGTGACATCGCACCACGATGTTTTCACGGCAGACTTTTTACAGGGTGGTTTGCCATTGCCTTCCCCAGTCCTCTACACTTCCCCCCCAGCAAGCTGGGGACTCATTTTACCCACCTCGGAAGGATGGAAGGCCGAGTCAACCTTGGGCCGCTACCTGAACCCAGCTTCCGCCGGAATCGAACTCAGGTCATGAGCAGAGTTTTCAGACACTACAGCTTTACCACTCTGCGCCACAGGGCAGTTATTATTTACTCCTATGGAGGACAGTAAAAGTGCTGCATTTGGGACAGTTGTCTGTTCATATGAAGCTGCCTTATACTGAATCAGACACTTGGTCCATCAAAGTCAGTATTGTCTTCTCAGACTGGCAGTGGCTCTCCAGGGTCTCAAGCTGAGGTTTTTCACACCTATTTGCCTGGACCCTTT